>NC_068980.1:16306002-16626967 GCF_016808095.1 Vigna angularis
GGTTATTATTTTATCTTCTTATCTTTGATCTTATATCTTCTTCTATATTTTTTTGTGCTAACCAATTTTTCTAGGGATTTGTTTTCTTGTGTATGCAGGAGGCAATCCGAACTAGGAGCAAGAAAACTGCAGAACCTCTTCTTGAAGGTTTGGACGGGAGTAGACGGAGGAGAAGAATCCGTACATCTAGAGAACTGTTTCCTTCTCCGGAAACTCTATTACAACCATCACCACAAAGTTCTGACCATAGCATTGAGGAGATGGAGAACAATAATAACAGACGAACTCTTGCTGATTATACTAATGTAGCTGGACCTCAGCATTTCAACAGCATAGCAAGACCAAGAGTCAATGCGGCTAATATGGAGGTGAAACTAGCACTAATCCAATTGGTTAAGAGTAACCAATTTAATGGGTTGTCTCACGAAAGCCCATATGAGCACCTCACTACGTTTAACGAGATTTGCAACACAGTAAAGATAAATAGGGTGCCGGATGAAGCAATCAAACTTAGTCTGTTTCCATTCTCACTGGAGGCAACGCTAAGATTTGGTTCAACTCTTTTCCAGAAGGAAGCTTTACAGAGTGGGAAGAGGTGGTAACAAAGTTCCTAAACAAATACTTTCCACAATCAACGGTAAATAAAGGAAAGCAAGAGATTTCATCTTTCAGGCAAGGTATGGAGGAATCACTAGGTCATGCATGGGATAGATATAAAAGTTTATTGAGAAAAACTCCCACACATGGTTTTGACGAAGGGGAAGTAGTCTTGGCCTTCCTTACAGGTCTTAGTTCCCAAACCAAGATTATGCTTGACACCACAGCTGGAGGAAACATCAAATGCAAAACTCCAGAGGAAGCTACATAAATCATTGATAATATGGCTACTAGTGATAATGATCTGAACAGTGAAAGAGGAGCTCCTATTCAACAAAAAGGAGTTCTACAGCTGCAATCCCATGACGCCTTGATAGCACAAAATAAGATACTAACTCAACAACTGGAGACTCTTACAAAAACACTTGCACAATTGCCAAAAGAGTTAAAGACTATTGCACAGGTTCAATCACAGTTGTGTGAATTGTGTGGAGGTGACCATGTAAATGGTCAGTGCGCAGAAGCTTTGGAGGATGTTAGCTTCATGGCCAATCAATTTTCGTACCGTCAGGGGAATTTCAATCAAGGTTGGAAACCACACCCAAGCATTGGTCAAGGACAAAGTGGGCAATTTAACAAGCAATAGCAACAACCAACTTTATGGCAACAAATTTCTATACTTAATGAAAGGTCCATAAGGATGGAAGAAACTCTTCATCAATTTATACAAAAAACTGAGTCTTCTCAAAAGAGCACTGATGCTGCTATTAAGAATTTGGAAATTCAAATGGGTCAGATTACCAAGCAAGTGGAAGAAAGGCCTAATATAAATTTTGGGGCTAATACTGAGGTTAAGCCCAGAGAAGAATGTTAAGTGGTGGAGAGTACAAATGATGAAAAAGTTGAGTTAGACAAAGAGAAAAAAAAAGGAGAGAAAGAAAAAGAAGAGAGAAAGGAGAGAGAAGAGAGATAAAGAGTAATGATATGTTTCCTTTTCCAATAAATCATGAGAAACAATTTGATTTTACAGAATTATTCAATATGGTGGACAATGATGCACCTTGGAAGGAGATATTACAACATATTGCAGTTTATACTAAACTTGAGGAAGATGTCTTTACAAAAAAAGACGTAGAGATGAAGATACAAAAAGTATACAACTGTTAAAAAGGAGTCATTCCCTCCAAAAGTCGAAGATCCAGGAGGATTTTCCATTCCATGCACAATAGGGAAGAAAAGGATCAGAAAAGCTTTACTTGATTTAGGATCAAGTGTTAACTTGATACCATATTCTTTACTTGAACAGATTGGTGATGTGGATGTGAAACCTATAAAGGTTAACTTAGTAATGGCAGATGGATCTTCGAAGAAACCCTATGGAATAGCAGAGGACATTATAGTTTGTGTAGGCAAACTACAGTTCTTGGTAGACTTTGTGGTGATGGAGATGGAGACCGAAAAGATACCCATTATTCTCGGAAGACCGTTTATGAAAACGGCCAAAGCCATCATTGATGTGAACGAAGGTATAGTGGTACTCCAAGACCGAGAAGAAAGGGTTGTTGTAGATGTCTTCAAATAAGAGAGACAGATGTAGGAGGAAGAAGCTAGTCATAAAGCTGCATTTCAAGATGTACTCATGACTAGCCCTGAAGATGAAAAGCTCAAGGTTAAAGGTAAACATTGTTTGTTGTTTCAGGTACATGAAAAAGAAAAGATTGGCAGAGGAAGAAAAGTTCCTGATGACTGGATGAAAGAACAACTCCAACTTGGTACACTTGTGAGATTTAAAAACAAGTTGTGGGTTGTGAAAGGCTATAAAGAAAAGGAGATGATAGAGATAGAGTCTCCATATTCTAGAAGAATCAAAACAGTACACCGGAAGCAGTTGAGGAGTTGGTGGGATACGGACATCAGCCTTGAAGAAGGAACTTGAACTTTATTGGGTCAAGCTAGTGACGTTAAAAGAGCGCTTGCTGGGAGGCAATCCAGTGATTTAAGAACTCTTTAATTGTTGTTTTGGTGATGTAATTTTGAACTTTTGGGTATTTTTGTTTTTGTTATAAGTTTGTTACAGGGATTCAATCTACTGATGGATGTTAGGCGGAAGAGTATCTACTGAAGGATACTATGTTTGTATACACCTACTGATGGGTGTTGGATGATTTTGGGTCAGGCTCGTGACATTAAACAAGCGCTACCTGGGAGGCAACCCAGTTGATTGCTTTTATTTGTATTGTTTGTTTTGATTCTGCTTTAGTTGCATGATAGGGTTGTGCATGAGTGATCTGAGAATTTTATTGTAGGGAGCCAGTGAGGGGTATGTTTAGGACGCATTTAGGTTAAGCTAAGGAGAAGGAGAGCACTTCCCGTAAGTGCCGCTGAGCGATAGTGTCGCAGACAGGGCTTCGGTTGCCCCTCAGCGGAACCCGAGCCCATTAGGGTTTTTTTATACCCTAAGCTGCACCTTGGCCTCTCCTTTTAGATTTTTCTCTGCACACACAATCCTACATACTTTTCCAAGGTTTTCTACAACTTTTCCCTCATCCCTTTTGAGAAAATTTCTTTTCCACTCACTTTCTCACTTGTTGTTCATCTAAGTTTGGGGTTGGGAGAGAGCATCATTGATGGGGATGAGTTTTTCAAAGCACTAGAGCAGGATTTGTTTTATCAGTCATTGTTGTTTTTAGAAGAGGGTTTGATGTACTCAATTGGGAACTTTATCTATTATGATGGTTTGCTTATGATTGTGACTGGTTGATAAGTAATGCCTGATGATGCTTTGATATTGATTGATGTTGAGATGTACACATTACATGCTTATACAGGTGGTTCACAAGCTTTGTGAACAAATGCAAGTTATTGTGATTGTGATTGTGATTGTGATATTAAGCACGATGTGTATGTCAAATGGGAATGAGCTTAGATGTGAGGTTTTGAGCTCCAGAATTTTTGTTATTGAGTGCTATTACTTTGAAAGCATGAATGACTTTGCCCAGGTTTGCTATGATTGAATTACTTGCTTGTTTGCATTATATGATCAAGGTCATTTGTTGGTAGCCCTTATATTAGCCAACTTGCATGAAATAAGCCAAAAAAGAGAACATTATGTGTTCTATCATTTGAACCCTTAGCTTTGAACATAAATTTAAAACCCTTGTTGAAAGCTTTACCTTGAGTTAAGTAGAAAATATTGTGTGGTATTGACAAATGTTCAAGTTTGGGGTTGTTGGAAAATAGAAATGGAATTTGAAAGCATTGAGCTAAGAGCTAAGAATTAAGTGTGAAAAGAGAAAGAAAAAGAGAAAGAAAAGAAAAGAAAAAGCACAACTCAATGCAAAGGAAAGGTGGGAAAAGTAAGAATGATTGTGTTAAATGATTCTCTTAACTCAAGGATTTTGTGATCTAGAAAAACCAATTTTCTTGTTAGCCCAGCCACATTATAAGCCATTGAAAGTCCTTGTGATGATGCATGCTTGTGAATTTATTTGATTGTGGTTAAATGAAACGCAAAGTCAATTCATGTGACATAGTGATAGTAGAGTGAATGAGTGATTACCTCTTATACACTTGTGTTTGAGTGAAATACTTTATGTCGGAACAATCGGTACCGTTATAGAGTCACGCAGCGGAATTAAAAACTTGAAAGAGAGTGGAAAGCGTGTTCGGTCACCTTTTTAAGATAAATTTGTAAAAATAATTTTCTTTCAGAAAATTTATCGAACAGTTGATATGCGTAAAAAATAAAGAGTGTAGGGAATAGAAAATCACACGAGTAATTTTTATACTGGTTCGATTCAACAGAATCTACGTCCAGTCGTTAATCACTATAAAAAGTGATTAACAATTCCACTAAAAAGATGTTTCACAGATTACAACAAATAGTTAATAAAGCAGATAAATAAACCTTCCTTCGACGAACGAACCGGAAGAAGAACACTCTGCCAACTCGAAGAGAACCGCTCCGACTATCGACAAACGAAACGCGAGCTTCTCCTATTCACGAGACCAGGCAAAGCACCTTGCTAACTCGAAGAGAGCTTGCTCCGACAATCGACACACGAAACGCGAGCCTCTCCTGTTCACGAGACCAAGCAAGGGAACTTGAACTATAGCTTCTGAGAACTTCCTCTGACAAACAGTATTCTGCTAGAGCTTCTGTTCAACAACGTTGTATTCTAATTTCTCCAAAACAAAATATATAGCCAAGTACACTGAGTGCCAAAGATCAGCTCCCAACTGCCATGAATAATCGATTATTGTAAGTGATAATCGATTATTCAAGTCCGTTACAGGTTTTCAAAAATGTGATAATCGATTATTCAAGTAAGACTTGTGATAATCGATTATTGCTTAATCATAATCGATTATTGCAGTTAAAAATGCAAGTTTACAAGGTTTACAAGAATTTCCTACTACATTTAATTTCTACAAATTGCTTTTAACTAATTCTAATATCTTCTTCAACTAAAACTTCTTGTAGCATCATCAAAACAAATTTCTTCAAGATTTACCAATACTCCTTATTGGTAACACTTTACCTAGTGAGGAAAGATTCCATGAGCACATGAACATCATGCTTAGTTGATTGATCATTCATGAAAAATAGCATTTGTTGGATATTAGGTGATTTGGTGAACACCCAAAGCATGTGCATATCTTGATTGAAATCTTTGTCATGAGTTTAATTGAAGTTTTTACTTATCTTGAAAAGATGATTTTTGAATGAGTGAACCATTGTACAGATTGGTAGAAGATTGAGTTACATTTTGTTTGCTTGAGGACAAGCAAAGTTCTAAGTTTGGGGTTGTGATAATTTATACTTCTCCCCTTGTATTATTCTTCTCCCCCTTTTTGATCAGAAGCAAAAAGATCGGATGTGAAAGGCTCCCCCTAAAAATGATCTCCCCCTCAATTAATCAAAGGATGCATATAATCAAGAGATCATTTTATTTATGAAAATAAATATTACATTATAGATGAAATGGCAAGTAAACAACAAAACAGTCTAACATAGAACCTATATCTAAAACTCAGGACTAGGAGATCTCTCGGGAGGTTGAATGTTGAGATGATTCTCGATGTTAGATAGGCGAACATCAAGATCAAGAAATTGATCAACCATGTACTCATCAACAGATCGTTGCCACTCATAAATCTCCTCAAAGTGAGTCTTTTGTGCAAGACTCATATCCTCCAATTGTTTAGATAACCTTGCAAAATGTTCTTCCATAGAAGTTGAGGAAGAGGAGGGTATGTTGGATGGTCCAGCATCAGACGGAGCAGCAGCACTTACTGGGTCAGCCATATGAGTGTCCATGTCATCATCTTCATCTACATCAGGATGATCATCATCTTTGTGAATAAGGAATCTTCCTCTAGTAATGAATCCCATTTGACGAAAGGTTGTATCTCCAATTTTTGATCCCACAGTTTCAATATTTTGAACTAGTTCTCCTTCAACAGGTACACCTTTGAATTCTAAAATCCTAGAGATAAGCAGAGCATAGGGAAGTTGATATGAATGGGATTTCTTGGCTTTTACCATTGTGTCAGCAATGAGAGCAGGCCAGTCGATGTGTATGTGATTTAGAATCCCATACAATAGAAGTAAATCTTGCTTAGAGCATTGAGCATGGTTGGTTGCTCTAGGACATAAAATCCAGACAATCAAGTAGTGGATCATCCTTTCTTCAACTTTAAAACCTCCAACCAGTAATTGCCTTCGATTTGTTTGTCGTTCAGGATGACGTAGGAAGGATTGAAAAGTCATCATCCTGTTGAAATCTTCAAGTCCTAAGTGGACTTTGACAGCATCATCCCAGATGGGAAGTTGAGCAACATTGGTCCATATGTCATCATCTAAAATGATGCGTACTCCCTTGACCTTAGTAGATATTATCCCATCTCGATAGCGCAAGTTGAAGTAGAAGACTCTTATCAGATCAGGATAAATGCAGCCTTTTTGTTCTAACAGATGCGTTAACCCCTGCTCAGCAAAAGTGTTTGGAAATTGAAAGCCATAGAAGCGGAAAAAGTCAAGACGAATAAACTTTACCGCCATGATCTTCCTTTCTTGCCAAGAATTAACAAAGTCTGCGTGTTTCCCTTGATCTGAAATCCATCCATCTATGTTTGCAAGACGTGGTTGAGAAGAAGAGGAGGCTCCAGTTGTTCTGCGACGGTGCCTTCTTGAGTCAGCCATGGAGGAAGAATGGGAAAATGAGATTTTGAGAAGGTGAAGGGAAATGAAGACGATTTGAGCTCTAGATTTGATTTCAGCAGTATTTTGGTGCAAAGGAGTGTCTAATAATCGATTATGGGGGGCTATTTATAAGAAAAATGGAAAAGTTAGCCGTTTATGGCCGTTTATAGCCGTTATGGGATGCTCCAACGGCTCTATTTTTGAAACTGTCAAAGCGATAATCGATTATGGCTCGTGATAATCGATTATCAGTTCAATAATTACTTCCCAGAATTGCATGATAATCGATTATGCATAATGATAATCGATTATCTGCTCAAGATTTTCCAGAATTGAATTTGATGCATGAATAATCGATTATAACTTAGTGATAATCGATTATGAAGCGTTAAGTTTACGAAAAATGCAAAAATTTGCATAGATTTTGATTCTAAGATATGTCTAACACTCCTAACTCTCTTCTAAGTTCATAAAGTAAAGATACCCCCTTAAATATGCAATTCAAATTTAGTTTTTAGCATACTCAATTAACCCACGAAATCAACAACCACTTTTCAAACAATTAAGATATCAATGATTAAGCAACCAATTTATAAACTAAAATGAATGCAACAGTAGCTTAAATGGAAATGATCACAGCTGCTACAGGTTTGACATGAAAGCATTTCAGCTAGCACAATCAGTAAAAAAAATAACTTTGACAACACAATTTACAACTTTCAAAACAACAACTATGATTCATGCACTCTCATATCCCAATCTGTTCAACCCAATGAATTCAACTCTGCATATAAAACAACATATATAAAAATTAAAACAACAATATGCAGTAATCAGATTTAATTCAATAACATTGTTTATCTTGGTTCAATGAATTTTATCCATGAAATATTGGCAAACCAGAATTTAAAACTAGAAAATTGACTCAAACAAGGAAATGCAGTTCCGACTTTTAAAGACTATTCTACAGTGATTTTCACAATTTGTAATCAAGCTTTATGCGGAGCAAATCATAGCTCATATGGCATGCATATAAATAGATCTCCACAGAAAACATCTTTGAAACGGAAATGCCAATTCAATCATCAAATAACTTAATTATCTAAAAATGCCAATGAAAATCTATCAACCAACTCATTTAAATGAATATAACAGTAATCAAATAATGGAAAATTAGAAAGATAACCAGAACAAAGTGCAATAACACAGTTCAAACAACACTTAGCTCAATCACATGGAGTTCGAAACAAGGCTTTGAATGCCATTTGATGGATTCACTTCCTGCTCTTAGATCATTATTTCCGAAAGCATAATACCATGGATCTCTCCTCTCCTTTTGAGAACTTAACCTGCAAAACAAAACAATAGAGTTTTGGTCCCCATAATCTCATTTGGGTCCTTTAAGGTTAGAGACAATTTACTTTATAACAGGAATCCAAGCATATTTTCCATTTGGAACATCAAAATGTTTAATTCTACATTTGTTAGAAGTGTGCCCCTTTTTCATACAATAAAAGCATGTGACAACATTTGGGTTTCTATAAGACACAGTTCCTTTTTCAACCCATACCCTACGGGTTCTTTTAATTTTGTTCTTACTTTTAAAAACACTTTTGTTTTTATAAACCTTTCTAACAGTTATAGGCATTTCAACATTATTGTTTTCAGTTGCAACTTCAAGAAGATTTTCAAGAATATCAATATTAAGCATATGACTCTTACATGAAAGACATTCAACAAGATGTTCAACATTTGAAGACTCTTTCATTTCCAACTTGCAAATTTTATTTCTCAAACTTACTTCCTCATCTAATGCTTTCTCATATTTAATTTGCAATTGTTTAAATTCTTTTTTCAAAATTTTATGAGCAGCATTCAATTTCTCAGATTCATCAAGCAATTCAAGAAAAGCCTTTTGTACATCAAATTCACTAGATTCATAGCTAGAATTACTTACTTGGCTTCCAGCATCATCAAAATTAGCTGTCAAACACAAGTTTACTTCTTCAATAGAATCACTTGAACTAGAGGTGGTTGATGCATTATCCTCCCAAGTAATGCGAACCTTCTTCTTCTTGTGAATTTTCTTTTCTTTTCTTTCTTTACTTCTTTTGTTGCTTGAACAATAAGCTTTCACATGGCCTCTTTCACCACATCCATAACATTTGAAGCTTGAAGAGGAACCTTGATAGTCCTTCTTTTCCTTCAAGATTTTGCTTTCAGATGATTTATCGTTGGCCATCAAGCATAGATTTTCTTGCTCATTAGAATCGCTTGAGCTTGAGGAGTTTGATGTAGACCATGAGTTCGAACAAGTCAACTTAGCCACATTCAATACTTCATCATGAGTGACTCTTAAACATTTCCACATTTCCTGAGCACTTTTATAAACAGATACTTTGAAAAAATCATCAATGGTTAGTGCAGATAAAATTATATTCCGAGCCTTAATATCAAACTGAGCTCGTCTATTTTCTTCAGCAGTCCAATTAAAATAAGGTTTTTCAGTCTCTACACCATCAACAGTATTCATAGGAATATAAGGGCCATTTTGTACAGCTTCCCAGATACCTCTATCAACAGACCCCATAAAAATCTCCATTCTCACTTTCCAAAAAGCATAGTTATCACCAGTAAACAATGGAGGTCTGTTAATGGAAGCACCCTCAGCATATACATGATTTTGATTGTGACCGGCCATTTTCGCAAATTTTGAAAAACTATCAAAGCAAGCTCTGATACCAATTGTCGGAACAATCGGTACCGTTATAGAGTCACGCAGCGGAATTAAAAACTTGAAAGAGAGTGGAAAGCGTGTTCGGTCACCTTTTTAAGATAAATTTGTAAAAATAATTTTCTTTCAGAAAATTTATCGAACAGTTGATATGCGTAAAAAATAAAGAGTGTAGGGAATAGAAAATCACACGAGTAATTTTTATACTGGTTCGATTCAACAGAATCTACGTCCAGTCGTTAATCACTATAAAAAGTGATTAACAATTCCACTAAAAAGATGTTTCACAGATTACAACAAATAGTTAATAAAGCAGATAAATAAACCTTCCTTCGACGAACGAACCGGAAGAAGAACACTCTGCCAACTCGAAGAGAACCGCTCCGACTATCGACAAACGAAACGCGAGCTTCTCCTATTCACAAGACCAGGCAAAGCACCTTGCTAACTCGAAGAGAGCTTGCTCCGACAATCAACACACGAAACGCGAGCCTCTCCTGTTCACGAGACCAAGCAAGGGAACTTGAACTATAGCTTCTGAGAACTTCCTCTGACAAACAGTATTCTGCTAGAGCTTCTGTTCAACAACGTTGTATTCTAATTTCTCCAAAACAAAATATATAGCCAAGTACACTGAGTGCCAAAGATCAGCTCCTAACTGCCATGAATAATCGATTATTGTAAGTGATAATCGATTATTCAAGTCCGTTACAGGTTTTCAAAAATGTGATAATCGATTATATGAAGTGATAATCGATTATTCAAGTAAGACTTGTGATAATCGATTATTGCTTAATCATAATCGATTATTGCTATTAAAAATGCAAGTTTACAAGGTTTACAAGAATTTCCTACTACATTTAATTTCTACAAATTGCTTTTAACTAATTCTAATATCTTCTTCAACTAAAACTTCTTGTAGCATCATCAAAACAAATTTCTTCAAGATTTACCAATACTCCTTATTGGTAACACTTTACCTAGTGAGGAAAGATTCCATGAGCACATGAACATCATGCTTAGTTGATTGATCATTCATGAAAAATAGCATTTGTTGGATATTAGGTGATTTGGTGAACACCCAAAGCATGTGCATATCTTGATTGAAATCTTTGTCATGAGTTTAATTGAAGTTTTTACTTATCTTGAAAAGATGATTTTTGAATGAGTGAACCATTGTACAGATTGGTAGAAGATTGAGTTACATTTTGTTTGCTTGAGGACAAGCAAAGTTCTAAGTTTGGGGTTGTGATAACAGTTGAAAAACTGTTATTTTCATGCTTAAAATTGATACTAAAAGCAACCTTTAGCACTTAGAAACTAGCTTGGAATCATGCTTTTGTTCATATTTTTAGAAATAAGAGAGTTGGACAGGTTTATGCTTGATTTCAGTGTTTTATGCAGGTTTTAAGGTGACTTTGGTGAACGAAGTGAAGAAGGATAGAGATGGAATCATAAAAGACATCAAAAAGTGCAAAAGGAGAAGCCACAACTACCGCTCAACGGCAGTTTACCGCTGAGCGGCACTAAGAAATTCACGTTGGCTCCGCTGAGGGGTGAAAATGCCGCTAAGGGGAGGAAAACAACTCACGCACTTACCGCTGAGCGGTAGTTTACCGCTAAGCGGCACTATTTTGGGCTTGGGCCTAATTTTCTGTAATTTTACGAATAGTATATAAGCTTTAGGTGTTCCTAGGGTTTGTATCTTTGAGAGTGGATAGGATTAATTGAAAACCCCAACAACATCATCATTCCATATATTTCAATCACGTTTTGCTTCTTTTGTCCAATTGATCAATACATGCATTCATATTTACTTTTTAGTATTTGCATTTAAATCTACAAGAATTCATTCACAAGTCTAATTTAATCAACAAATCACATGACTATTTAGGCCGTGAGTCCTTTGGGAAACGATACTTGGTCTTACCATTTTATTATTACTTGATACGATTCGGTTACACTTGCCGAGGGTTAACACTTCTTAACTTCATAACTTCTCAGCTTAAAAAATACAAAGGAGACGTCGAATTATAGAGGGCATCGACGTACTAATTATCAGCCAGAAGACAAAGAGTTAGAAAAAGACATCAAATTTTAGGGATATTCGACGTTTTTCTTCTTCATCCTCCCGCCCTCCTATTTTTCTTTTTTCCTTTATAAAACTGCTCATAAGCTCCCATTACCATTATATTTAAATATAATATTTACATTTTAAGATAACCTCCCATTAGAAATGCAACGTTACCAATATTCGAGGTTTTCTTCTTCAGCCTCCCGCCCTTTTTCTGTCCTTTTGTCGGTGAAATTTAAAGAGAATAAAATTTTATTGTTTAAAATATTATTTTAATTTCATATGGAAAATAATAATAATAATATTTTATGAGAATCGAATTTAGTTATAGATCACAATAATTAAAATCGTAATAAATATTATTATATTATTTAAAGTAATTTAAAATGAATGTTTTAGCCTAAAGATAGGTATTATTATACTAAAAGACTTTGATTGATTTTTAAATTATAGTACCTTAAGTTTGAGAAAAACTTAAGTTGACTTATACACTAAAGGTGTTAAGATAAAATATTGTGGACAAAAATGAAGATAGGTCCATTAGAAAAAAATGTTGTCAAAGTATAATTATCCAAAAATATTTAGACAAGTTAACAACAGAGATGCATCACACCAGGTCAAATATCGAGAAGAAACAGCGTGTATGGGGAATAATGAGACAGATCTAGACCAAAACTTAAGCAGAATGGGTTGTGTCGAAGATTAAGGCAGATTAGGTTTGACAGTGGAGACTGGTTGACCCAAAATGAATGTTCGGAGATTAAGACTAAAGGTCCAGACAGACTAACATAAGTTGAAGGTTGGGATGGGCTGACCCAAGCAAAAGGTAGGATAGAGGACTATCTCCTGATTAATAATTAATATATGAAATAAAATAAATTGTATTTTTCTTATCAAAGATTAACATCTTTGTGGCGAATCTTTCTTTTAGGGTTTCTTATAGGTGCCTTAAACATTTACACCTATATATAAGGACACCAAATACATATGTAGACATTTTGGAAGTCATAAATTTGCATTTACAATGTTGAGAGAGCATTCTTTTGGTAATTGGTTCTTTGATTCTTATCAAATATTAACATCTTTGTGGCAAATATTTCTTTTAGGGTTTTTTAGGTGCCTTGAACATTTATACCTATACTGTGGTGTTTCCATCTTAGGTGCCTCATTCATGTCTCAGTTCATATGAAGGTGGTCTTTGAAATTCAAGTGAACAAAATTCTTTTTGTTACCAATAAGGAGTATTGGTAAATCTTGAAGAAATTTGTTTTGATGATGCTACAAGAAGTTTTAGTTGAAGAAGATATTAGAATTAGTTAAAAGCAATTTGTAGAAATTAAATGTAGTAGGAAATTCTTGTAAACCTTGTAAACTTGCATTTTTAATAGCAATAATCGATTATGATTAAGCAATAATCGATTATCACAAGTCTTACTTGAATAATCGATTATCACTTCATATAATCGATTATCACATTTTTGAAAACCTGTAACGGACTTGAATAATCGATTATCACTTACAATAATCGATTATTCATGGCAGTTAGGAGCTGATCTTTGGCACTCAGTGTACTTGGCTATATATTTTGGTTTGGAGAAATTAAAAAAAAAAAACGTTGTTGAACAGAAGCTCTAGCAGAATACTGTTTGTCAGAGGAAGTTCTCAGAAGCTATAGTTCAAGTTCCCTTGCTTGGTCTCGTGAACAGGAGAGGCTCGCGTTTCGTGTGTCGATTGTCGGAGCAAGCTCTCTTCGAGTTAGCAAGGTGCTCTGCCTGGTCTCGTGAATAGGAGAAGCTCGCGTTTCGTTTGTCGATAATCGGAGCGGTTCTCTTCGAGTTGGCAGAGTGTTCTTCTTCCGGTTCGTTCGTCGAAGGAAGGTTTATTTATCTGCTTTATTAACTATTTGTTGTAATCTGTGAAACATCTTTTTAGTGGAATTGTTAATCACTTTTTATAGTGATTAACGACTGGACGTAGATTCTGTTGAATCGAACCAGTATAAAAATTACTCGTGTGATTTTCTATTCCCTACACTCTTTATTTTTTACGCATATCAACTGTTCGATAAATTTTCTGAAAGAAAATTATTTTTACAAATTTATCTTAAAAAGGTGACCGAACACGCTTTCCACTCTCTTTCAAGTTTTTAATTCCGCTGCGTGACTCTATAACGGTACCGATTGTTCCGACAATTGGTATCAGAGCTTGCTTTGATAGTTTTTCAAATTTTTCGAAAATGGACGGTGATAACCAAGTTCATGCTGAGGGTGCTTCTATTGATAAACCTCCTTTGTTTACGGGGGAAAATTATGCGTTTTGGAAAATAAGAATGCAAATATTTTTAGAGTCAATTGACAGAGGCATCTGGGAAGCTGTACAAAATGGTCCATATATTCCTAAAAATACGGTTGATGGTGTGGAAGTAGAAAAATCATATTTTGACTGGACTGTTGAGGAAAATAGAACAGCCCAATTTGATATTAAGGCTCGGAATATAATTTTATCTGCACTAACCATTGATGATTTTTTCAAAGTATCTGTTTATAAGAGTGCTCAGGAAATGTGGAAATTTTTAAGAGTCACTCATGATGAAGTATCGAATGTGGCTAAGTTGACTTGTTCGAATTCATGCTCTACATCAAATTCCTTAAGCTCAAGCGATTCAAATGAGCAAGAAAATCTATGCTTGATGGCCAACGTTAAATCATCTGACAGCCAAATCTTGAAGAAAAAGAAGGACTATCAAGGTTCTTCTTCAAGTTTCAAATGTTATGGATGTGGTGAAAGAGGCCATCTGAAAGCTGACTGTTCAAGCAACAAAAGAAGTAAAGAAAGAAAAGAAAAGAAACTTCACAAGAAAAAGAAGGTTCACATTGCTTGGGTTGATAATGACTCAAGTAGTTCAAGTGATTCTGTTGAAGAAACAAACTTATGTTTGACAACTAATGTTGATGACACTGCAAGCCAAGTAAGTTGTTCTAATTCTGAATCTAGTGAATTTGATTTGCAAAAAGCTTTTCTTCAATTGCTTGATGAATCTGAAAAATTGAATGTTGCTCATAAAAATTTGAAAAAGGAATTTAAACAATTGCAAATTAAGTATGATAATGCATTAGATGAGGAAGTCATATTAAGAAACAAAGTTAGTAATCTTGAAACAAAATTGTCTGAATCTAATTCAAATGAAAAACCTGTTGAATGTTTATCTTGTAAAAGTCACATGTTTGACATTGACATATTGGAAAATTTACTTTCTAAAGAAATCAAGCCTATCTCACATGTTCAAAATGTTTTTAGGAAGAGCAATCTTAGAAATATAAACATGCATCTTCATAAAAAGTCTAAAGTTAAGAGAACTCGTAGAGTTTGGGTTGAGAAAGGGACTTTTGTGAAAAACAAGGTGCATGATGTTTGTTGTTTTTATTGTATGAAAAAGGGACATACTTCTAACAAATGTAGAATTAAACATTTTGATGTTCCAAATGGAAAATGTGCTTGGATTCCCATTATAAAGTAATTTGCCTCTAACCCTGAGGACCCAAATGAGATTGTGGGCACCAAACCTCTCTTGGATGGTTTTGCAGGTTAAGTTCTCAAAAGGAGAGGAGAGATCCATGGTATTATGCTTTCGGAAATAATTATCTAAGAGCAGGAAGTGAATCCATCAAATGGCATTCAAAGCCTTGTTTCAAACTCCATGTGATTGAGCTAAGTGTTGTTTGAACTGTGTTATTGCACTTTGTTCTGGTTATCTTTCTAATTTTCCATTATTTGATTACTGTTATATTCATTTAAATGAGTTGGTTGATAGATTTTCATTGGCATTTTTAGATAATTAAGTTATTTGATGATTGAATTGGCATTTCCGTTTCAAAGATGTTTTCTGTGGAGATCTATTTATATGCATGCCATATGAGCTATGATTTGCTCCGCATAAAGCTTGATTACAAATTGTGAAAATCACTATAGAATAGTCTTTAAAAGTCGGAACTGCATTTCCTTGTTTGAGTCAATTTTCCAGTTTTAAATTCTGGTTTGCCAATATTTCATGGATAAAATTCATTGAACCAAGATAAACAATGTTATTGAATTAAATTTGATTACTGCATATTGTTGTTTTAATTTTTATATATGTTGTTTTATATGCAGAGTTGAATTCATTGGGTTGAACAGATTGGGATATGAGAGTGCATGAATCATAGTTGTTGTTTTGAAAGTTGTAAATTGTGTTGTCAAAGTTAGTTTTTTTTTAACTGATTGTGCTAGCTGAAATGCTTTCATGTCAAACCTATAGCAGCTGTGATCATTTCCATTTAAGCTACTGTTGCATTCATTTTAGTTTATAAATTGGTTGCTTAATCATTGATATCTTAATTGTTTGAAAAGTGGTTGTTGATTTCGTGGGTTAATTGAGTATGCTAAAAACTAAATTTGAATTGCATATTTAAGGGGGTATCTTTACTTTATGAACTTAGAAGAGAGTTAAGAGTGTTAGACATATCTTAGAATCAAAATCTATGCAAATTTTTGCATTTTTCGTAAACTTAACGCTTCATAATCGATTATCACCAAGTCATAATCGATTATTCATGCATCAAATTCAATTCTGGAAAATCTTGAGCAGATAATCGATTATCATTATGCATAATCGATTATCATGCAATTCTGGGCAGTAATTATTGAACTGATAATCGATTATCACGAGCCATAATCGATTATCGCGCTGACAGTTTCAAAAAGAGAGTCGTTGGAGCATCCCATAACGGCTATAAACGGCCATAAACGGCTAACTTTTCCATTTTTCTTATAAATAGCCCCCCATAATCGATTATTAGACACTCCTTTGCACCAAAATACTGCTGAAATCAAATCTAGAGCTCAAATCTTCTTCATTTCCCTTCACCTTCTCAAAATCTCATTTTCCCATTCTTCCTCCATGGCTGACTCAAGAAGGCACCGTCGCAGAACAGCTGGAGCCTCCTCTTCTTCTCAACCACGTCTTGCAAACATAGATGGATGGATTTCAGATCAAGGGAAACACGCAGACTTTGTTAATTCTTGGCAAGAAAGGAAGATCATGGCGGTAAAGTTTATTCGTCTTGACTTTTTCCGCTTCTATGGCTTTCAATTTCCAATCACTTTTGCTGAGCAGGGGTTAACGCATCTGTTAGAACAAAAAGGCTGCATTTATCCTGATCTGATAAGAGTCTTCTACTTCAACTTGCGCTATCGAGATGGGATAATATCTACTAAGGTCAAGGGAGTACGCATCATTTTAGATGATGACATATGGACCAATGTTGCTCAACTTCCCATTTGGGATGATGCTCTCAAACTCCACTTAGGACTTGAAGATTTCAACAGGATGATGACTTTTCAATCCTTCCTACGTCATCCTGAACGACAAACAAATCGAAGGCAATTACTGGTTGGAGGTTTTAAAGTTGAAGAAAGGATGATCCACTACTTGATTGTCTGGATTTTATGTCCTAGAGCAACCAACCATGCTCAATGCTCTGAGCAGGATTTACTTCTATTGTATGGGATTCTAACTCACATACACATCGACTGGCCTGCTCTCATTGCTGACACAATGGTAAAAGCCAAGAAATCTCATTCATATCAACTTCCCTATGCTCTTCTTATCTCTAGGATTTTAGAATTCAAAGGTGTACCTGTTGAAGGAGAACTAGTTCAAAATATTGAAACTGTGGGATCAGAAATTGGAGATACAACCTTTCGTCAAATGGGATTCATTACTAGAGGAAGAATCCTTATTCACAAAGATGATGATCATCCTGATGTAGATGAAGATGATGACATGGACACTCATATGGCTGACCCAGTAAGTGCTGCTGCTCCGTCTGATGCTGGACCATCCAACATACCCTCCTCTTCCTCAACTTCTATGGAAGAACATTTTGCAAGGTTATCTAAACAATTGGAGGATATGAGTCTTGCACAAAAGACTCACTTTGAGGAGATTTATGAGTGGCAACGATCTGTTGATGAGTACATGGTTGATCAATTTCTTGATCTTGATGTTCGCCTATCTAACATCGAGAATCATCTCAACATTCAACCTCCCGAGAGATCTCCTAGTCCTGAGTTTTAGATATAGGTTCTATGTTAGACTGTTTTGTTGTTTACTTGCCATTTCATCTATGTTATAATTCTGTCTGTTATGTGTCTTCTTATAATGTAATATTTATTTTCATAAATAAAATGATCTCTTGATTGTATGCATCCTTTGATTAATTGAGGGGGAGATCATTTTTAGGGGGAGCCTTTCACATCCGATCTTTTTGCTTCTGATCAAAAAGGGGGAGAAGAATAATACAAGGGGAGAAGTATAAATTATTACAGGTATTGCTAACCTTGTTGTTTTTTGTTAGCTTGTATGTTTTGCAGGTAAGCCAAACTTGCTTTTAAAATTGAATTTTTGATCATCATCAAAAAGGGGGAGATTGTTACCAATAAGGAGTATTGGTAAATCTTGAAGAAATTTGTTTTGATGATGCTACAAGAAGTTTTAGTTGAAGAAGATATTAGAATTAGTTAAAAGCAATTTGTAGAAATTAAATGTAGTAGGAAATTCTTGTAAACCTTGTAAACTTGCATTTTTAATAGCAATAATCGATTATGATTAAGCAATAATCGATTATCACAAGTCTTACTTGAATAATCGATTATCACTTCATATAATCGATTATCACATTTTTGAAAACCTGTAACGGACTTGAATAATCCATTATCACTTACAATAATCGATTATTCATGGCAGTTAGGAGCTGATCTTTGGCACTCAGTGTACTTGGCTATATATTTTGGTTTGGAGAAATTAAAAAAAAAACGTTGTTGAACAGAAGCTCTAGCAGAATACTGTTTGTCAGAGGAAGTTCTCAGAAGCTATAGTTCAAGTTCCCTTGCTTGGTCTCGTGAACAGGAGAGGCTCGCGTTTCGTGTGTCGATTGTCGGAGCAAGCTCTCTTCGAGTTAGCAAGGTGCTCTGCCTGGTCTCGTGAATAGGAGAAGCTCGCGTTTCGTTTGTCGATAGTCGAAGCGGTTCTCTTCGAGTTGGCAGAGTGTTCTTCTTCCGGTTCGTTCGTCGAAGGAAGGTTTATTTATCTGCTTTATTAACTATTTGTTGTAATCTGTGAAACATCTTTTTAGTGGAATTGTTAATCACTTTTTATAGTGATTAACGACTGGACGTAGATTCTGTTGAATCGAACCAGTATAAAAATTACTCGTGTGATTTTCTATTCCCTACACTCTTTATTTTTTACGCATATCAACTATTCGATAAATTTTCTGAAAGAAAATTATTTTTACAAATTTATCTTAAAAAGGTGACCGAACACGCTTTCCACTCTCTTTCAAGTTTTTAATTCCGCTGCGTGACTCTATAACGGTACCGATTGTTCCGACACTTTTTATAGTATAGAAATGATTAAGTTATCTTACTGAAAGGAAAGTGCTTGGGAAAAAGAAATATGGTTCACAATATGTTTAATGCTGAAACAATTTTGAGATCTAAAATAATTATGTAAAAATGTTGTTCAACTTCATCATTTACCTATGTATGAATCCTTTAAAAAATTTGTCTTGGAGTTGTCTTCTACCATTAGACTTCAGAGCTATTTATTTCTTATGGTGGAAAATATTGATTGATTGGCAAGTGTACCAAATCGCACAAGTAATATAAAATGATAAGACCAAGTATTGAATGATATGCAAAAAACAAACACGTAATGAATGATATGGATGCAAAAAACAAACACGTAATGAATGATATGGATGATTATGTTGTTGGGGTTATCAATTTCATCTTATCCACTCTCATATACTTTAGGAATTCATCAATCTTTTCATCAATGTTAATGCCACTCTCTAAATCACCTTGTCAAGAAGGCCTATCCTTAATTACGAGTTCATACAATTCCTAGCATTCCTAGTAATTAGTTCTGAAGTGCAGGAGCTTAAAGGCAACCAATATGCTATTGGGAGAAATTTCCCGGATCTAGACTTCCCCGTACGTTCCCATATCGACAAAATCAATGATCATAGCAATGAATGAGTTAAACAAAGCAAGCATTAAGCAAAGAGGAAAAACCCTAACTAAAGATGAAAGAAAGCATGTATCTTAAAATAAGATGTTAAAACATTAATTCCATATATGAGAGTTTCACAAGACTACATTGATTCCCTAACAACAATACAAGGTTTAGTTCACCATATTCATGGTGAAACTAGATGAATAATAATGAAATAATGGAAGATAAAACCCTAGAAAGGTGAAAAGGGAGCCTGAGCATCCAAGATCTTCCTTCAAAGGGGCGGAAAAGAGAGTGTTTGCTTCGTCCCAGCCAAAGATACAAACCCTAGGAACACCTAAAGCTTATATATTGTTCGTAATAGTACAGAAAATTAGGCCCAAGCCCAAAATAGTGCCGCTCAGCGGTAAACTACCGCTCAGCGGTAAGTGCGTGAGTTGGTTTCCTCCCCTCAGCGGCCTTTTCACCCCTCAGCGGAGCCAACGTGAGTTTCTGAGTGTCGCTCAGCGGTAAACTGCCGCTAAGCGGTGGTTGCGGCTTCTCCTTTTGCACTTTTTGATGTCTTTTCTGATTCCATTTCTATCCTTCTTCACTTCTTTCACCAAATTCACCTTAAAACCTGCATAAAACACTGAAATCAAGCATAAACTCGTCCAACTCTCTTATTTCTAAAAATATAACCAAAAACATGATTTCAAGCTAGTTTCTAAGTGTTAAAGGTTGCTTTTTGTATCAAATTTAAGCATGAAAATAACAGTTTTTAAACTGTTATCAATGTCCTTGAAGGAGATAACAGAAAACACAATGGAAAAAATTAACAGATGGAGTTCATAGCAGAAATTTTATAAATAGATGTCTACAGGTTATCTAAGGCTGTGAAACTGTATTTATAGAAAAAAAGAATGACTGTTGGGAAAGGCCTAATGTGGTGGTGACCTTTGGCTTCAATAATAAAAGGCAGTCCAAAGGCCAAAGGTCGCTCCTTTTTTTTCTTTTCCTTTTTAAATTCTCATAGAACGCCGAACTTTAGGGGACTTCGACGTGAAAGGATTGTGAGAATTCATTTTGTGCTGTTACTAGAGGTTTTGAATTGACTCTATAAATATAATGCTTAACTCTATACAATTGCACAGTTTGATCGTTTTTGAATAATTCATTTTATCGGATGGTTTAAAAGAAAAAATTAAAAACATAATTTCTGGCAACAAAAACGTCGTTATACACGTGACGTTTGTCGTTCCTTT
The DNA here is from genome assembly GCF_016808095.1 of Vigna angularis. NCBI lineage: Eukaryota > Viridiplantae > Streptophyta > Magnoliopsida > Fabales > Fabaceae > Vigna > Vigna angularis. Next base: position 16,326,913 of record NC_068980.1, read on the forward strand.
TTTTTTTATTATTATCGTTTTTTCTTTTTCCTTTTTAACCTCCAATAACAAGTTGTTTTTTAAATTCCTTGAAGGAGTTTATGAATTTTATGAACGGAAGTTGTAGCGTTTTGAAAGGCCTTGGAGTTGTTACAAGTTAACACAAAGAAACCTTGAAGTTGTTACAAGAAATTTTATAAGTGGATATCTACATAAATAGTTATTGTTGGGAAAGGCCTGATATGGGCTTCAATAATAAAAAACAGTCTACTTAAATGATATATGGGAACATGCAGTTTGCTGCTAGAAACGAAGAGGTTGACGTCAATTTCTTCAGACTTCCAAAGTGTCTTTTTGGTTTAATTTTTTTTTTTTTTAATCCAACACTAAACGTCGGATTCCATGGGTATCTCACGTATTATTCGTTATCCAAGGCAAAGGTCGCTCTTTTGTTTCTTTTTCCTTTTTAAATTCCCATAGAACGTCTAACTCTAGGGGACTTCGACGTGAAAGGCATTGGAGTGGTTCTCTGTTCTGTTATGGGACGCTGAACATTGACTTTAGATGCGAGTACGGCACGTCAAAGCCAAATACCCACATAATTTGACTTCGCTTAATAAAACGTCGAAGCCACGAGTACAAAGACGTTTTTTCGTTTGGTTTAGAAGAAAAAATTAAAAACATAATTTATGGAAAATACAACGTCCAACGCAAAGAAGAATTTGACGTTCTGTAGTTGGTTTAAAACAAAAAGAAAAAATAATAAAAAAGGAACTAAATAACAAATCGTCTAAGCCGGTTTACAACTGACATTATATGGGTTGATTTAAATGAAAAATAAACAAATAACTGCTAGCTGTAATATACAAATCGTCATATTAATTAAATCAATATTTAGTATTTATTTATTTTGTATTGGACGTCGACGGCTTCCTTATGGACGTTATGTGATTACGACCAGCACGTCCAACCCCAACTTGTTCGACGTTCTGTATTGTTTTAAACGTCGACCCCATAAAGTGTGGGACGTTCTGTTTGGTTTATAAGAGAAAAGAAATATAGAATAATTAAGGGATTTACTCTTTGGTTTCATGCTGGCATATAAAACGTCGAATATTTGTCATGGTTGACGTCAAATGTGGGGGTACGAGTAATACTGGTGGAAGAAAACCACTATTTCGTTATTTTTTATTTTAAATTGAACGTCAGATGTTTCTTAAGTTGACGTTATGTGATTCTAAGGTCATTGTTTTACGTCGATCTTGGCCTTATTTGACATTAATACATTTTAGATTACGTCAATATGCTTCTTGTTTGATGTTAATACATTTTAGACGGCGCACTACTTTTGTAATTAACGTGGTGCGAATCAATTTATTTACGAAAATGCCACCGGTCATTTTTAACGTTGGATATTGACTGCTACGACGTTGAACGCGTACTAGTGCCACCGGTCATTTTGTACTAGTGCAATTACCAACCAACATAATTCTCCCCCTTTGGGCATTAGCAAAAAAGGTAAGCACAATGGTTTGATATACAGATAATCAAGCCTACAGAGATGCATCAGATAATCAAAAAACAAGTAATGATGCTCCTCATGTCAAAGATATTCACATGAAATTAAGATATTTTCCCCCTTAAATGAAGACATGTGAAATATATCAATGATATGCAATGCTCCCCCTGTCATTATGCATATTTCAATTTCAAAATACAGATATACAATGCAGTAATCAGAATATGTCATAGCATTTATCAGCATGCAGTAACATTGTATCAGATCAGATATATACAACAATATCATAGTAATACTGATTCGGTCAAACAACACATTTTAATCTCTTATTACTCAGACATTTTATGCAGCAGATAAGCATAGAGATATAAGAAAAAACAATCAACATCAAATAAAACAAGATCTAAAGATATCAGATATTCCAGCTTTGGATGTTGATGTTTAGTCGATTTGATCTCAGTCAGAGTCGATTTCTTGTTGTAGCATATTTCAGACTATCCAGTTCCACCCAGTCAGCAAATGATATTCCTGCAAAACCTTTCCAAGTCTTTCCAGATCAAGCATTTTAGAATCAATGTTATACAGGAATTAATGTGCGAGTATGCAAATGTATAAGAGTAACAGTAATCAATAATTCATTTGCATACAAGCATAGTGTAATCGATTTAATCTATTCAGTTTAGTTCAATTTACTGATATACTCTTTGAATCACAGATTTGATTAACACTGATTTCATTAATATCAAACTTGAAATACAATCAGATAAAGTCAAGACAAAGATGACATATTGATGAAAAATTTATGAACACCGAAAAACGGCACAAAAAACTTGTTTAACCCTCGGCAAGTGTGACCGAATCGTATCAAGTAATAAACTCGGTAAGACCAAGTATCGTTCTCCCAAAGGACTCACGGCCTAGTTAGTTATATGATTTCTTGATTATTTAAGACTTGTGAACAAATTGTTATAAGTTTTTAATGCAAAAGACAAAAAGTATGCATGTGTTATAAGTTTTTATCGTATGTGTCAATATCAATAAAACCAATAATCATGACACCGAATGAGTTAAACAATGCATGCTTTAAGCAAAGAGGAAAAACCCTAACTAATGATGAAAGAAAGCATGTATCATAAATATGATGTTTAAACACAAAATTCCATATGAGAACTTCAAAAGATTACATTGATTCCCCAACAACAAGAAGAGTTTAGTTCACCATATTCATGGTGAAACTAGATGAACAATAATGAAAGAATGGAAGAGATAGAAAAATCCTAGAAAGAGAAGAGGAAAGCCGTCACCATCTCCAATTCTACCCCTAAGGGGTAAAAAGTGTGTTTTGCGTCTTCTCCAGCCAAAGATACAAACCTTAGGACGTCCTAAAGCTTATATATTATTCTAAAAAATACAAAAAATTAGGCCCAAGCCCATAAAAGTTACAGAAAACCGGTCCAAGCCCATTTTGAATGGCGCTCAGCGGTAAAATACCGCTGAGCAGTACTAGCACATGATCCATCTATCCACCCAACTGCTGTTTTGCCCCTCAACGGTGATTTCGGCACCTGAAAACGGCCGCTCAGCACAAAATTACCGCTCAGCGCCACTCGGTCGCAACTTTTTCTGCATTCTGGTTGACTTTTCAGTATTATGGTTCACTGGTTGACTTTTCTGGTTGACTAGTTGACTTTTCTGGTTGACCGGTTGACTTTTCTGGTTTCTGGTTGACTTTTCAGCATTTCAATCATTCGGTACTTCAATTCTTCTTTCAAATCATTCAATTAGCCTACAAAATCAAGGGAATCTTGCACAAAACCATTAAATTCACCTTCAACTCTCCTATTCACAAAACTAATGCAAAAATATGAGTTCAAGCTAGTTTCTAAGTCTTAAAGGTTGCTTTTGGTATCAATTTTAACCGTTATCACAACCCCAAACTTAAAACTTTTCTTGTCCTCAAGCAAACAAGATGTAACTCAATCTTTCATCAATCCATATAAAGGTTTCACCACATTCAAAACTCCCTTTTCAAGATAAGTAAGTACTCAATTAAGCTCATTGCAAAGATTTCAATCAAGACATGCACATGCTTTAGTGTTCACACAATCACATACTATCCAAAAAATGCTACTTTTCATGAATGATTAATCAACTAAGCAAATATGTTCTTATGTGTTCATGGAATCTTTCCTCACTAGATAAAGTGTTTCACTCAAACACACAAGTGTATAAGAGGTATTCACTCATTCACTTTACTATCACAATGTCACATGAATTGACTTTGCCTTTCATTTAACCACAATCAAATACATTCACAAGCATGCATCATCACAAGGACTTTTCAATGGCTTATAGTGTGGCTGGGCAAACAAGAAAATTGGTTTTTCTAGATCACAAAACCCTTGAGTTAAGAGAATAATCTAAACAAAACCATTCTTAATTATTCCCAACTTTCCTTTGCATTGAGCTTTGCTTTTTCTTCTCTTTTCTTTCTCTTTTTCTTTTTCTTTTCACATACTTAGGTCTTAGCTCAATGCTTTTTATTTTCCCTTTTTCTAAATTTCCCAACAACCACAAACTTGAACATTTATCAATACCACAAAATATTTTCTACTTAACTCAAGGTAAAGCTTTTCACAAGGGGTTTCCAAATCATGTTCAAGGCTAAGGGTTCAAAGGATAGAACACATAGTGCTCTCTTTTGTTGGGCTAAAATCATGCATTTGGCTAATAAAAGGGTTACCAACAAATGGCCTTGATCATATGATGCAAACAAGCAATTGATTCAATCATACAAAACCTGGGCAAAGTCATTCATGCTTTCAAAGTAATAGCATTCAATCACAACAATTCTGGAGCTCAAAGCCTCATATATAAGCTTATTCACATTCCACATATACACATCCTGCTTAGTATCATAATTACAATCATAACATCATGCATTTGTTCACAAAGCTTGTGAACCACTTGTATAAGCATGTAATGTGCACAATATCAATATCAAAGTATCATCAAGTAATACTCATCATTCATAAGTCACAAGCAAACCATCATAACAGATAAAGTTCAAATTGAGTACATCAAACCCTATTCTAAAAACAAAAGTGAATGATAAAACAAATCCTACTCTAGTGCTTTGAAAAACTCAGCCCCAACAATGATGCTCTCTCCCAACCCCAAACTTAGATGGAAAACTAGTGAGAAAGTGAGTGGAAGGGAGATTTTCTAAAGAGGAATGAAGGGAAAAATGTAGAGAACCTTTGGAAAAGTGTTTAGGAGTGTGTGTGCAGAGAAGAATCTGAAAATAGAGGTCAAAGCGTGACTTAGGGTATAAAAATACCCTAATGGGGTCGGGTTCCGCTAAGGGGCAACCTAAGCCCATTTTACGATACCACCGCACAACAGCACTTTCGTGTTGTGCTTTTCTTCTTCCTAGCTTACCCTAGGTGCCTTCTACTCATGCCTCTCACTTGCTCCCTGCAATTAAGTTCTCAGATCACTCATACATTCAATCCCTATCAAAAGCATAATCAAAACAAATAATACAGATAAAATCAATCAACTGGGTTGCCTCCCAGGTAGCGCTTGTTTAACGTCACGAGCCTGACCCAAAATCCTCCAGCACCCTTCAGTAGATGCAAATCTTTCTTACTAACACCCATTAGTAGGTGTATACAAACATAGTATCCTTCAGTAGATACTCTTCCGCTTAACATCCATCAGTAGATGTAAACCCTGTAACAAACTTATAAAAAAACAAAAATACCCAAAAGTTCAAAATTACATCACCAAACCAAAAATTAAAAGTTCTTAAATCACTGGGTTGCCTCCCAGCAAGCGCTCTTTTAATGTCACTAGCTTGACCCAATAAAACTCAAGTTCTTTCTTCATTTTCTTCTTTCTACTGAACTTCTTCAGGAATTTGATAAACTAGGAACTTGTTGCAATGTCTCAATCATAGGAACTTTAATCTCCAATTTCTTGAAGATTTCCATAAAGCGCTCAAATTCCTTCTTCCTATGATACTTCTTTGGATGAGGAAGAGGTTTTTCATATGATTCTTTCTTTTTTTCTCTCGTCCTCTTTTTCTTTTCTCTCACTTTCTTTTTCTTCACACAAATTTTCTCTTCTTCTTTCTCTTCTCTCTCTTTTCTCTCTTCTTTTTCCAACTCAACTTTTTCAACATTTACACTCACTAGCACTTTACACTCTTCCCTGGGGTTAACCTCAGTATTAGCCCCAAAATTCTTGTCAGGCCTTTCTTCCAACTGCTTAGTAAGTTGACCCACTTGAATCTCCAAGTTCTTAATAGCAGCTTTAGTGCTCTTTTGAGTGGATTCAGTTGCCTGTATGAATTGATGAAGAGTTTCTTCCATCCTTATTGATTACTCATTAAGTGTAGACATTGGTTGCCATAAGGTTGGTTGTTGTTGTTGCTTGTTAAATTGCCCTGCTTGTCTAGCTTGCCAACTTTGTCCTTGACCAATGCTTGGGTGTGCTTTCCACCCTTGATTAAAGTTCCCCTAACGGTATGGAAATTGATTGGCCATGAAGTTAACATCCTCTAAAGCTTCCACTAGAAAGGCGCATTGACCATTGATATGGTCACCTCCACATAGTTCACACATCTGTTGTTGAACCTGTGCAACAGTCTTTAACTCTTTTGGCAGTTGTGCAAGTGCCTTTGTGAGATTCTTCAGTTGTTGAATTATTATTTTGTTCTGAGCTAACAAGGAATCATTGGATTGCAACTGTAGAACTCCTTTTTGTTGAATAGGAGCTCCTCTTTCACTGTTTAACTTATTGTCATTAGTAGCCATGTTTTCAATTATTTCAGTTGCTTCCTCTGAAGTCTTCCATTTAATATTGCCTCCAGCTGAGGCGTCTAGCATCAACTTGGTTTATGAACCAAGACCTCCAAGGAAGAATAGGACTACTTCTGCTTCGTCAAATCCATGCGTGGGAGTCTTTCTTAATAGGCTTTTGTACCTGTCCCATGCGTTACCTAGTGATTCCTCCATGCCTTGCCTGAAAGATGAGATCTCTTGCTTTCCTTTGTTTACCTTGGATTGTGGGAAGTATTTGTGCAAAAACTTTGTCACCACAGCTTCCCACCTTGTAAAGCTCCCTTCTGGAAAAGAGTTCAACCAAAGCTTAGCATTGCCTCCCAATGAGAAAGGAAACAAGCTAAGTTTGATTGCTTCGTCAGGCACCCCATTTCTCTTCACTGTATTGCAAATTTCATTAAAGGTTGTGAGGTTCTCATATGGGCTTTCATGTGACAACCCATTAAATTCATTACTCTTATCCAGTTGGATTAAAGCCGGTTTCACCTCCATGTTAGCTACATTGACCCTCGGTCTTGCTATGTTGTTGAAACGTTGAGGGCCAACTACATTAGTGTAATCTACAAGAGTCCATCTAACATTATTATTCTCCATCTCCTCAGTGCTATGGTGAGAACCTTGTGGTGAAGGTTGTAAAAGAATTTCCGGAGGAGGAAAAAGTTCTCTAGATGTACGGATTCTTCTCCTCCGTCTACTCTCGTCTAAGCCTTCAAAAAGAGGTTCTGAGGTTTTCTTGCTTCTAGTTCGAATTGCTTCCTACATACACAAGAAAACAAGTCCCTAGAAAAATTTGTTACACAAAAAGATATAGAAGATATAAAATAAGAGATAAGAAGATAAAATAAAAATAGAAAAATAAAAACAGAAAAATAAAATAAAATAAAATAATAACCGAAAAACAGAAAACAGAAAATAAAAACAGAAAAATAAAATAAAATAAAATAATAACCAAAAAATAAAACCAGAAAATAAAAACAAAAAAATAAAAACAGAAAGCAAAATTTGAAATTTAAAATTTAAAATTCAAAATTCAAAAACAAGTCAAAGATAATCAATAATCACGCAAATAAACTAGTTAAACCACGAGTCCCCGGCAACGACGCCAAAAACTTGATGACAAATTTATGAACACCGAAAAACGGCGCCAAAAACTTGTTTAACCCTCGGCAAGTGTGACCGATTCGTATCAAGTAATAAACTCGGTAAGACCAAGTATCGTTCTCCCAAACGACTCACGGCCTAGTTAGTTATATGATTTCTTGATTATTTAAGACTTGTGAACAAATTGTTATAAGTTTTTAATGCAAAAGACAAAAAGTAAATTACCTTAAAAAGCCCGATGTCTCGGCGAAAAAAGCCTAATCATAATCTGTAGTTTACAATGTCTTGTCTCCCTAGCAATTAATCATGCATTATAGTGAACGGAAGATTAATGGCAACCAACCATCATATTCCTATGTCTAGGTTTATACTACTCTTGGGAGAGTTTCCCCGGATCTAGATTTTACCGTATGTGTCCATATCAATAAAACCAATAATCATGACACCGAATGAGTTAAACAATGCATGCTTTGAGCAAAGAGGAAAAACCCTAACTAATGATGAAAGAAAGCACGTATCATAAATATGATGTTTAAACACAAAATTCCATATATGAGAGCTTCAAAAGATTACATTGATTCCCCAACAACAAGAAGAGTTTAGTTCACCATATTCATGGTGAAACTAGATGAATGAAAGAATGGAAGAGATAGAAAAACCCTAGAAAGAGAAGAGGAGAGTCGTCACCATCTCCAATTCTACCCCCAAGGGGTGAAAAGTGTGTTTTGCGTCTTCTCCAGCCAAAGATACAAACCCTAGGATGTCCTAAAGCTTATATAATATTCTAAAAAATGCAAATAATTAGGCCCAAGCCCATAAAAGTAACAGAAAACCGGTCCAAGCCCATTTTGAATGGCGCTCAACGGTATTTTACCGTTGAGCGGTACTAGCGCATGATCCATTTTTTCCCCCAGCTGTTGTTTTGCCCCTCCGCGGTGATTTCGGCACTTGAAAACTGCCACTCAGTGCAAAATTACCTCTCAGCGCCACTCGATCACAACTTTTTCTGCATTCTGGTTCACTAGTTGACTTTTCTGGTTTCTGGTTGACTTTTCAGCATTGCAATCATTCGGTACTTCAATTCTTCTTTCAAATCATTCAATTAGCCTACAAAATCAAGGGAATCTTGCACAAAACCGTTAAATTCACCTTCAACTCTCTTATTCACAAAACTAAAGCAAAAATATGAGTTCAAGCTAGTTTCTAAGTCTTAAAGGTTGCTTTTGGTATCAATTTTAAGCACAAAAATAACGATTTTTCATCCGTTATCACATATAAAGCCATCTATTACAGAAGAACATAGGACAATACAGTTAACACAGTCAACAAACTAAAAGCATGCACTCCTAGTAACCCTATTCTGATTCAGATGTCTCCATAGAATCCTCATCAAGTTTTCTTTCAAGCTGATTACCTTTTTCAGTCAGAATCCTAAACTAATCAGCTGCAAATCTCTCAAAATTGGTTTCAGGGAAGAAGTTTGTGCGTTCTTCATTTACAGCTAGTGTACTTCCTGAACTATTGAGCAAGTATTCTTCATCTTGGAAGCACTAACCTTTTATTGTCTTTACCAATCCAAAAGATGCAACAGTATTTCTGTTGATCATATTTGTGCAATTGTTAGAACACTTTTGCTCGCCACCGATATCCACAACTTGAAGCGTAAGTATTCGACTTACAAAAATAGCATAGGGCAAATAATGAGATTCCCTGAGTACAACATTTGTCATATGATCTTTTAACACCTCCACCCAGTTGGTGGGAAGAAAATTTTTTATTGCATATAATAAATAAACATCTTCGGTAGTCATTCTATCTTGTGGCAACCTTCCAGGTAGTATTACCCATGCAAGAAGGTAAGTTGTAATCTTTTCTTCCATGTTCAATCCTTCATGCACATAGAGTCTTTCAATATTATATCTTCCTGAAAATCTCATCCAGGTTCTGCAGTTGTCTCTCTTTTTCAGCCATTGGTTTGTCTCAGAATTTGGTAGATGAAAGAAGATGCCTTCTGCTTTCAGTCCCGCAATTTGTTGCCAAATATCATTGTTAATGTGAATATTAACACCTTTCACTATTGACTGAATGACACCATTTTTTATCCTTAAGTTGTTGTAAAACACCCTTACCAGGTCAGGGTATCAATCACCCTTCATCTGAACAAATGTAGAGAGTTCCTAAGTTTCAAGCCATCCTGGAAACTGGAAGCCCTCTCTTTCAAACAAACTTAGATTCAGGTATTTCGGTGGAACAAAAATCTTGACTCTTCCATCTACAAATCTTTCTCTGGTCTCATCATCACTGATTCAACCTGAGGGATCAGGACCTCTTGCACTTGCTACTTCTTTGCCTTTGCTTCCCCTTCATGGATGATTTGAAGACGCCATGTGATGTAGAGTTCTTGGTCAATCTTCCTTAGTCTAGGGTGATATGATAACAATTGAAAAACAGTTATTTTCGTGCTTAAATTTGATACTAAAAGCAACCTTTAACACTTAGAAACTAGCTTGAAATCATGCTTTTGGTTATATTTTTAGAAATAAGAGAGTTGGACAGGTTTATGCTTGATTTCAGTGTTTTATGCAGGTTTTAAGGTGAATTTGGTGAAAGAAGTGAAGAAGGATAGAATGGAATCAGAAAAGACATTAAAAAGTGCAAAAGGAGAAGCTGCAACCACCACTCAGTGGCAGTTTACCGTTGAGCGGCACTCAGAAACCTACGTTGGCTCCACTGAGGGGTGCAAAGGCCGCTGAGGGGTGGAAACCAACTCACGCACTCACCGCTAAGCGGCACTATTTTGGGCTTGGGCCTAATTTTCTGTATTATTACAAACAACATATAAGCTTTAGGTGTTCCTAGGGTTTGTATCTTTGGTTGGGACGAAGCAAACACTCTCTTTTCCACCCCTTTGAAGGAAGATCTTGGATGCTCAGGCTCCCTTTTCACCTTTCTAGGGTTTTATCTTCCATTCTTTCATTATTATTCATCTAGATTCACCATGAATATGGTGAACTAAACCTTGTATTGTTGTTGGGGAATCAATGTAGTCTTGTGAAACTCTGATATATGGAATTAATGTTTTAACATCTTATTTTAAGATACATGCTTTCTTTCATCATTAGTTAGGGTTTTTCCTCTTTGCTTAATGCTTGCTTTGTTTAACTCATTCATTGCTATGATCATTGATTTTGTCGATTTAGGAACGTACGGGGAAGTCTAGATCCGGGGAATTTCTCCCAATAGCATATTGGTTGCCTTTAAGCTCCTGCACTTCAGAACTAATTACTAGGAATGCTAGGAATTGTATGAACTCGTAATTAAGGATAGGCCCTCTTGACAAGGTAATTTAGAGAGTGGCATTAACATTGATGAAAAGATTGATGAATTCCTAAAGTATATGAGAGTGGATAAGATGAAATTGATAATCCTAACAACATACTCATCCATATAATTCATTCCGTGTTTGTTTTACTCTTTTTGCCATTGATCAAATTCATGCATACATATTTAATTACTGTCTTTTGCATTAAAAACCTACAATCAATCGTTCACAAGTCTTAAATAATCAACAAATCAGATAACTAACTAGGCCGTGAGTCCTTTGGGAAAACGATACTTAGTCTTACCTAGTTTAATTACTTGATACGATTCGATCACACTTGCCGATTGTTAAACAAGTTTGTGGCGCCGTTTTTCGGTGTTCATAAATTTGTCATCAAGTTTTTGGCGCCGCTGCCGGGGACTCGTGGTTTAACTAGTTCATTTGTTTGATTATTGATTATCTTTGACTTGTTTTTTGTTTTTATTTTATTTTATTTTATTTTATTTTATTTTTCTGTTTTTATTTTTCTTTTTTTATTTCCTATCTTTTTATCTTTTCAATTATATCCTTTGATTTGTTTTTATCTATCTTCTCTATCTTTTTGTGCTAACAAATGTTTTCTAGAGTTTTGTGCCTAATGTTTGCAGGATGCAATTCGGACAAGAATTTAACTATATGGGCACTGATGACAAATTTATGAACACCGAAAACGGCGCCACAAACTTGTTTAACAATCGGCAAGTGTGACCGAATCGGATCAAGTAATAAAACTCGGTAAGACCAAGTATCGTTTTCCCAAAGGACTCACGGCCTAGTTAGTTATCTGATTTGTTGATTATTTAAGACTTGTGAACGATTGATTGTAGGTTTTTACATTTAGTATCAAATTTAAGCATGAAAATAACAGTTTTTCAACTGTTATCACAACCCCAAACTTAGAACTTTGCTTGTCCTCAAGCAAACAAAATGTAACTCAATCTTCTACAAATCTGTACAACGATTTACTTCATTCAAAAATCCTTTTTTTAAGATAAGTAAAAACTTCAATTAAACTCATGACAAAGATTTCAATCAAGACATGCACATGCTTTGGGTGTTCACAAAATCACTTACTATCCAACAAATGCTATTTTTCATGAATGATCAATCAACTAAGCATGGATGTTCATGTGCTCATGGAATATTTCCTCACTAGGTAAAGTGTTTCTCTCAAATACAAGTGTATAAGAGGTAATCACTCATTCACTCCACTATCACAGTGTCACATGAATTGACTTTGCCTTTCATTTACCCACAATCAAATAAATTCACAAGCATGCATCATCACAAGGACTTTTTAAATGGCTTATAATGTGGTTGGGCTAACAAGAAAATTGGTTTTTCTAGATCACAAAACCCTTGAGTTAAGAGAATCATATAAACACAATCATTCTTACTTCCCAACTTTCCTTTGCATTGAGCTTTGCTTTTTCTTTTCTTTTCTTTTCTTTCTCTTTTTTTTTCTTAACACATTCTTATTTCTTAGCTCTTAGCTCAATGCTTTCAATTTCCCTTTCTATTTTCCAACAACCCCAAACTTGAACATTTATCAATACCACAAAATATTTTCTACTTAACTCAAGGTAAAGCTTTTTAGTAAGGGTTTTCAAATCATGTTCAAGGCTAAGGGTTCAAAGGATAGAACACAAAGTGTTCTCTTTTAGTGGATAATTTCATAAAATTGGCTAATACAAGGGTTACCAACAAACGGCCTTGATCATATAATGCAAACAAGCAATTGATTCAATCATAGAAAACCTGAGCAAAGTTATTCATGCTTCCAAAGTAATAACAATCACAAAACCTCTGGAGCTCAAAACCTCACATATAAGCTCATTCACATTTGACATACACATCCTGCTTAATATCACAATCACAATCATAATAACTTGCATTTGTTCACAAAGCTTGTGAACCACCTGTATAAGCATGTAATGTACATATCTCAAAATCAATCCATATCAAAGCATCATTCAAGCATTACTTATCAAACATTAACAATCATCAGAAAACCATCATAACAGATTAAGTTTCCATTGAGTATATCAAACCCTATTCTAATAACAATGAATGATAAAACAAATCCTGCTCTAGTGTTTTGAAAAACTCATCCTCATCAATGATGCTCTCTCCCAACCCCAAACTTAAATGGACAACAAGTGAGAGAGTGAGTGGAAAAGAAATTTTCTCAAAAGGGATGAGGGAATAGTTGTAGAAAACCCTGGAAAAGTATGTAGGAGTGTGTGTAGAGAAGAATCTAAAAAGAGAGGCCAAGGCGCAGCTTAGGGTATAAAAATACCCCTAAAGGGCTCGGGTTCCGCTGAGGGGCAACCCAAACCCCTTCTGCGACACTACCGCTCAGCGGTAGTTTGCCGCTCAACGGCACTTATGGGAAGTGTTCTTCTTCTTAGCTTGACCTAGATGCGTTCTAAACATACCCCTCACTGGCTCCATGCAATAAAATTTTCATATCACTCATACATAACCCTATTATGCAACTAAAGCAGGATCAAAACAAAAAAAAAATATACAAAAAAATTAATCAACTGGGTTGCCTCCCAGGTAGCGCTTGTTTAACGTCACGAGCCTGACCCAAAATCCTCAGCACCCTTCAGTAGGTGCAAATTTTCCTTACCAACACCCATCAGTAGGTGTATACAAACATAGTATCCTTCAATAGATACTCTTCCGCCTAACATCCATCAGTAGATGTAAACCCTGTAACAAACTTATAACAAAAATACCCAAAAGTTCAAAATTACATCACCAAAAATTAAAAAGTTCTTAAATCACTGGGTTGCCTCCCAGCAAGCGCTCTTTTAACGTCATTAGCTTGACCTAATAAAGTTCAAGTTCCTTCTTCAAGATTAATATCCGTACCCCACCAACTTCTTAACTGCTTCCGGTGTTCTGTTTTAACTTTTCTAGAAAATGAAGACTCTATCTCTATCATCCCCTTTTCTTTATAGCCTTTCACAACCCACAACTTGTTTTTGAATCTCACATGTGTACCAAGTTTGAGTTGTTCTTTCATCCCATCATCAAGAACTTTTCTTCCTCTGCCAATCTTCTCTTTTTCATGTACCTGAAACAACAAATAATGTTTACCTTTAACTTTGAGCTTTTCATCTTTGGGGCTAGTCATGAGTACATCTTGAAATGCCGCTTTATGACTAGCTTCTTCCTCCTGCATCTGTCTCTCCTCTTTGAAAACATTTACAACAACCCTTTCTTCTCGGTCTTGGAATTCAACTATACCTTCGTTCACATCAATGATAGCTTTGGCCGTTTTCATAAACGGTCTTCCGAGAATGATGGGAATCTTTTCGGTCTCCATCTCCATCACCACAAAGTCTGCCAAGAACTGTAGTTTGCCTATACAAACTATAATGTCCTCTGCTATTCCATAAGGTGTCTTCGAAGATCCATCTGCCATTACTAAGTTAACCTTTAAAGGTTTCACATCCACATCACCAATCTGTTCAAGTAAAGAATAAGGTATCAAGTTGACACTTGATCCTAAATCAAGTAAAGCTTTTCTGACTCTTTTCTTCCCTATTGTGCATGGAATGGAAAATCCTCCTGGATCCTCGGCTTTTGGAGGGAATGACTCCTTTTTGACAGTTATATACTTCTTTGTATCTTCATCTCTACGTCTTTTCTTTGTAGATATTTCTTCCTCAAGTTCAGTATAAACTGCAATTTGCTATAGTATATCCTTCCAAGGTGCATCATTGTCCACCATACTGAATAATTCTGTAAAATCAAATTGTTTCTCATGATTTATTGGAAAAGGAAACATATCATTACTCTTTATCTCTTTTCTCTCTCTCTTCTCTTATCTCTCTTCTTTTTCTTTTTCTCTCTATTCTCTCTTTTCTTTTTCTTCCTCTCCTTTCTCCTTCTCTTTATCTAACTCAACTATTTCATCAGTTGTACTCTCCACCACTCTACATTCTTCCCTAGGTTAACCTCAGTATTAGCCCCAAAATTTCTATTAGGCCTTTCTTCCACTTGCTTAGTAATCTGACCCATTTGAATCTCCAAATTCTTAATAGCAGCATCAGTACTCTTTTGAGAAGATTCAATTTTCTGTATAAATTGATTAAGAGTTTCTTCCATCCTTATGGTCCTTTCATTAAGTGCAGAAATTTGTTGCCATAAAGTTGGTTGTTGTTGTTGCTTGTTGAATTGCCCAGTTTGTCCAGCCTGCCCACTCTGTCCTTGACCAATGCTTGCATGTGGTTTCCACCCTTGATTGAAGTTCCCCTGACGGTACGGAAACTGATTGGCCATGAAGTTTACATCTTCCAAAGCTTATGCTGGAAAGGCACACTGACCATTTATATGGTCACCTCCACACAATTCACACAAGTGTGATTGATCCTGTGCAACAGTCTTTAACTCTTTCGGTAATTGTGCAAGTGTTTTTGATGGAAAACCATCAAGAAATCACATTGGACCTCTTACTAGAGCAATGGCTAGGAAGATTCAAGAAGAAGAAGGATCATCTAACATTTTACTTCTATGGAAGGTTACTTATAAAAAATCCTTCTTCTCTTAACTAAAGCACTTATATTTTGTTTTGTAGGAATTAATAAATCTTGGAGAATATGATTGAGCCATCCAAGAAAGAACCAAGCAAAGGAGCCAAAAAGCAAAGGAGGTGCTTACGGCATGCACCAGCATTTTCCACGTGAATGTTGGCTGATTTGGAAGGAAGCACACACCTTGCTGGATGAGCTAGAATGAGGCATGGATTTTGCTTGATCAAAATCTGAATAATTTGAATTTTAGGAGGGAATTACAAACAGAATTTAGGCTCCTCTTCACCTATAAATAAGAGGGCCTTTTCTTTGTATTGGGTTACTTTTGAGCTTAGTAAATTGCTGCTGAAATTCACTGTCAGCCTATTGCTCTTGAGTCATTTAATTCTCTCTACTTTCTCTTCCCTTTCCTCTAGCTTCCTTCCATTGTAGGAAGGCCTTCTGAGCTGTGAGGTTCCCACACATACTTATTCCACTCAAATACACCAAAATCTCACCCAATTGCTACTGCATCCACTCTGATGTATTTCATCCACTGCACCAATACTATTTTTCATCCGCTGCATCTGCAAGGCCAGGTCATTCAAGCATGGATAAGCTTCCATCAAGTGGTATCCAGAGCTTAGGTTCTCCACGCACCAAGGAGCTAAGCATTTCTTCTCATTCTGCAATTTAATTCTGCTGAATTCCATCTCTGTTTCTGTTTTCTGTTTCTGTTTTCTATTTCTGTTTCAGTTTTAATTCTGCTTCTGTAATTCTGTTCCAGCCTTTAATTCTGTGTTCTTACAGTGCCTTATGTCCATCTTTCATTTTAAACGGTGAATTTTATTTGTTTGAGTCATTTCTACCTTTATTTTTCATTTTCCAGTAATGTTATGGTCATGTCCTGTTGTGCAGTTTTTTTCAACTCTGTCATCAAGTATTTGATTCTGTTCTAGCTTTCATTTTCGTTTTAAGTGTGTCCTGAGCAATTGCTAGCTCTATGTTGATCATATAAAGCAATGGCAACATGTCCAGCTTTGATCATTTGAGCCAATTAGCATTGCAAATATTGATTCCAGTAGAAAAATCTGCATAAAACATCATTTCTGGATTAATTTGATATCAGCTGATGCAATCCAGATTTCTTTATTTTCAAGCTTTGTACAAGTTTGTTTACTGTTTTTACATGTGTTTGAGGTGATAGCAACTCCTAATAATCACAGAATTGAAAAATGAGTGGTTGAGTTGCTTGAAATCTGGTTTCAAATCACTGTTACTGTTTTAATCCAAGCTTTTCACCGTGCTAAGTTTCCTTGAATTGTATAATCTGAGTTTGGTCATGCTAAGCACATTAAATCTAGCTTAGATCTGTGTTTTTACACTTCTTAGAGTCATTGCCTTTGCTGTCCTGTTTTTGATTCCATGAAAAGCTAAATTTGGTTGGTTCCTTGATGGTTTTTGCTGCATAATTTGGCCATAGCAAGGGTGATTTTCGAATCCTGCTATTTCTGTGTGTTTGGACAGTTTGAACAAGTCTAAATGGATGATTAAAAGTTGCTAATACTGTTCATTTGGTCAAAATTGAAGTTATATGCAGATTGGACACTTAAACCATCAATTTTGAGTTAAAATTGGAAGTGGACCAGTGAATTTGAGTAGTAAGCATTATTTCAGCTGTTTAAGAGTTTAAACATGTTTAATATCATGAATAAAAGTTGTTTGAACATTCATCCAAGCTGCTGAAACACTGCTACTCATTTTGGGTTCCAAAACCACCATTTTAGTTCATTTTTCTGGTGCAGTTTCTGTTTTTTTCCAGCCACTGTTTTGGTAATTTTAGTGTAAAATTCATTGCTGGATTGTGAAAAAGCTGGTTCAATGTTTAAAAATGAAAATACATGATCAAAAGAAGAAGTATCAAGTGTTAAAAAGCTGTTAGAACCAACCAATCCAGATTACAGGCCCTGAAAAATCAAAAACACAAAATCTGAAATTCATTGGGGCATTTTATCAAACACTTCTGAAAATTATCAAACAGTTTGCATTTGGAATAATTTCTAAACTGTGCTTGTGTTTTTCTTGCTTTCTTCATCCATTCTAGTGCCTTTGATAAGTTCCTTTTGTGTACCTTTCATTGGTGTGCTGTTCCAAATTGTTGTGTTTTTTTTTTGGCATCCTAAGTTTCAAAACAGCAGCATAGTTTGGTGCAAACAGCAGCATAGTTTGGTGCAGATTTTTAATCTGTTTGGTGTGATTTTGCTGAGTTTTGGAGTGTATGTGCAAGCTGTTTGGGGCATCCAGCACCAGAATCCTTCTCCTACTTTGGTAGCCTCCTAGGAAGTGGTTTGAGCATTGAAAGTGGAGCAAGAAGGAAGACTCAACTGCAGCCCAAACACCACTGTCCAGCAGCTGGAAAATTCTGTTACAGCAGCTGGAAAATTCTGTTACAGCAGCTGGAAAATTCTGTTACAGCAGCATTTCAACCCTGGAAAAAGAGCAACTCACACCTTCATTTTGAGTGGCTTTCTGCAGCAGCAAGAAGACAAAGCTCACATTCCTTCTAGGCCTCATTCCAAGTTTATTTACATCAAATATCACGGAATTTGCTGTTAGAAATTGTATTTTTTTTTCTTTGCTGTTTTTGAGCCAAGTGACTTGGAAAAATGCTCTTGAAGCAATTCCAAGTTCACAATTGAACATTGTAATAGTTCAATTTCGTTTTCTTAGTGTGGAAGTGTGTCAAGGGGCTCCAAGTGTCACTTGCACTTTCACTTAGGGCCGTCTAGCATTTACATTCTTGCATCTTTATTGCTTTCCTTAAATGTCTTGAGTAATCCTTTTCTTTTTAGGTCTCCGTGGTATTTAGGATAGCCTAGCATATAGTAAACCTTTCTTTGGTTTGTAGGTTCATAACATTTAAAAAGAATTTGAAGAATTTCTACTTAGAAACTAAAGTAAAAGAACATTCTAAGGAAACTCTGGCTAAGGAAGAACTTGGTTTCTAAGCTTGTCCATTTGTGACTCACCTCTTCTTCCTGGGAGCTATTTAGAAACATCTTTTGCTTCTAGAATCTCTTTAGAAATTTTTCACCAAAAACAAAGAAAGCTTGTGAAAATCTTTTCACTCATTACTTGTCAAATATTTTGAAAACTTTGTGAAAACCTTTTCCTTTGACAAGAATGAGTCAATCAAGTGTGCAAGGAAGTTTGAAACCCAATAGTGAAATGTCTTTAAGGGAAGAATTTGAGCAAAGATTTGAACAAAGGGATAAAGAGATTAGTGAGCTCAAAGATATGATTAGTCAACTTTTGATTAATCAAGATAAAAAGAAAGAGAGGTCTTCCCATAGGAGAAGAGAAGAATCATCATCTTCTCCAAGTGAAATTGAGCAAAATAGTAGTCATCACAATGATGACCACTACCAAATGCCTCCTAGAAGACAACATAGAGTTAGAGAGCATTACCCAAGAGAGCCTAAGATTGATCTTCCTTCCTTCCATGGAAAAGATGATGTAGAAGAATACCTAGAGTGGGAAATGAAAGTTGAGCAATTGTTTGAGTGCCACCAAATAGATGATGAAAGGAGAGTCACCATGGCTTCTCTAAGCTTTCAAGGTTATGCCTTAATTTGGTGGACAGCCTTAGTCAAGGACCATAGGCTAAGACACTTACCTCCCATTAGGTATTGGAATGAAATGAGAGCTGCCTTGAGGAGGAGGCATGTACCAGCCTACTATGATAGGGAGATAATGGATAAACTCCATAAACTCCAACAAAGGAACATGAGTGTTGAGGAATATAGACAAAAAATGGAGTTACTCATGTTGAGAGCTGGGATAAGAGAAGAACCTAGGATAACAATAGCTAGGTTTCAAAGTGGACTTAACTATGACATAAGAGATAGGGTTGAACTTATACCCTACAATGATCTCAATGAGTTAGTCCAACTTTGTGTGAGCGTTGAGCAACAACTAAAGAGGAAAAGCTCTACCAAGAAAGATTACCCTCATAGTTCTTACCATAAGAAAGAGTATAAGAGGGAGGGTAGTCAAACCAAGCCAAGATATGAAGACAGAGAGAGAGAGAGAGGAAAAGAAAAAGTCAAAGAACCTTCAAGAGATCATAAGAGTAAGGAGACTAAATGCTTTAGATGTGGGGAAAAAGGGCACTATGCATCTGAGTGCCGCAATAGAAAGTCAACTTACATCCTTGAGCATGAGAGTGAAAGTGAGGGTTCTTCATATAGTGAGTCTGAGACATCCACTTCTGAAGAAGAAGAAGCTTTACCTTGTGATGGTGACTTACTTATGGTAAGGAGACTCCTGGAAAGTAAACATGTAGAATTAGAACAGTCACAAAGAGAGAACCTATTCCACACAAGATGCAAAGTTTTAGAAAAGACATGTTCAATGATAGTGGATAGTGGCTCTTGTTGCAACTGTTGTAGTTCTAGAATGATAGAGAAGCTTGGCTTAACAACTACTCCTCATCCTAAACCTTACAAACTTCAATGGATCAAAGAGGATGATGGAATAGTAGTTAAAGAACAAGTAAGTGTACCTATTTCCATTGGCAAATATGAAGATCAAATTGTTTGTGATATAGTACCAATGGAAGCTGGGCACATATTACTTGGAAGACCTTGGCAATATGATAAACAAGCTTTACATGATGGAGTCACCAACAAAATCACCATTCAACACAAGGGAAAGAAAATTATTTTGTGTCCTCTTACACCTTCACAAGTAAGAGAGGACCAAATAATTCTTAAGAAGAAGTTGGATGGAGAAAAGAAAAAAGAAAATAAGAAAGAAAGAAAGAATTTGGTAACCCATGCCTCAGCCCATGAAGTTGTCCAACCTCAAACCTTGAATATTTCCAAAAATCTTTTTCTTGGACAACCTCATTTTCTTCTTTATTGCAAAGAGGCATTTGTTTCAATCACTCATGAACTTGGTTCTCTACCAAAGGGGTTGCAAAAACTTTTAAAGGAATTTGATGATATATTTCCCAAAGAGGTACCAAGTGGATTACCACCTTTGAGGGGAATAGAACATCAAATAGATTTGGTGCCTGGGGCAAGCCTACCCAATAGGCCAGCCTATAGAACCAACCCTATGGAAACAAAAGAAATAGAGAAACAAGTTAATGACTTGTTGAACAAAGGGTGGATCCAAAAGAGTTTAAGTCCCTGTGTTGTGCCTGTGTTGTTGGTCCCTAAAAAGGATGGGTCTTGGAGAATGTGTACAGATTGTAGGGCCATCAACAACATAACTGTCAAGTATAGGCATCCCATTCCTAGGCTAGATGACATGTTGGATGAATTACATGGAGCAAATCTCTTCACCAAAATTGATCTTAAAAGTGGATACCATCAAATAAGAATTCATGAAGGAGATGAATGGAAAACTGCTTTCAAGACCAAGTTTGGTTTGTATGAATGGTTAGTCATGCCCTTTGGCTTGACCAATGCTCCAAGTACATTCATGAGATTAATGAATCATGTACTTAGGGAATGCATAGGCAGATTTGTAGTGGTCTACTTTGATGATATCTTAATCTATAGTCAAGGCCTTCAAGAACATCTTAACCATGTCAGAAAAGTCTTGCTTCTTCTTAGAGAACATCATCTCTTTGCCAACTTTGACAAATGTACTTTTTGTCAAGAAAGTGTGATTTTCCTTGGATTCAAAGTGGGAAAAGAAGGTGTACATGTTGATCCAGAGAAGATCAAGGCTATACAAGAATGGCCAACCCGTAAAAATGTAGGAGAGGTGAGAAGTTTTCATGGGTTAGCAAGTTTTTATAGGAGATTTGTGAAAGATTTCTCCACCATAGCTGCTCCTTTAAATGAGCTAGTCAAGAAAGATATGCCTTTTATTTGGGGTGATAAGCAAGAGTTGTCTTTTGAGACTTTGAAACACAAGTTAACACATGCACCTATTCTAGTTTTGCCTGATTTTTCCAAAGCCTTTGAACTAGAATGTGATGCATCTGGGGTAGGAATAGGAGCTGTTTTAATACAAGGAGGACATCCCGTAGCTTACTTTAGTGAAAAACTTAGGGGGCCTACCTTAAACTATCCTACCTATGACAAAGAGTTGTATGCCCTCATTAGAGCTTTGAAAACTTGGGAGCATTACTTGGTAACTAGAGAATTCATCATACACACTGACCATGAATCTCTCAAGTACATTAAAGGGCAAGCAAAGCTAAACAAAAGACATGCAAAGTGGGTGGAATATCTTGAGCAATTTCCCTATGTCATCAAACACAAAAAGGGGAGTACTAATGTTGTTGCGGATGCTTTATCTAGAAGACATGCATTATTAGTAACCCTAGGATCTCAAATATTAGGATTTGATGACATAAAAGATTTATATGAAAATGATGAAACATTTGCATCCACTTATTCATCATGTCTTAAGAAGCCTTTTGATGGATTCTATCTTTCTGAGGGGTATCTTTTTAATAAAGGAAAACTTTGTATACCCCAAGGATCCATTAGAAAACTTCTTATCAAAGAGAGTCAAGGAGGAGGACTCATGGGCCATCATGGAGTTGATAAAACTCTAAACATTTTGAAAAGTAAATTTTATTGGCCACACATGAGAATAGATGTTCAAAGGCATTGTTCTAAATGTATAGCTTGTTTGCAAGCTAAGTCCAAAATTATGCCTCATGGACTCTATACACCTCTTCCTATAGCTAATACCCCTTGGGAGGACATAAGCATGGACTTTGTCTTAGGATTGCCAAGAACTCAAAGGGGGTATGATTCTATATTTGTGGTAGTAGATCGTTTTAGTAAAATGGCTCATTTTATACCCTGCCACAAAATAGATGATGCTAGCTATATCTCTAGACTCTTCTTTAAAGAAATAGTGAGATTGCATGGCTTACCCAAAACTATAGTGTCTGATAGAGATGTGAAGTTTCTAAGCCATTTTTGGAAAACTTTATGGGAAAAGCTTGGAACTAAACTTCTATTTTCTACTACATGTCACCCACAAACTGATGGGCAAACTGAAGTAGTAAATAGATCTTTATCTACATTATTAAGGGTAATATTAAGAGGAAATAACAAATCTTGGGATGAACATCTACCTCATATTGAATTTGCTTATAATAGAGTAGTCCACAAGACTACAAATCTTTCTCCTTTTGAGGTTGTTTATGGTTTTAACCCTATCACACCTCTTGATTTACTACCTCTTCCAGAATCATCTTCTTTTCTTCATAAAGAAGGTGCTTCTAAAGCGGAGTTTATCAAGAAGTTACATGAGAAAGTTAAAATCCAAATTGAAAAACAAACTCAAAAATATGCAGAATACAACAACAAAGGGAGAAAGAAAATAGTTTTTGAAAAAGGAGACCTAGTTTGGCTTCATTTGAGAAAGGAAAGATTCCCTCTCAAAGGAAATCCAAACTTAGTCCAAGAGGAGATGGTCCATTCAAGGTGCTCAAAAAGATAAATGATAATGCATACATATTAGACCTTCCTGAAAGTTATGGTGTCAGTCCTACTTTTAACATCTGCGATTTAATTCCTTTCACAGGAGATGATCAACAGGATGAAGCAGATCTGAGGACAGATCTTTTTCAAGAGGGAGGGTCTGATGGAAAACCATCAAGAAATCACATTGGACCTCTTACTAGAGCAATGGCTAGGAAGATTCAAGAAGAAGAAGGATCATCTAACATTTTACTTCTATGGAAGGTTACTTATAAAAAATCCTTCTTCTCTTAACTAAAGCACTTATATTTTGTTTTGTAGGAATTAATAAATCTTGGAGAATATGATTGAGCCATCCAAGAAAGAACCAAGCAAAGGAGCCAAAAAGCAAAGGAGGTGCTTACGGCATGCACCAGCATTTTCCACGTGAATGTTGGCTGATTTGGAAGGAAGCACACACCTTGCTGGATGAGCTGGAATGAGGCATGGATTTTGCTTGATCAAAATCTGAATAATTTGAATTTTAGGAGGGAATTACAAACAGAATTTAGGCTCCTCTTCACCTGTAAATAAGAGGGCCTTTTCTTTGTATTGGGTTACTTTTGAGCTTAGTAAATTGCTGCTGAAATTCACTGCCAGCCTATTGCTCTTGAGTCATTTAATTCTCTCTACTTTCTCTTCCCTTTCCTCTAGCTTCCTTCCATTGTAGGAAGGCCTTCTGAGCTGTGAGGTTCCCACACATACTTATTCCACTTAAATACACCAAAATCTGCAAGGCCAGGTCATTCAAGCATGGATAAGCTTCCATCAACTTTAGGTTAATTCCCATTTTGTAACCTACTTAGTACACTTTTTAGGTCTAAGTAGCCAAATTTTGAGATTTTGGTACTTGATCCAATTTGACATCTTTCTTAACTTTATTTAAGTACTTTAAACTTGATAGTGCTGGTTTCACCTCCATATTAGCTGCATTGACTCTTGGTCTTGCTATGCTGTTGAAATGCTGAGGTCCAGCTACATTAGTATAGTCAGCAAGAGTTCGTCTGTTATTATTGTTCTCCATCTCCTCAATGCTATGGTCAGAACTTTGTGGTGATGGTTGTAACAGAGTTTCCGGAGAAGGAAAGAGTTCTCTTGATGTACGAATTCTTCTCCTCCGTCTACTCTCGTCTAAACCTTCAAGAAGAGGTTATGCAGTTTTCTTACTCCAAGTTCGGATTGCTTCCTGCATACACAAGAAAACAAATCCCTAAAAGAATTGGTTTGCACAAAAAGATATAGAAGAAATAAGATCAAAGATAAGATGATAAAATAAAAACAGAAAAATAAAAACAGAAAATAAAATAAAATAAAAACCGAAAAATAAAATAAAATAAAAACAATAAAATATAAACAGAAAATAAAAACAGAAAAAATAAAAACAGAAATTCAAATTTCAAAATTCAAGTCAAAGATAATCAATAATCAAACAAATAAACTAGTTAAACCACGAATCCCCGGCAACGGCGCCAAAAACTTGATGACAAATTTATGAACACCGAAAACGGCGCCACAAACTTGTTTGACAATCGGCAAGTGTGACCGAATCGTATCAAGTAATAAAACTCGGTAAGACCAAGTATCGTTTTCCCAAAGGACTCAAGGCCTAGTTAGTTATTTGATTTGTTGATTATTTAAGACTTGTGAACGATTGATTGTAGGTTTTTAAATGCAAAAGACAGTAATTAAATATGTATGCATGAATGTGATCAATGGCAAAAAGAGTAAAACAAACACGGAATGAATTATATGCATGAGTATGTTGTTGGGGTTATCAATTTCATCTTATCCACTCTCATATACTTTAGGAATTCATCAATCTTTTCATCAATGTTAATGTCACTCTCTAAATCACCTTGTCAAGAAGGCTTATCCTTAATTACGAGTTCATACAATTCCTAGCATTCCTAGTAATTAGTTCTGAAGTGCAGGAGCTTAAAAGCAACCAATATGCTATTGGGAGGAATTCCCCGGATCTAGACTTCCCCGTACGTTCCCATATCGACAAAATCAATGATCATGACAATGAATGAGTTAAACAATGCCTGCTTTGAGCAAAGAGGAAAAACCCTAACAATTAATGAAAGAAAGCATGTATCTCAAATAAGATGTTTAAACACAAATTCCATATATGAGAGTTTCACAAGATTACATTGATCCCCCAACAACAATACAAGGTTTAGTTCACCATATTCATGGTGAATCTAGATGAACAATAATGAAAGAATGCAAGATAAAACCCTAGAAAGGTAGAGAGGTAGCCTGAGCATCCAAGATCTTCCTTCAAAGGGGTGGAAAAGAGAGTGTTTGCTTCGTCCCAGCCAAAGATACAAACCCTAGGAAACCCTAAAGCTTATATATTATTCGTAAAATTACAGAAAATTAGGCCCAAGCCCAAAATAGTACCGCTCAGCGGTAAGTGCGCGAGTTCGTTTCTTCCCCTCAGCGGCCTTTTCACCCCTCAGCCGAGCCAATGTAGGTTTCTGAGTGTCACTCAGCGGTAAACTGTCGTTGAGCGGTGGTTGCGGCTTCTCCTTTTGCACTTTTTAATGCCTTTTCTGAGGAAAAATTAGATTCTTGATGAGAAAAAATTAGAGGGAAATGAGGAAAAGATAGAGAGAAAAGAGAAAGAAGAGTTGAGTGAGAAAAATAAAGATGAAGAAAAAGAGAAAGAAGTGGTTGAGAGAGAAGAGAGAAAGAAAATTTGTGTGAAAATAAAGAAGTTGAAAAGAAAAAGAAAAGGGAAGAAAAAAATAAGAGAAAAGAAAAAGAGAAAATTTAGGGAGAGAAAAAGGAAGAAAAATAAGATGAGAGGAAAGAAGAAGAAATCATATGAAAAATCCCATCTTCATCTAAAGAAGAATCATAGGAAGGAAAAGAAATTTAGGTGCTTTATGGAAATCTTCAAGAAATTGGAGATTAAAGTTCCTCTGATTGAGACCCCGCAACAGGTTCCTAGTTTTATCAAATTCCTGAAGAAGTTCAGTAGAAAGAAGAAAAAGAAGAAAGAACATGAGTTATTGGGTCAAACTAGTGACGTTAAAAGAGCGCTTGCTGGGAGGCAACCCAGTGGTTTAAGAACTTTTAATTTTTGTTTTGGTGATGTAATTTTGAACTTTTGGGTATTTTTGTTTTTGTATAAGTTTGTTACAGGGTTTACATCTACTGAAGGATACTATGTTTGTATATACCTACTGATGGTTGTGGATGATTTTGGGTCAGGCTCGTGACGTTAAACAAGCGTTATCTAGGAGGAAACCTAGTTGATTGCTTTTATCTGTATTGTTTGTTTTGATTCTGCTTTAGTTGCATAATAGGGTTGTGCATGAGTGATCTGAGAATTTTATTGCAGGGAGCCAGTGAGGGGTATGTTTAGGACGCATCTAGGTCAAGCCAGGAAGAAGAAGATCACTTCCCGAAAGTGCCGCTGAGCGGTAGTGTCGCAGATTGGGCTTGGGCTACCCCTTAGCGGAACCTGAGCCCATTAGGGTATTTGTATACCCTAAGTTGCGCCTTGGCTTCTCTTTTAATACTTTTCTCTGCACACACACTCCTACATACTCTTTCAAAGGATCTCTACAATTTTTCCCTCATCCCTCTTGAGAAAATCTCCCTTTCACTCACTTTCTCACTAGTTTTCCATCTAAGTTTGGGGTTGGAAGAGAGCAGCATAGCTTGAAAGCATTCTCCATTCATCTAGCATCTCCACCCAAGTAAGTCAAGCATTTTTCATTCTAGGGTTCTTAAGTTTGAAAATGATTGTTAAAGCATGAATTTTTAGGGGTTTTGATCTTTATGCATGATTTGATGATTTGATTGATGTTTGAACTGATTAAACTGAATGATTGTGATCTGGAAAACTTAAAAGTGCATGTGGGTGGAGTTAGGATAAGCCAAAAGGAGTTTTTCACAATTCTGCAGATTTACCGCTTAGGGGTAACTTGCCGCTAAGCGGTACTCTGACAGACTTGTGGTTTTTGCTGAGTTGTGTTCTGGATAGCTGCACTGGTGGCGCTGAGGGGTGATTTTGACCCTCAGCGGTGGTTTAGCTTCGAAATAATGGTGTTGGATGTGTGTTTACTATTGATTAACAATATGTTTGTGGTTTTGTATCTGTGTTTGATGTAGGAATGGCATCCTCTTCAAGCAAAAGAATGAAGACCATGGCATCCAAAAGAAAAGAAAAGGAACCAGAACAACCCCATTCTAGTAGGTTCCTATCTCGCAAACATGAAAAGCACTTCAAGGTGGTCCAAGATAGGAGACTACTTATTGAGAGAAAGGTTGGAATGATACCTAACTTTGCTCCTCAATTTGGAGAACAATTGATGAGGCCTATTACAGACAATATTGTGGAGGTGAGGAGGGCAAGCACGTCGTACTCGTAGGGAAAGAGGGCAAGCACAGAGTCAGGCATCTGCTGAGACACATGAGGCAGAACCTTTCCAGATGAGGGACATGTACATGTCTCTTATAGGTGCACAGTTACAGTCTATCCACAGAGGACAGGTGGCCACTGCTGAGATGATTGTTGGAATGTATGATACACCTCCAGCACACAGGTGGACTATGGAGGAGTTTCATAATGTGGTGGCCTGGCCAGAAGAACAGGTACAAGGAGACAGAGCTGAAGCAGCTGAAGCTTCAGCTATGGAGATGGAAGAAGATGATGCTGATGATGATGAGGATGATGCATTTGAGGATGCTGAAGATGAGGAAGAAGAGGAGGATACAGATGACACCTCAGATTGATGAGGAGCTGAGATAGCAATTACTGATGAATGCTATCATAACTAAAGCAAGACTTATGTTTTTGTTTGGTTTTCTGAACTTATTTATTTGTTTTTAGAATAGGTTTTGATGTACTCAATTGGAAACTTTATCTGTTATGATGGTTTCTGATGATTGTGAATGTTTGATAAGTAATGCTTGAATGATGCTTTGATATAGATTGATGTTGAGATGTGCATATTACATGCTTATACAGGTGGTTCACAAGCTTTGTGAAAAAATGCAAGTTATTATGATTGTGATTGTGATATTAAGCAGGATGTGTATGTCAAATGTGAATGAGCTTATATGTGAGGTTTTGAGCTCCAGAGTTATTACTTTGAGTGTTATTACTTTGGAAGCATGAATAACTTTGCCCAGGTTTTCTATGATTGAATTACTTGCTTGTTTGCATTATATGATCAAGGCTTTTTGTTGGTAACCCTTATATTAGCCAAATTCCATGAAATAAGCCACAAAAGAGAACACTATGTGTTCTACATTTGAACCCTTAGCCTTGAACATAAATTTAAAACCCTTACTGAAAGCTTTACCTTGAGTTAAGTAGAAAATGTTTTGTGGTATTGACAAATGTTCAAGTTTGGGGTTGTTGGAAAATAAAAAGGGAAATTGAAAGCATTGAGCTAAGAGCTAAGAATTAAGTATGTGAAAAGAGAAAGAAAAGAAAAGAAAAGAAAAAGCAAAGCTCAATGCAAAGGAAAGTTGGGAAAAGTAAGAATGATTGTGTTTATATGATTCTCTTAACTCAAGGGTTTTGTGATCTAGAAAAACCAATTTTCTTGTTAGCCCAGCCACATTATAAGCCATTGAAAGTCCTTGTGATGATGCATGCTTGTGAATTTATTTGATTGTGGTTAAATGAAAGGCAAAGTCAATTCATGTGACACTATGATAGTAGAGTGAATGAGTGATTACCTCTTATACACCTGTGTTTGAGAGAAACACTTTACCTAGTGAGGAAATATTCCATGAGCACATGAACATCCATGCTTAGTTGATTGATCATTCATGAAAAATAGCATTTGTTGGATATTAAGTGATTTTTTGAACACCCAAAGCATGTGCATGTATTGATTGAAATCTTTGTCATGAGTTTAATTGAAGTTTTTACTTATCTTGAAAAGAAAATTTTTGAATGAGTGAACCATTGTACAGATTGGTAGAAGATTGAGTTACATTTTGTTTGCTTGAGGACAAACAAAGTTCTAAGTTTGGGGTTGTGATAACAGTTGAAAAATTGTTATTTTCATGCTTAAATTTGATACTAAAAGCTACCTTTAACACTTAGAAACTAGCTTGAAATCATGCTTTTGGTTATATTTTTAGAAATAAGAGAGCTGGACAGGTTTATGCTTGATTTCAGTGTTTTATGCAGGTTTTAAGGTGAATTTGGTGAAAGAAGTGAAGAAGGATAGGAATGGAATAAGAAAAGACATTAAAAAGTGCAAAAGGAGAAGCCGCATCCACCGCTCAGCGGCAGTTTACCGCTGAGCGGCACTCAGAAACCTATGTTGGCTCCGCTGAGGGGTGCAAAGGCCGCTGAGTGGAGGAAACCAACTCACGCACTTACCGCTGAGCGGTAGTTTACCGCTGAGCGGCACTATTTTGGGCTTGGGCCTAATTTTCTGTATTATTACGAACAGTATATAAGCTTTAGGTGTTCCTAGGGTTTATATCTTTGGCTGGGACGAAGCAAACAATCTCTTTTCCACCCCTTTGAAGGAAGATCTTGGATGCTCAGGCTCCCTTTTCACATTTCTAGGGTTTTATCTTCCATTCCTCCATTATTATTGATCTAGATTCACCATGAATATCGTGAACTAAACCTTGTATTGTTGTTGGGGAATCAATGTAGTCTTGTGAAACTCTCATATATGGAATTAATGTTTTAACATCTTATTTTAAGATACATGCTTTCTTTCATCATTAGTTAGGGTTTTTCCTCTTTGCTTAATGCTTGCTTTGTTTAACTCATTCATTGCTATGATCATTGATTTTGTCGATATGGGAACGTACGGGGAAGTCTAGATCCGGGGAATTTCTCCCAATAGCATATTGGTTGCCTTTAAGCTCCTGCACTTCAGAACTAATTACTAGGAATGCTAGGAATTGTATGAACTCGTAATTAAGGATAGGCCCTCTTAACAAGGTAATTTAGAGAGTGGCATTAACATTGATGAAAGGATTGATGAATTCCTAAAGTATATGAGAGTGGATAAGATGAAATTGATAACCCCAACAACATACTCATCCATATAATTCATTCTGTGTTTGTTTTACTCTTTTTGCCATTGATCAAATTCATGCATACATATTTAATTACTGTCTTTTGCATTAAAAACCTACAATCAATCATTCACAAGTCTTAAATAATCAACAAATCAGATAACTAACTAGGCCGTGAGTCCTTTGGGAAAACGATACTTAGTCTTACCTAGTTTTATTACTTGATACGATTCGGTCACACTTGCCGATTGTTAAACAAGTTTGTGGCGCCGTTTTTCGGTGTTCATAAATTTGTCATCAAGATAACAGTTAAAAATACCGTTATCTATGATGTAATTTTGGTACTAAAGCAGATGCAATAATATTACGAGCTTTTACATCATTACCAAATTTTTTCTTATCTTCAGCAGTCCATTGGTCACGGGGCTTTGGTTCCTGCATATTGTTAATTGGAACAAAAGGACCAGATACAACAGCATCCCAAATATCTATATCAATAGATTCCATAAAAATTTGCATTCTTACCTTCCAGAATGCGTAATTTTCACCTGTGAATAGTGGTGGTCTATTGATAGAAGCACCCTCTGCAAAGGTTTGATGTGATCCCGCCATTTGAATGACTATCAAAGCAAGCTCTGATACCAATTGCAGAGCGGCTGCAGCGGAATGGTTAGCGTGGAATAACAAACCAAGAGGGGGGGTGAATTGGTTCTTACTAAAAACGTGTGCCTTAAAAATTTCTACTCAATTAAACTTACTTAGCAGATAATAAAGACAATAAAATAAAGTAAGGTTGAGAGAAATTTGCACAGATGATTTTATCCTGGTTCGGATCTTACCAATCCTACGTCCAGTCGCTTATCTCAAAACAAGATAAACACTTCACTAATCACAAAACAATTACAAACTACAATCACACAAATACAATTTGTAAAAGTTTAGAAAACACCTCTCTTGATGCCACAAGAGATGAAGCAACACCTCCTTTGAATCTTCACAAAGGATGAAACACTTCCTCCGAATACTTCACGAAGGATGACTTCCTCTTCCAAACACTTCCTTAGATGCACCAAGAATGAACCAGCTATTCCTCTATCACCGTAGCAGTATTTCACCAACTCTACAGACAGAGTTTCCTTAGCTGAGCAAGAGCACACAATTCTCAAGAGTTTCTGAGTATTTTAGCACAAGGGAAGAGTAGTAGTTGATCCCCTTGAGAGGAAATGAGAGTCTATTTATAGACTCATCCAAAAGCTCTTCCATTTTTCGTTTTCAGCCTTTCTTACTGTGTTAATCGATTATCTTAAGTTGCTAATCGATTAGTCACTAAAAGACAAAACAACGGATAGTCGAACGGCTCGAAAACGGCTAGTTTTTCAAACGGTCACCTTGCTAATCGATTAACAGCCCATGCTAATCGATTAGCGCTAATCGATTAACAACCCTTGTTAATCGATTAGCATGCAGTGCTGAGCTTTTCCATTGCTCTCTGGAATAATCGATTATTTACCCCTGTTAATCGATTAGCACTGCACAGTTTTGCTACTTGGTTTATTTTTACATCACTTTTGAATGCATACATAAAACCACTAATTTCCTATGTTTATACAGTTATTACAAAAGTTACAAGTCTTCAAAAATCATTCTTCATGAGTCTTGATTGTTCTTGACTTGATTTAGATATCATCAAAACTTCATCTTCATCATTTTGCTAACAATCTCCCCCTTTCTGATGATGATCAAAACCTTCTTGATGTTTAAAGCTTTTGATAATAATCTGTATTTAAAACACAACTTAAGGAAGAAACAATTGTTAGTGAACTTAGAAATAAGTTTAAGGCTTTAAATGTAAATATTTTATTTCTCCCCCTTTTTGATCATTATTAAAAAGTGATGCATAATTGCTCCCCCTAAACTATTTAGAAATTATACTCCCCCTTAATAAAAGAACATATGCATAGAAATAATAAGGAAAAACAACTAATTTTATTGAATTTAAAGAGACAAGCATACAAAGGAGTAAAATATAGAGCCGACACTACAAGAAACATAGAAGCATAAAGTGCCTAAGACTCATCATCACTATCGGGAACATAGAGTTTGGCTAGCTTATCATCGATTTCCTTGAGGTGAGTATTAATTTCATCATAGCGACGATTGTGATAAGCCATCATGTCATCCATCCTAGTTTGTTGCATAAAGGCCATTGCTTCAATTTGTCTAGATATACTTTCTAGACTATATTCTTGTGGAGGATGGGATGGTCCAGCAACATTGGTTGGATGTGGCATAGGAATAGCTTCATCTTCTTCATCTGATTCCTCAGCATCTTGGGCATTATCACCTTCAGCACGGACAAACATATTGCCTTGTCGAATAAAACCCATTTGATGCAGGGCGGATTCCTCAATTTGATGAGTGGGTAAGACGGAGAGAAATCTTTCTCCCGTAACATCAACTCCTTTATAGATACAGATTAAGGAAATAAGGAGAGGATATGGAAGATGAGCTCGTTCATACCTCTTTGTACGTACGATAGTATCCGAGATGAGACTTGCCCAATTGATTTTTAAATTTTGGGTGATAGCAGACATGAGCATCAAATCAGTTTCAAGACATTAGGCCAAGTTGGAACCTCTTGGACAAAGTAGCCACACAATAAGATAATGAAGAACTCTTTCCTCCATTCTAAGATGTCCTATTAGAAGATATCTCCTATTAGGTAGCGGTTGTTGAGGATTGCGCATGAAAGAGCGATAGGCTACAATTTTGTTGAAATCACCAAAATCATTTGGCACATGCAGATTATTTGCTAAGATAGGAAGATGAGCGACATTTGTCCAAATGTCATCATCAAGAATAATATCTACTCCCTTAACACGAGTGGAAACAATACCATTTTGGACCTTCAGATTATAGTAAAAGACTCTTACCAAATCTGGATAGTAATGCCCTCGAAGTTGCAAGAGATGCTGGACGCCTTGCTCAACCAATTTCTGAGAAAATTGAAATTGATTTACAGTAAACCAATTTAGATCAGCAAATTTTTGACGAAGAACCTTCCGTTCTTTCCACCTTTCTAGATGTTCTGCATGCCTTCCTTCATCTGAAAGCCACCAATAAATATTTGGACCACGTGCGGGAGGATTGCTTTCCGATGCATAACTTCTTCTTCTTCTCCTTCTTGAAGGTTCAGCCATGGAAGAAAAATTTTTTTTACAGCAAGAGAATGGTGTTTTTGAGTGAAGAAATGAAGAGAATTTGAGTTGTAGAGTGATGGGTAATGTGAGTGGGTAAAATGAGGGATGATAGGGGTTTAAATAGGGTGAAAAATCACTCCCCAACGTTCAAAAATCAGAAAAGAGCCGTTTATAGCCGTTACAACGGCTAGTTTTTGCAGAATTTACTGCCTGTAACGCTTGCTAATCGATTAACAGGGTGTGCTAATCGATTAGCGCTAATCGATTAGTGGCACTGACTAATCGATTAACTGACGCTGATTTCCGAAAATCAGCAAATTTCACCTATTTCTATTTTTAAGATATTTTTAATATTCCTAAATCTCTTCTAAGCTCATAGAATCTATCCTTAGGCAATGCTTTGGTGAAAATATCAGCTAATTGATGTTGTGTATCAATATATTCTATTTCACAATCTCCCTTTTGTACATGATCTCTAAGAAAATGATGCCTAATCTCAATGTGCTTGGTTCTAGAATGCATTATGGGATTCTTTGTAAGATTTATTGCACTTGTATTATCACACTTAAGTGAAATATGGTCTAAATGAATGTCATAATCTTCTAATTGTTGTTTCATCCATAAAATTTGCGCACAACAATTTCCAGCAGCAATATATTCAGCCTCAGTGGTTGATAACGCTACACAGGCTTGTTTCTTAGAGTTCCAAGAAACTAAGGAACTACCTAGAAGATGACATGTTCCACTAGTGCTCTTTCTATCGATCTTACAACCTCCATAATCAGCATCTGAAAAACCTACAAGACTAGGTTCTGTTCCTGATGGATACCATAAACCAAAGGATGCAGTTCCCTTAAGATATTTCAATATTCTTTTAACTGCTGTAAGGTGAGATTCTCTAGGACTAGATTGATACCTAGCACACACACAAACACTCTGCATAATATCCGGTCTACTAGCAGTAAGATATAACAAAGAACCTATCATGCATCTATATTTAGTTTGATTTACCTCTTTACCTGACTCATCTTTGTCAAGATAGCAAGAGGTTCCCATAGGTGTAGATGCTTCCTTTGCTTTGTCCATTTCAAACTTCTTAAGAATTTCTCTACAATACTTAGTTTGAGAGATGAACGTACCTTCTTTCATTTGCTTAATTTGAAGACCGAGGAAGAATGTTAATTCTCCCATCATAGACATTTCAAATTCACCCTGCATAGTCTTAGCAAATTCCTCACAAAGAGATTTATTAGTTGATCCAAAAATAATATCATCAACATATACTTGAATAATCAAAATATGTTTTCCGACTCTTTTAATAAACAAAGTGGAATCAACTTTTCCTCTATTAAAATCATTTTCTAAAAGAAAATTGCTAAGTCTTTCATACCAAGATCTAGGTGCTTGTTTTAAACCATAAAGTGCTTTCTTTAATTTATAGATGTGATTTGGAAATTTAAAATCTTCAAAACCGGGTGGTTGTTCAACATACACATCTTCTTTTATAAAACCATTTAGAAATGCACTTTTAACATCCATTTGAAATAATTTAAATTTCATTATAGATGCATAAGCAAGAAGTAGGCGTATTGCCTCTAACCTGGCAACTGGAGCATATGTCTCATCATAATTTATACCTTCTTCTTGACTATATCCTTGAGCTACAAGCCTAGCTTTATTCTTGGTGATGTTTCCATCTTCATCCAGTTTGTTTCTGAATACCCATTTTGTTCCAATTACTTGATGAATATTTTCTCTAGGAATCAATTCCCAAACTTGATTTCTTTCAAACTGGTTGAGTTCTTCTTGCATCGCAATACACCATTGTTCATCTTGAAGAACTTCCTTAATGTTCTTAGGTTCTATCTGCGACATGAAAGCTACATTCATACAAAAATTAACTAAATTTCTTCTAGTGTTTACCCCTTTTGATATGTCACCAATGATGTTGTCCAATGATAATCCTCTAGGTTGTTGCCATATTTTGTTTAGATCTTCATCATCTTGAGGACTATTCATTTTCTCTTCATTGGTTGTCTTTTGCAAGTCTTCATTTTCACCTGCATCTGATTCATCTGACTCAAGAGGTTTTACCTCAAGGTCCACAATTTCATCAAAGACAACATGCACAGATTCTTCTATTTCAAGTGTTTTCCGATTAAAAACTCTATAAGCTTTGCTAGTTAGAGAATATCCTAGAAAAATAGCTTCATCGGATTTGGAATCAAATTTTCCTAAATTTTGTTTTCCATTATTTAAGACAAAACATTTGCATCCAAAAATTCTTAAATGTGAAACATTTGGTTTTCTTCCTTTAAAAAGTTCATAAGGAGTACATTTCAAAATTGGCCTAATAAGCATTCTATTCAATACATAACATGCAGTACTCACAGCATCAGCCCAAAATTGTTTAGGAACACTATATTCATTTAACATAGTTCTAGCAAGTTCCTCTAAGGATCTATTCTTTCTTTCTACAACTCCATTTTGTTGAGGAGTTCTAGGTGTAGAAAAATTATGAGAAATGCCATATTCTTCACAAAAAGTTTCAAAAGATTCATTTTGAAATTCACCTCCATGGTCACTTCTAATAGCCTTTATTTTCAAATCCTTTTCATTTTGAACTAAATTTGCAAACTTTTTAAATTCTTTGAAAGCTTCACTTTTAAGAGTAAGAAAGAAAGTCCAAGTATATCTTGAATAATCATCTACAATAACTAAAGCATAATAATTTCCTCCAAAACTTTTTATCCTAGAGGGACCAAATAAATCCATGTGCAAAAGTTCTAAGGGTTTTAAACTAGAAACAACATTTTTCGAATGAAAAGATGATTTCACTTGTTTTCCCTTTTGACATGCATCACACAATTTATTTTTCACATATTTTAGTTTTGGTAGACCAATTACTAAGTCTTTAGAAATGAGTTTATTCAATTGTTGCATATGAATATGTGCAGCTCTTTTATGCCATAACCATGGATTTTCTTCTTTTACTACTAAACATGAAATATTCCTATTTGATGTATTTTCTAAATCAATCAAATAAATATTGTTATGCCTAATTCCTTTCAAAGCAATTTCAGAAGAATCATTTTTATAAATAGTGCAAGAATTTTGTTCGAAGGTTACCTTGAATCCTTTATCGCATAATTGACTAATGCTAATTAAGTTATGCTTTAATCCTTCCACATATAGCACGTCTTTGATCATCAAGGTATCTTCACTTCCAATATCTCCTATTCCAAGGATTTTTCCTTTGTTGTTGTCACCATAGGTGACAAAGCCTCGTTCCTTTTTCCGGAAGCTTGTAAATTTCTTTTTATCTCCGGTCATGTGTTTTGAACATCCACTGTCAAGATACCACATATACTTCCTTGGTTTTGATAATTCCTACAACATAAAAAGAACAAGCTATTTAGGTACCCAACTACTTTGTATGGGTCCTTTGGGTTAGATTTAAAAAGATTAAAATCATTTTACAACCCAAGCATATCTACCACTTGGAACACCATAATGCTTAATTTTACATTTGTTAGATGTATGACCATTTTTCATACAATAAAAGAATGATGCAACATTTGTGTTCCTATAAGTTGTTCCTTTTTCTACCCAAGTTCTACGGGTTCTATGATTATGTTTATTTTTAGGAACATACTTATTTTTAACAACCTTATTTTCATTATTTTTACTACATTCTCCAGTGGTTGTATTTTCAGAAAAATATTTGAATTTTTTGCAAAATTCACATTCATTATTAGCAACATATTTTTCTTTTTCATAATATAAAACTTTACTTTTTAAATTTCTGATTTCTTCTACTTGATATAAAAATTTATTTTTCAAACTTCTGTTTTCTTCAGATAAATTTGTAAATTCAGTTTTCAAATTATCATTAATTTTAGAGAAATTTTCAGAAGTAATTTTCAAATTTTCATTTTCTTCAAGAATATTTTCAAAATTTAATTTTAACTCTTTGAAATCCTTTTTCAATTTCTTATGAGCTATATCTAATTTTTCAGATTCTACTAATAAAGCAGCATAAGTATCATGCAATTCAGTTTCACTATCATATTGACTAGAATTATCTGAATCGTTAGATGTACTTACTTGGCTTCTAGAGTCATCGTCATCCGCCATTAGACATATGTTTGCTTCTTCATCAGAACTGCTCGAGTCAGAAATTGATTCGTTGTCATCGTCCCATGCGATGTATGCTTTCTTTTTCTTGAAGAACTTCTTTTCTTTCTTTTCTTCACCCTTCTTTTGATTTGGGCAGTCTGCTTTTAAATGTCCCTTTTCTCCGCAACCATAGCATCTATAGTTTGAGGAAGATCCTTGATTTTCTCTCTTATCGTTTCTGAATCTCCCTTTGCCTTTTGATTTCATGAACCTATTGAACCTCTTGATTAGTAGACTCAAATTTTCATCTTCTTCTGAGTCTTCATCTTCCATTTTGCTTTTGTTCTTTTCTACCTCAGATTTGAAGGCTAGAGT
The DNA here is from genome assembly GCF_016808095.1 of Vigna angularis. NCBI lineage: Eukaryota > Viridiplantae > Streptophyta > Magnoliopsida > Fabales > Fabaceae > Vigna > Vigna angularis. The sequence continues at coordinate 16,364,456 of NC_068980.1, forward strand.
CTTTTTCTTAGTTTTTGCTTCTTCTTCATCTAGTCTTCCGAGGTCAAGTTCATGCTCTCTCAACTTTCCAAATAATGCAGCCATGGTCATTGTGTTGAGATTTTGTGACTCGGAAATTGCAGTCACTTTTGGTTGCCAAGACCTGTCTAAAGATTTCAAAATTTTTATATTAAGCTCATCAGTATCGAAAGACTTACCTAATCCAATAAGATGGTTTACGATGTTGGTGAAGCGTTTCTGAACATCTACTATTGTTTCCCCTTGCTTCATCCTGAACATTTCGTATTCCTGGATTAAGGTATTCTTTCTAGCTTTCTTAACATCATCTGTACCTTCATGGGTTACTCTAAGTACTTCCCACATTTCTTGTGCAGTTTTACAAATAGAAATCCTGTAAAACTCGTCAACAGTTAAAGCAGATGAAATAATATTACGAGCTTTTACATCATTACCAAATTTTTTCTTATCTTCAGCAGTCCATTGGTCACGGGGCTTTGGTTCCTGCATATTGTTAATTGGAACAAAAGGACCAGATACAACAGCATCCCAAATATCTATATCAATAGATTCCATAAAAATTTGCATTCTTACCTTCCAGAATGCGTAATTTTCACCTGTGAATAGTGGTGGTCTATTGATAGAAGCACCCTCTGCAAAGGTTTGATGCGATCCCGCCATTTGAATGACTATCAAAGCAAGCTCTGATACCAATTGTCAGAGCGGCTGCAGCGGAATGGTTAGCGTGGAATAACAAACCAAGAGGGGGGGTGAATTGGTTCTTACTAAAAACGTGTGCCTTAAAAATTTCTACTCAATTAAACTTACTTAGCAAATAATAAAGACAATAAAATAGAGTAAGGTTGAGAGAAATTTGCACAGATGATTTTATCTTGGTTCGGATCTTACCAATCCTACGTCCAATCGCTTATCTCAAAACAAGATAAACACTTCACTAATCACAAAACAATTACAAACTACAATCACACAGATACAATTTGTAAAAGTTTAGAAAACACCTCTCTTGATGCCACAAGAGATGAAGCAACACCTCCTTTGAATCTTCACAAAGGATGAAACACTTCCTCCGAATACTTCACGAAGGATGACTTCCTCTTCCAAACACTTCCTTAGATGCACCAAGAATGAACCAGCTATTCCTCTATCACCGTAGCAGTATTTCACCAACTCTACAGACAGAGTTTCCTTAGCTGAGCAAGAGCACACAATTCTCAAGAGTTTCTGAGTATTTTAGCACAAGGGAAGAGTAGTAGTTGATCCCCTTGAGAGGAAATGAGAGTCTATTTATAGACTCATCCAAAAGCTCTTCCATTTTTCGTTTTCAGCCTTTCTTACTGTGTTAATCGATTATCTTAAGTTGCTAATCGATTAGTCACTAAAAGACAAAACAACGGATAGTCGAACGGCTCGAAAACGGCTAGTTTTTCAAACGGTCACCTTGCTAATCGATTAACAGCCCATGCTAATCGATTAGCGTTAATCGATTAACAACCCTTGTTAATCGATTAGCATGCAGTGCTGAGCTTTTCCATTGCTCTCTGGAATAATCGATTATTTATCCCTGTTAATCGATTAGCACTGCACAGTTTTGCTACTTGGTTTATTTTTACATCACTTTTGAATGCATACATAAAACCACTAATTTCCTATGTTTATACAGTTATTACAAAAGTTACAAGTCTTCAAAAATCATTCTTCATGAGTCTTGATTGTTCTTGACTTGATTTAGATATCATCAAAACTTCATCTTCATCATTTTGCTAACAGAATTCTTCCAAGAGATGAGGGTATGAATCTTGGTCGTCTTAAGCTCTTGATCTTCACATTTAATAACTGGGGTTGCTAGGAATTGCATGAACTCGTGATTAAGGACAGGCTTATTCGCCGTGGGATCGGGTTTAGGTAATTTAGTGAGTGACATTAACATTAATGCTTAAAGAAGAATTCTTACATACAGGAGAGGGAACTTGGTGAAATCTAACCTCAACAACATGCTCATCTCATTATAAACAACATTCGTTCATCTTTGTGTTACTCTGCTATTGATCAAACTGCATTCATATTTAATTTTTTGTCTTTGTATCTTAAATCAATGATCTCATTTTATTTAAGTCTTAATTAATCGAGTCATCACACAACTATTTAGTGCCGAGAGTCTTCTGGGATACGATACTTGGTCTTACCATTTTATATTAGTTGTGCGATTTGGTACACTTGTCAATCTATCAACAAGTTTTTGGCACCGTTGTCGGGACTCACAGTTTAAACTATTCTATTTGTGTGATTCTTGATTAACTTTGACTTTATTTTTATTTTTTTTTTTAATTCTTTTTTTGTGTTGCGTCTTTTATTTGTGTTTCTGTGCTAACAAATTTTCTAGGGTTTTGTGTCTAGTTTGCATGATGCAATATGGACAAACTGATTTCTACCACAAGTGGAGATCTCATTCTAACATGGGATCAGATCAATTTGGACAAGCTGTCAGACAACAACAATGGCAGCAGCAACCCTCCCTCTTAGAAAGAATGGCGAAGATGGATGACACCCTTCAACAGTTCATGCAGGTGTCTAATTCTCATCATAAAAGCAATCAAGCAGCATTCAAGAGGATAGAGAAGCAGCTCTGTCACATGATTCAGAAGCTGGATGACTTGGGGAGTAACTTGAAAGCTAACTCCAGAGAGGAATGCAAAGTTGTTGTTACTAGAAGTGGCAAAGTTTTAGATGAGAGAAAAATAGAGAGAGAAGAAAAAGAGAGGTTGAGTGAAAGATAAAGAGATGAAAATGAGAAGGAAAAAGAAGAGAGAAAGAGAAAAGAAAAAGAGAGAGAAGAAAAGAAAAAAAGAGAGGAAGAAGATGAGAAAAAAAAGAAAGAATCTTATGAAAAGCCCCTTCCTTACCCAAAGAATTATTCCAGGAAGGAAAAAGAAAAATAGTTTGAGCGTTTCATGGAAATCTTCAAGAAATTGGAGATTAATATACCCTTCTCTAAGGCTCTGCAACAAATGCCTTCATATGCTAAATTTCTGAAGGAAGTACATTGAAGAAGAAACCATTGAAGTTCAAGGAAACTGTAGTGCTATCATACAAAAGCTCTTACCCCCCAAGTATAAAGATCTAGGAAGCTTCATTATTCCTTGCACTATAGGGAATATCTCTGTTGGGAAAGCACTTATTGATCTAGGAGCCAGTATTAATCTAATGTCGCTCTCCATGTTTGAAAAGATTGAAGGGTTGGAACTCAAGCCTACTCAGATGACTCTTCAACTTGCAGACAGATCCCTGAAATATCCTTTTGGGGTAGCTGAAGATGTGCTTGTGAAGGTAGATAAATTCGTTTTTCCTATGGACTTTGTCATCCTAGAGATGGAGGAGGATGTGAATGTACCTCTTATTCTTTGAAGACCTTTTATGAAGACAGCACGAGTTTTGATTGATGTGGAAAATGGCAAACAGAAGGTGAGAGTACAAGATGAAGAAGTAAATTTTAATGTCTTTAAAGCCATGTCTCACCCAAAAGATGATAAGGAATGTTTCCATCTTGATTCTCTTGATGAAATTTGCATGATACAAGAAAATAGCGCAAGTGATACTCTTTCTTTGGAGGAGATGCTAGTTGACACTTGTGAAGAGTTAAATGAAAAAGAAGAAGAACTAATTGATGAGAGCTTGACTGATTTGGAAGAATTACAAAAGGTTCCCTTACAAAACACAGAAGAAAAAGTCAAGGGAAGCAAAGTGGAGCTAAAGATGCTACCGCCACACTTGAAGTATGTATTTCTAGAAGAAGGTGGAAACAAATCAATTATCATAAGCAATTCTTGCTCTCCCAAAGAAGAAGAAAAGTTGGTAGAAATACTCAAAGCCAACAAAGGAGTTATTGGATGGTCCATTTCAGATCTCAAAGGCATAAGTCCAACATACTGCATGCACAAAATATTCATGGAAGATGACTACAAACCAGTTGCTCAACCATAGAGAAGGTTAAATCCAGTGATGAAGGAAAAGGTGAGAAAGGAAGTGCTAAAGTTACTTGAGGTTGGCATTATTTACCCTATTTCTGATAGTGCGTGGGTAAGCCCGGTACAGGTGGTACCAAAGAAAGGTGGGATGACAGTTATTTATAATGAAAAAAATAAGCTCATACCCACAACGACTATTACTGGATGAAGGATGTGTATCGACTACAAAAAGTTGAACAATGCTACTAGGAAGGATCACTTTCCCCTTCCTTTCATGGATCAGATGCTGGAGAGATTAGCAGGTCAGGCTTTCTATTGTTTTCTGGATGGATATTCTAGATATAATCAAATTGTGGTGGATCCAAAAGACCAAGAAAAGACGACTTTTACTAGCCCATTTGGAGTTTCTAATTACAGAAAAATGTCGTTTGGGTTATGTAATGCTCCAGCTACTTTTCAGAGATGTATGCAGGCAATATTTGCAGACTTGATAGAAAAATGCATTGAAGTCTTTATGGATGATTTTTCAGTGTTTGGCACTTCCTTCCATGAGTGCAATAAAGGGAAATGGCACCGGTTATTTTTTCTTATAGGCACTGGTTCTGCAACCGAGGCATATACAAGCGAGGTAAAAAGGGATAAGCTTAATGCCTTAGTTCTGAACCAAGTCAAAAAGGGATCGGTTTTCACCTCAGTTCCTTCTGAACAGAGGCAGTATCTCAGACTGAAATGCCTTGGATGGGACATTAACCGAGGAAGTAGAATATTTTTTATTCTATTTTTTTAACCGATCGGTTTCGCCAGCTTTTCCACCTCTCGCGACACCGATCGGTTGTGACCTACGTCCTCCTTTTTCGCCTCTCGCGAGACCTTTGTCGTGCCACCTATACCAGACCACCACCCAACAATCGTGCCACCTTTACTGAACCACCACAGGCCACCACGCGAGGTCTTCTTCTCCAACTGGCGCAACCATCAACAACCCTCACTGACCAAAACAGCTCGAACGGATCCCCAAAAAGAATTTCCCCAAACTCAAAACCCTAGAGAGCAGCAGTGGTGCAGCTGGCAGTGGCGACGGCGGCAGTGGTGCAGCCTAGAGAGTAATGCAGGCAGCCTAAAAAGAAATGGAGGTGGATGCTTTGTTCACGAAATGCAGACAGCGAGATGGAAGCACCGGTGAAGGCAACAGCAGCGACACCAATGACGCGACAACAACAGAGGTGGCAGCAATGAACGCTAGTGGCGACGACCCACAGTAACGAGATATGAGCGAGTTCTCGCGAGGGAGGAGCGAAGGAGGCGATCCAACAGCGGCCATAGAGGCGGGGCGAGAATGATAAAGGAGGCGCGACGAACGCGCAGGGGGAGGCGCGAGCAGTGGGCAGTGCTTGAGAATAGTGTTTGCTTAGAGGAAGAAGAAAGATCGCGTGAAGAAAATTGTTCGCGAAAGTGGAGGTGTAGTACCAAAAATGCTCTACTACCTTGGCCGTTCGATCAACCGATGTGTAATAGTTTCAGTGAATGTCATTTTTAAAAATAATTTAAACCTATACGCCTCGGTTAGGCGATCCACCGAAGTCGTTCGGTCAACTACTGTCTCGGTTCTACAAACAAGCGAGGTCGTTCGGCTGTTCAGTCTGTACATTAGTGGCAGAGAGGCCGTTCGGTCTCTTCCGTCACAGTAGCAGCAGAGGGATTTGTAGGGATGACAAGACTAAATGTCTCGGTTAGGTGCCCAACCAAGGTCGTTCGGTCAACTACTGCCTCGGTTATGCAAACAAACGAGGTCGTTCGGTCTCTTTAGTCTGTACATGACAGTGGCAGTAGAGGGATTTGCAGGGATGACAGGACTAAGTGCCTCGGTTAGGCGCCCAACTGAGGTCGTTCGGTCAACTACTGTCTCAGTTCTGCAAACAAGCGAGGCCGTTCGGTCTGTTCAGTCTGTACGTTAGTGGCAAAGAGGTCATTCGGTCTCTTCACTCACAGTGGCAGCAGAGGGATTTGCAGGAATGACAAGACTAAATGCCTCGGTTAGGCGCCCAACCGAGGCCGTTCGGTCAACTACTGCCTCAATTCTACAACCAAACGAGGTCGTTCGGTCTCTTTAGTCTATACATGACAGTGGCAGCAGAGGGATTTGCAGGGATGACAGGACTAAATGCCTCGGTTAGGCGCTTAACCAAGGTCGTTCAGTCAACTACTACCTCGGTTCTGTAAACAAACGAGGTCGTTCGGTCTGTTCAGTCTGTACATTAGTGGCATGGATGACAAGACTAAAGGCCTCAGTTCTGCAAACAAGCGAGGTCGTTCGGTCTGTATAGTTTGTACAGGACTAAATGCTTCGGTTAGGCACTTAACCGAAGCTGTTCGGTCAACTATTGTTTCGGTTCTAAAAAAAGCTGACGTCATTCAGTCTCTTAGACAAGACTAAATGTCTCGGTTAGGCGTTCACCAAGACCTTTCGGTAAACTACTGCTTCGGTCACTCAAAAAATCGAGGTTGTTCGGTCTTTAGGTATCGGTTCATTAATAACCAAGGTCATTCGATCTATAGACTTCGATTTTTGTGAAACCGAAGCGTCATGTGCGAGTTAAAATATTTACTAGTGAGTATTTAAAAATTGTCTTAACAAATAAAAAGAACCAAATTTTACAAAAGAACTAATTCAATAGATATTAGTTATAACCAATTTTAACAATATAAATATATATATATATATATATATATAATATTTTTTATCAAAATTATGAATTTCTTGAAGTGTAGTAATTCAAATCCTAAAAACTAATTATTAAAAGACCAAACTTGTAGATAAACACTATTAGGACAAATATTGTAATTTAACCATAATTTTAAATGACAAAACTATTTTGTTTTGTTTAAAAAAACATAAAAGGAGAGTTATTCATTAAATATTTTTCATATTGGATATTTTTTAAAAGAAATTAAATTAATTTTTTCTTTTATCTAAAGCCGTGTATTTTGTAAACACTTACGAGAATATTAAATATCGTTTAGTACATTATTAACAATTTGATAACTAGATGAAATTTATATTGTTTATATTTTCATTATAAATTAAATAATGGTTCAATTTTTCTGTTGTTCTCTGATGTACTTTCAAAATATATTATTTTTAGTATATTAAAAAGATTTTTAATGGATCTTAAAGCATCAAAATTAATGCATATTAGTATATTTTAAATGGAGAACAGATATGACAAAAAAAAACCTCAATAGATAATACAAAACACCAGTTATACATACACTATCAAAAGGATTAAAATAATTAAAAATTTAATCAAGTATTTTAATTTGAATATGTAAAAAGACTTTGTTTTAATTTTTTATTTCATGTTTTATTAACAAAGTACATGTTAATTAAGATGATCCTTAGATATTTTCTTAGTAAATTTAGGGCTAGTAGGTTGATCTAACTGATACAAAGCTTTGACTTCTTGAGTGAATCTCAAAAGCCAGAAAACGATTTTTAACATTGAAGCATAGCCATTACTTTTTCACCAGGAAACGCAACTTGAATTAACTCATCACAGCAGTGACTTTGCACAGTAGAAGATGGTTTTCATTGTTGTCTTCTACCTTTCAGGAAATGAATAAATGACATGTTAATCTCTATATATCTAACCACAATAAAAGCAAGGGGTTACACGGAGATAATCACAATAAAAGCAAGTGGTTACATGGACATAGACGGATGACAAAAATATTTATACTCATGGTATCTCTAGATAAAATGTGTGATAGATAATAATTATTCGTGGATAACGAGATATTTTAATATCGGTTTATAAATAGGTTGAATGCATATTATATTATTTGTATTTACGGTTATTTATTATTCGTAAAAAATTAAAATAAAATTTAATTTATATTATATTAAATTTAATTTAATTAAAATTAAAATTAATTTATATTTTATTAGGTTAATTAAAATTAAACTTTAATTTATATTATATTTTATATTTTTTTCATTTTATTTTGATTTTATTTTAAAAATTTATAAAATTATTTTCATTTTATTTTGATTTTAAATAATTTCTAATAAATGTATTTTTTTTATGGGAGTGATTATTCAATCCGTATCTACCAAAGAAAGATTACAAATATTTTTGTTTCTTTTGAGACAAACATAATTGTCAAACACTCTTCAGCTTGAAATAACCTCCTACCTAACCTAACCCATTTGCCACACAATAAGAGTGAAGAAAACATTGCACCATCACCAATCAACGGAGGCTTATAATTTGGAGGAAGCTAGCTAGGGTGGTTGAACATGAAAGGAATGAACCATTTGGCAAGCAACTTGTGATTTATAGATTTGGTACCATACTTTATTGCTAGCTTTTTGCTTCTTGTTAAATTTCAGATATAATAAACTTGTCCAATTCTTATAGTGCTGCCAATTCTCATAAAGTCTCATAAATTGTGTCAAAGAATGCCCAATCAGTCTCCCAAAATGCATGCATATTCACAATTTTGACTCCACACAACTAGAATACCACCAAAACTATCTTAGTCAACCCAATAGTTTTGGTAACTTGTGAGTAATATAAATTATAGGTTAAATTATACCACAAGTCTTTTTAACTGTTTAAAAATGTTCATTCAGATTTTTTTTAATTTTAGTTAAGTTTTTTCCTAACAACAGTTACATGGGTGAACTCAATTAAAATATAAATAAAATTCAATGGTTTTGTTTAAAAAAGAAGGAAATAATTTAATCAAAATTATACATCCATGGTGAGAGAGACAGAAACTAAGTTCTTGTATCTTTGACTGAACTCTTTGATATAATTAATATCATAATTGAAGTAATATCATAAAAAAAGTGTTTTGCCCTAGCTTTGTTTAACGAACCAAGAAATGATAATAGTTATTTATGTTGGGTAAAAGCAAGAGAGTGACATTATATTATAATGTGATACAGTCCCCCAAGTAGATGCTTTCTTAGTGTCTAGTACATTGAACTATCCCTAGAAGACCATATACCATTTTGTTGTCTATTGCTTACGAAAGATTGGTTCTTTTCTTAATTCGCACCTTTTAATCTATTTTGGTTCTTGTTTAAGGACAATTATTGGTAGATACCCTCATTTAATTAACACTACAATAAGATTAGCATATATGAGTGGACTATCATAAAAGGAAACTAAGCACGTTTTACTTTCAAAACGTGAAAGTAAAGGAAGTTGAAGTAACAACCATTTTTGGTAATTGAAGTTGGCATACCCATTTGCAAATACATCTTTGAAGAGAATTTGAGATGCATAGGGTATAAAAAATGTATATATAATATGATATAATGTACTATCATGTATGCATTATGCTTACTAGGATTTTCTTTATTGAGGATGGGGTGAAGAGGTTTGTTAGATAATTAAAGCATGATGCAGCGCACAATTAGTGTCTACTGATAAAAATTATATAAAATGCAATTGAAGTGCATTGCATGGAACAATCAAATCTTACAAGCCAGGTCAACTTCCACTAGGCGTCCGTGGATTTTACTTTTACTTCTTAATGTAAATTGAAAGAAAAATAAATATAATGTAATATATTTAAGAATTATTTTTACACACGAGATTCAAGAGATTGAGCCATAAATTGCAAAACTTTCTCTCAGGTATATATTAATTATTTATAAAATTAATAGCAAGTTGGAAAGTTTATTCGAAGATAGTTGCCGCACAATGTGAATTGGAAAAACTTGAACCACTAACAATAAAATCTTATAGTTGAGCATCATGTGAACCTTCGCCTAGCTCTTTCTGCAAGGTGAAAACTAAATTCAATGACTAAAATTCTCTTGGGATTAAATCAAGGCTAGCTACTATGTTTCAAGCAGTGTGATCCATAACCAGAACGATTGCGCGTTAACGCTAAGATTTGAACATACATATAAATAGATCACAAGATTTATTTATTCTTTAGTTATCCCCATCTTATCTCTCTCTTCGGGAAAAAATATTAAAACAAAGGATTAATTACAAAATTAACCTGTACTACCCACATATTTGTAAATAAAAAAAGGTTTAATAGGTTCGGAGGTCCCTATATTTGTGTGTTCGTTTCAATTGGGTTCTCCAATTTTGAAAGTGATCAATTTGGTCCCTAATTTAACAAAATTGAGTCAATAATACCTTTTCCGTTAAATGCAATGGACGTCATTAACTTTTTAAACATGTGGTATGTTGAAGCATCCTTCAAATAAAATTGTGCCACCTGCAAATAAAAGGATGCCTCAACATGCCACATGTTTAAAAAGTTAACGCCGTCCATTATATTTAACGGAAAGGGTATTATTGACTCAATTTTGTTAAATTAGGGACCAAATTGATCACTTTCAAAATTGGAGGACCCAATTGAAACGAACCCACAAATATAAGGACCTCCGAACCTATTAAACCATAAAAAAACTATTGAATAAAGTAATAGTTATTAATGAAGTGTTACTCAAAAGTAATTTTCTTGTCATTTATTCATTGGTTTTACTTCTTTATGTTTCAATAATACGTTCTTCGATGGGATGTATTTATATAATGGATTAGACTATTTCTCTTTAATCGATTAACAAACTTATATAATCGATTATTTCTATACTTGTCTATATTAGTTATCTTTAACCGATTATCTCACTTATATAACAAATTATACATTTTCTCTGTTTCAATCGATTATGCAACCTGTATAATCGGTTATGCAACCTGCATAATCGATTACAATAGAGCAGGTTGCCCCTATTAAGCTTTCTAAGTGATCTGATTAAATCTAACAGATTATATACCTTGTTTGATCAATTATTTCAACCAGATTTGAGATTATCACACTAGTACAAAAACATCGTATATCTAGTTAAAAAATTCGACGTTAATTTACATTAATTAACGTCAAACATAGAAATATCTGACATTCCCAGTAAAGCAAATTAAGGTCGAATTTTGTCAATATACGAATTGTTATTTTTTTAATTAATTGTGATCCTTTTTTACAACTCTACGAGACCTAAAAAGCAGAAAATTAACAAATTCAGTTTTTGGTATTTTATAAAACATGAACTATGAACGTGTAGTGTAGTATCAACAACAAACAACAAACAACAAACAACAAAATAACAATCAACAAACAAGTTCAATCAAAGAACAATAACAAACAAGTTTAACCAAACAACAACAACAAACAAGGTCAACAAAAAAACAACAATAAGTTCTTCAAAACAAAAACGAAAACTAACCTTCAAATGGTGGGTTCGTCGGAATAAAGTGTTGTCCAGTGTTAGAGAAAGCAGAATGTGCCTATGAAGGACAAGAACACGAAAATAATCGGTCAAAATAAACGAAAATCATACCTAAAGTAGCTAATTAACATGCATTTGTATCAAATGAAAGAAAGATTACATGTGATGGTCGTCAAACTTCGTTCTAGAAAAGTTTGAGCTGAGAAAGTGAACGAATTTTCAATCTCCCACTCAAATTTTTATTGAATTTACTAACCTTTTGACGTCTAACGCTGGAGCACTTGACGTTTTATATCCTTTTGACGTCTAATTCTAGGGCATTCGATGTCATGTGTAAATACATTTTCACCTTCGCGCCAAGCCTTTTCGCAAAATTTACCCAATAGGACGTCAGACTTCTCAATATTCGACATCTTATAACAAATTGACGTCGAATTACAATTCTAAACAACGTCAAATAATTACATTTATTTACAAAAATGCTACCAGTCATTTTTAACGTTAGTTATTCCATGATTAGACGTTGAACGCGTGACGTTATACGCTGCTTTTGCACTGGTGTCAATTTGTTTTATGTATGATTCATTCATCAATAATGGATTCACATATCAAGCACAAACATAATAAAGATAAAATATTTGTTATGTCATTTGTTATGCAAGAAACCATTAAACAATTCTATTGTTCATCATTAAAAACTAAGATATAGAGAGGTTAAAGCTCCCTCTATCAACACTTATCATTGATTTATTGACAAACTTGAATAGATCATATATTACTATTTTAGCAAACCAAATTCTTGTGGATACATTCTTGTTATACTACACACTAGTGCACTTGTTGAAACAACTTAGATCCTTAAATTGGAACATGAAAACTAATCTAAGTTGAGTCCAAGGGAATTGAAAGAAATGTGTTATGTGAGAATATTTTGACTCTATTATTGTCTAACTCGCATAGAGAAAGATAATTAGATGGTGAGAGTGTAAGGAGACTTCGCTTGACAGATAATATGATATGAAAGAGGGTCATACTTACGAAGCTAGTGAAGTTAACCCTGTCATGACTTGGTGAATCATATTGGTTTATTCATGATACAAATTTTGAAAGAAGAAATGAGAGATATGAAAGAAGCAACATTTATATATATGTTGTTGTTTGAGCCACTTGGGTTGAGATATGAATGAGTTGGTTGGTTAGAGTTGTGAGGATTAATGTTGATAGTTGATTTTGATGAATGTGAACTATTTTGTGCTTTTGGGTTAGTTTTTTTGAGAATGTTCATTAAATGAAATAACTTGAGAAGTTTGTTTAAGCTTGAGGGCTATAGTGTGATGATTGAATAGGAATAAGAACATAATGAAACTGATTTTTATAGAGATTGTTAGCTCCATGCATATTGTAGTGGTACGCTAGTAGAAAAATGACATTTTATAACATACAAAAATGATATATTATGACATAATTACTGGGGACGTAGTTTCTGAAGTCCGTCATAATATGCACAGTTTATTATAACGTAGATGTGTTTGTACGTTATAATATGTGATCTATTATTACGTAGATACTTTTACCAATCATAATATGCTGAATTCAGAGTCAATGTATGATGACGTACATTGTTTAGTACGTCATAATATATGTTTTTTTTTTAAATTGATTATTACATTTAACATCCAATGAAATTATAATAATATTTCTGTATTATCATCTCATCCAATCAATTTATAATCAATATAACTTCAAATAAACAAATTTAATGAAACTAACAAAATATAATTTATTTCAAACATTAAACTAAATAGTCTAATAATATTTAATACATCATTTATACATGAAACTATATATTAAATAAAAATATTACATTAATGTACATACACTATTGAATTGTAGCCAAGTTTCTACTAACACTTAAAATAAAATAAGCTCAGTTATTTCTAATATCTTCAATGTCTGCAGCTTCCGTAGGAGATGAATCATTAAAGATCTACAAATAGAATAATAGAGTTAAAACAATATTGTAATGAATAGTTGAATAAGTATTTAGTTAGTATTTTAATACCTTATTCATGATTTAGTAATGTTTGTACAGATAATGGTATGCATGTGTTTCATTACAGTGCCAGAAAAACTATGTACTTATTTCAACTATTCTGTAACATTTGGCTAAAAAAAACTATATTGATGGAAGTACTTACCATTCTGAAATCTCTGCATCCATAGTTTTTTCAAAGTTATCCACTTTTTTACTCTATCTCCGAATTTCCTGAAGCAAAGCTTTGCATAGTCCTGGAAATCTTTCCTGTATTAAAATATATGTGATTTAGAAATGTTCCAGAAACATCTTAGCAAAGCATTCAAGTGGAAATCTTAATTAAATTGCACAACTTACATACTGCAAGGACTTCAGAAACCACCATATTCATCTTCTAAGGATTGTGGAAGATCCCAATGAAAATGAGTCACCAATGGTTCCAAACCTGAAATTATTTCAATATACATGATGATTAGTGTCGATGTGTTACCATCATCAATATCATGCGAAATTGTTAAATAATAAAGCTATTATTCTGACTATTAGCCACTAGCTCTTTGATAAGGTTGTTGTAATAGTCAACACCTTCTTGGTTTATAACTCCGCCTACCTTTCCTTCTGTTGATATGCAGTTTATTCATATTTTTCCTGTTAAAAGTTATTACACAATAAATAAAATATTTGAAAAGATAATTTAAAAGATGATTGATGTATAATATAGAATGATCAACCGAGCATACAAATCTTCGAAAAAAAAGGTTTACTTTTTTAACTACAAATTTAAATGTTTTTAATTGAATTTTTATTAATTCTTTTATTTATTGAATACTAAAAAAATTATATTTTTAGATTTTTTTTAATAATATGATATGACTGTCATTTTGTTTTATTACTTTATTTACTAGTCCTCATCACATATATAAAATATATAATATTTTTGTAACTAATAATTAAACCTAAGGGCAGACTATTATTTTGAAGCTCACTTTTTTGAAAAGGGATTGAATAAAAGAAAAGAATAGTCTGAGATACCCCAACTAGTTCTCGTCATTAACATCTGAATTTGAATGCCTAACATTACACAGTAAAACCTATATTTATTTAAATAAATACTCATCTATACATAGATTACATAAAACAATGGCAAACTTTATGTAATACGCTTGCTTCTTGTATGCTTTCAGAGTTGCTTAATATGAGCATAATCGATAAAAGTAGAGAAGTAATGAAAAAAAAATGAGACTTAATATCAAAGAAAAGGGATGCTCACTCACTTGTGGATAGAGATCACACGTGCCCAACTCCTTAACAGCCAATGGTAACCTTTCTCCATCAGCAATCTAAAATACACAGTACTTGTGTCACTAAAGCAAGTTTCAACTTTTTATCGGAACAATCAGTATCGTTATAGAGTCGCGCAGCGGAATAAAATATTCGGAAAGCGTGTTAAGGTCACAAATCAAGTTATGATGTTCCATTTTAGAAAATCAATTTTCTTAAAGAAAATTTATCAAACAGTTGATGTGCATAAAACAGTAAAGAGTGTAAAGAATAGAAAAATTGACACACTGGATTTTTATCCTAGTTCGATTCAAAAGAATCTACGTCCAGTTGTTAATCACTATAAAAATTGATTAACGATTTCACTAAAATCAGTTTCAACAAATTACAATAAGAGTGAATAAAAACAGAGAGATAAAACCTTCCTTCGACCAACGAACTGGAAGCAAGCAATCTACACTTTCCTTCGACTGATGAACCGAAACAGTGCAGAACAGTTCTTCCTTTGACCAACGAACTAGAAGAACAGTAGCGTTGCCAACTCAAAGAGAATCGCTCCGACCTTTGACCCACAAAGCGCGAGCTTCTCCTTTTCACGAGACTAGGCAGTGCCATGAACTAGCTTATGGAACTTCCTCAGATCACACTGTATTCTCAAAAGCTCAGAGTTATCTTCTTAGAGTTTTGGAAGAACCTTATATAGCCAACTATTCTGAATTCGCAGAGATGAATTATAACTGCCATAAATAATCGATTATTGTTAGTGATAATCGATTATTTGAGTCAGTTACAGGGTTTATCAAAAGTGATAATCAATTATCCTGAGGAATAATCGATTATTCCAAAGACTTTGGCAGTTCTCATCAGAACCAGTGGTAATCGATTATTTGGAGTAATAATCGATTATTCCAGAGCAACAAGGTTTTCAGAAAAGCTCAGGATAATCGATTATAGCTTCTAATAATCGATTAAATGCATAATAGTTCTGGAAGTACAAGTTTTTCTAAGTATTACATGTTCAAAGCCTTTCCTAATACATTTATAATCTACAAAGTGCTTTTAAAACAATTAGAACAGTCTATCTTCTTGCAACATCATCAAAATCATTTATCTTCAAATTTACCAATGATCCTCATTGGTAACAATCTCTCCCTTTTTGATGATGATCAAGAATCACTTTTTAAAAGCAACTTTGGGTTATCTGCAAAAGATACAAACTAACATACAACAAGAAGAGTTAGTAGTAACTGCACATATTTCTCCCCCTTTTTGATCATAAGCAAAAAGATTTATAATGCTCCCCCTTAAGATATGCTCACCCCTCAACAAAAGAATAGGTGTATGAAAGAACAAAGTTCATCATAGAACACAAAAATGTAGCTCTTAATCAAGAAATACAAGTAAGACTTTAAAAAGGAGGGGTTGAAGAATAATCAGGAGGTAGAAGATGTCAACCAAAATTTTCTCCCCCTAAATGTAATATTCCCCTTTTAAAAAAAATCCAAAAATTTAAGATTTATTCAGTCCAATGCAATGCATAAATTTGTAACAGTCAGTTCAGATTAGGCTTTGTAATTCCAAAAGAGTTTAACATGAAAGCATTACAGCTAGCACAATTAGTTTAAAACTAACTTTGACAGCACAATTTACAACTTCCTAGACAACAACTGTCATACATGCATTCTCATATCACAATCTGCTCAATCCCATAAATTTAGCTATGCATATCAAAACAACATATGCAAAAATTCAACCACAAGAGCTGATTCAGGTTTTATCTTTCAATAGTTTTAAACAAAATAATTTACATCAAAATTATGCAAATTTGATCAGTTCATTTTCTGCATCCAGGCTCTCAATGTATATTATCATAGCTCATTCGTTATGCATTTGAACTTGAAAACAAATCTCCACAGAACCAACTTTGAAATAGAAATGACAATTTAATTTTCACATGTCTTAATCATCCAAAATTGGTAATGAAAATCTGTCAGCCAACTCATTTAAATGACTTTTTCATAGTTTTTGATGCTTGACAGAGATTACACCAAAGGTAACTTCAAAGTACTCATGAAATTGAATACTAAGCCAGTTAAACACAAATTCAATAGATAATTATCAACAAAGCACTGAAATAACAATGCACATGGCTTTACATGACATGAATGAAATTCAGCACATGAATATCTTAAATAGATGAATTTCACTTGATCAAAATGTGTAAACAGACAAGAACACACCACAGGATGAATGAAATATTGATGAACATGTCATTTGCCTAACCAGAAATGAATATAACAGTAATTAAATAATGGAAGATCAAGTAAAAACAAGATGCAACATCACAGTTTAAACAACACTTAGCTCAAATACTTGGTGCTTGAACAAAGGCTTTGGATGATGGAGTTACATCCTAGCTTGTAGCATCAATTCAAAGAGCAGAATACCATAGAGCTCTCTTATCCTTTTGAAAACTTAACCTGCAAAGTAAAAACAGTATAGTTTTTGTACCCATAATCTCATTTGGGTCCTTTGAGGTTAGAGACATATTACTTTATAACAGGAATCCAAGCATATTTCTCATTTGGAACATCAAAATGTTTAATTCTACATTTGTTTGAAGTATGTCCCTTTTTCATGCAATAAAAACAACAAACACCATGCACCTTGTTTTTCACAAAAGTCCCTTTCTCAACCCAAACTCTACGAGGTCTCTTAACTTTATACTTTTTATGATGATGCATGTTTATATTTCTAACGTTGCTCTTTCTAAAAACATTTTGAACATGTGAGATAGGCTTGATTCCTTTAGAAAGTAAATTTTCCAGTATGTCAATGTCAAACATGTGACTTTTACAAGATAAACACTCAACAGGTTTTTCATTTGGATTAGATTCAAACAATTTTGTTTCAAGATTACTAACTGTGTTTCTTAATATGACTTCCTCATCTAATGCATTTTCATATTTCCATTTCAATTCTTTAGATTCCTTTTTCATATTTTTATGAGCAGCATTCAATGTTTTAGATTCATCAAGTAATTCAAGAAACGCCTTTTGTAAATCGAATTCACTAGATTCATAGCTAGAATTACTTACTTGGCTTCCAGCATCATCAAAATTAGCTGTCAAACACAAGTTTACTTCTTCAACAGAATCACTTGAACTAGAAGTGGTTGATGCATTATCCTCCCAAGCAATGTGAACCTTCTTCTTCTTGTGAATTTTCTTTTCTTTTCTTTCTTTACTTCTTTTGTTGCTTGAACAATAAGCTTTCACATGGCCTCTTTCACCACATCCATAACATTTGAAGCTTGAAGAGGAACCTTGATAGTCCTTCTTTTCCTTCAAGATTTTACTTTCAGATGATTTATCGTTGGCCATCAAGCATAGATTTTCTTGCTCATTAGAATCGCTTGAGCTTGAGGAGTTTGATGTAGAGCATGAGTTCGAACAAGTCAACTTAGCCACATTCGATACTTCATCATGAGTGACTCTTAAAAATTTCCACATTTCTTGAGCACTTTTATAAACAGATACTTTGAAAAATTCATCAATGGTTAGTGCAGATAAAATTATATTCTGAGCCTTAATATCAAATTGGGCTCTTCTATTTTCCTCAACAGTTCAGTCAAAATATGATTTTTCTACTTCCACACCATCAACTGTATTTTTAGGAATATATGGACCATTTTGTACGGCTTCCGAGATGCCTCTGTCAATTGACTCTAAAAATATTTGCACTCTTATTTTCCAAAATGCATAATTTTCTCCCGTAAACAAAGGAGGTCTATCAATAGAAGCACCCTCAGCATAAACTTGGTTATGACCGCCCATTTTCGAAAAATTTGAAAAATTATCAAAGCAAGCTCTGATACCAATTGTCGTAACAATTGGTACCGTTATAGAGTCGCGCAGCGGAATAAAATATTCGGAAAGCGTGTTACGGTCACAAATCAAGTTTTGATGGTCCGTTTTAGAAAATCAATTTTCTTAGAGAAAATTTATCAAACAGTTGATGTGCATAAAACAGTAAAGAGTGTAAGGAATAGAAAAATTGACACACTGGATTTTTATCCTAGTTCGATTCAAAAGAATCTACGTCCAATTGTTAATCACTATAAAAAGTGATTAATGATTTCACTAAAATCAGTTTCAACAAATTACAATAACAGTGAATAAAAACAGAGAGATAAAACCTTTCTTCGACTAACGAACTAGAAGTAAGAAATCTACACTTTCCTTCGACTGACGAACCGGAACAGTGCAGAATAGTTCTTCCTTCGACCAACGAACTAGAAGAACAGTAGCGTTGCCAACTCGAAGAGAATCGCTCCGACCTTTGACCCACAAAGCGCGAGCTTCTCCTTTTCACGAGACTAGGCAGTGCAATGAACTAGCTTATGGAACTTCCTCATATCACACTGTATTCTCAAAAGCTCAGAGTTATCTTCTTAGAGTTTTGGAAGAACCTTATATAGCCAACTATTTTGAATTCGTAGAGATGAATTATAACTGCCACAGATAATCAATTATTGTTAGTGATAATCGATTATTTGATTCAGTTACAGGGTTTATCAAAAGTGATAATCGATTATCCTGAGGAATAATCGATTATTCCAAAGAGTTTGGCAGTTCTCATCAGAACCAGTGGTAATCGATTATTTGGAGTAATAATCAATTATTCCAGAGCAACAAGGTTTTCAGAAAAGCTTAGGATAATCGATTATAGCTTCTAATAATCGATTAAATGCATAACAGTTCTGGAAGTACAAGTTTTTCTAAGTATTACATGTTCAAAGTCTTTCCTAATACATTTATAATCTACAAAGTGCTTTTAAAACAATTAGAACAGTCTATCTTCTTGCAGCATCATCAAAATCATTTATCTTCAAATTTACCAATGCTCCTCATTGGTAACATTTTTTTCTCATGTATTATATGGACAAAAAAGGTTAAAAAGAGCCCATACCTCCACATCTGCTCCTATACTCCTTATATTGACAGTTTGAATTTCATTGGGCTTAGCCTAATGAAATTTTGAAAAACATGTCATGATTTCATTATGTGATAAAAAATTTAAACCAAAATCAAATTATTCAAGTTCCTATGATAGAGTGACGATGACAAAAATGACAAGAACAACACACCATATTAAATAAAAAAAAAATAAGACTCTCAACTCAGTAATATGTAAACAACATAAGATTACCTATAAGTTGTTGAATGCCAAATGCCCACTGTGCCATCCTCAGATCCAGTAATGATTATAGGTAGTTCAAGATGAAAACATATAGCAGATACATTGTGTGTGTGACCCTCTAGAGTCTGGACACAACTTTTGGTTTGATAATCCCATACCTATTTTAAAGGTTTTATTGGCACGATAATTCCTATCCATATATACATATTGGAAAACAAATTAAACGAAAGATGACAAAGAAGAAACAGAATAGAAAACAAACCTTGGCAGTGTGATCATCAGAACTAGTAATTAGATAAGGTTTGTCACTGCCAGTAAAGTAATCAACACAATTCACTCCCTTTTGATGGGCATCCAATGTAAAATTGGGGTCAGGGGAGCCAAGATTCCAAATCTGCAAGTGAAGATAGCAGTATTAATACATTAGTTTTTAATATTTACCATAGGAGTATGGAAATAAAACAAAGAAAATGGACGAAACAACTAGCAAGAAAATACACCATACAGAATGTACAAAACTAAGACAGGAGCAATCTAAAATACATAGCACATTACTATACGTAAGAACCATGCAAAAGATGGTGTGCCTGACTCAGGTCCCAACATGCAAGAATTCAACATTACATTTTCAATTCAATATAAAAACCAAATAGAAAAATCTACAAACCTGAGATTGGTAGTTCCAGATACAGACAATTCCAGAGTATAAATTTGCCAGAATCTTGTATTATTTAACATCACACATTCAGTGAAACATCCAAGTATCCATTATTTACCTATCTTTCAAATTTCTACAGTAAATGAAAAAGTAACAGTAGTCCCACCAAGGTTGTCCGTGAGAGTTCAATAAACTCGACTCGTAAACTCGTAAGAGTTTACTTTGCATGAAAAAAAATATATAAAAAACATCTTAATTTAAATAAAATAACAAAATTATATAAATTCAAAAACATAACTTCATAGAAATATTGTAAAACATAAATTGAAATGTCAAAGTCTCTATGTCTAATCCTCTAATCCTTTAATAATGGCATCATCATCTCCATCATCATCCTCATTTAACTCTTCCCCTGATGAATGTTGTGCATCCTCATTGTCCCCAAATGTTATGTTATCAAGATCAAGAGCATCTAGAGCCGGATCTGTTGTTGCTCCATCTAACTGAACCTTTTCACCATCATTTTGACCTTCAACTTGCTCAATCTCAACAACATCATTTGCCTCTTCAGTTATCCATTCATCATCTGATTGAATGTCATCAAATGGAAGAGCTATAGTTTTTCGAATTTGTCTACTTTTCAACTTGGAGTTATACATCACATAAACTAAATCATTCATCCTTTTTTTATGCAAACGATTCCTTCTCTTTGTATGAACCTAAAATGAAATATGATATTTTTAGTGAGGATATAAACATAAGAAAGAAATTTATAAACTAAAAATAATTTAAATTACCATTTCAAATGAGCTCCAATTATGCTCACATCCAGAAGAACTACAAGTCAAGCTTAGAATTCGAATAGCAAATCTCTTCAACTCTATAGTTCCATCACCAAACATTTCCCACCATTCCCCAGGATTTAACTCTTTCCTACACTCCTTTGCATCTTCCATTCCAAAAAGTCCTCTAGCATAATGAAATTCAACAATTTGTAAATTAATTTTTTTTCTTTCTGCCATATCTGGTATCAATCTTCTCATGCAAATATACAATCCTTCTTTCACTTCTCCACCATCTTCACATCTAAAGTTAGGTTCATAGTGGAAATGTGGGTTCAGATAATAAGAAACTGTATGCAAAGGCCTATGATTATCCCATCGAGCATCAATTATTCTCCAAACCTCTTCATAACTACATCAATTATGCTATATCAGAAATAATTTCACACATAAGTAATTAAACATTGAATGAGTAAAAGTTTGAAAATTTACCTCTTTTTGATATTGTTAAAGTTAGACTTAATCTTCTCCTTTGCACAATCCATTTCTTCATAAATGAAACCCATTGCAGGTTTTACATCTGAGTCCACTAATATTAAGACAACCATAAGAGGGGCAACAACTTTCAAGCATGTGGAGACATTCTTCCAAAATCGGCTATCTAATACCACATGTTCTACTTTTCTCCCCTCTTGTGAAGTTCCAAACTTGCTTGTTTTCCATTCCTCAGAGCTAAACATGGTCAACAATGATGCCTTCAATTCATGAAGACAAGCAAGAGTTAAATAAGCTATGGCAAATCTAGTCACACCCGGTCTTATCAAGTCTCTACCTTGAGTGAACTTTTTCAACAAGGAAATCAACATTGATCTCCCATAAATGTAAGTTGTAATCTTTCTTCCCTTCTTTATGGTCAATTCATGGACCTTCAAATTCTTGTCAAAATCTTCTAATATCAAATCAATACATGGAGTCCAATACAATTTTTCCCTTTTTTGCATCAACAACTCTCCGACTGCCTTGAAATTTGCAGCATTATCAGTGACAACTTGAACAACATTTTCTTGTCCAACAAACTCGACAACATCATCCAACATTTTGAAAACTTTATCAGCTGTTTTTGAAATGTCTGAAGTGTCAAGTGAATAAAGAAAAATCGTCCCTTTAGGACTATTCACTAAGAAGTTGCAAATAGAACGTCTTTTTCTATCCGACCAGCCATCAAACATAATTGTGCATCCAGTTCTCTTCCACTCCTCCTTATATTCCTCAAGATTTGCATATGTTTTCTTCACAGCTTGTTTCAACAGCTTCTCTCTAATATCATGATAAGATTGTGGTTTGTATCCAACTCCATACTTACCAATCATTTCACACATCTTTGCAAATGCTAGATTTCTAATTACATTAAAAGGAATGTGATGAGTCAATATTTTCTTGACTTCACCTAGTTTATTGTGCTAGAATTAATCAGGGAATTATGCTTAAATGTCCGGTATTTTCCCATTTATGTTAATTGTACTTAATTTGATCATAAATTCTTATTTTAATTAATTTGAATTATCTGAGGCTAATTATTTGCATTATTAATTGTAGGGAAATTGTTGGATAAAATTTAGGGATTAATTTCTTTTGGAGGTGCACACAGCAGCACGTTAATTTTACGGCCCACAAATTGAAAGATTTTTGGCTTCTTTATTGGCTGCAAGGAGGTGCAGCCCATGAGCACAAAAGGAGAGTCTAGCTGGCTGGGAAAAAGAAGCACACGGCCCACAAAGCAAAGGGAGGTGTCACGGCCTTGGTCCAACTTGCTGCATCCAGTATGCACACATTGAGGAGAGGCATGATGGGCTTTAGCAGCAGCAACACGTGTCCAGAACGAAGCGGTCCAGCAGCTTTGAGTGGGTTGTAGCACGTGGAGACCGGGGCATCATCTTTCAAGGAGAAACACAGCACACGGCCTATGATGAAGCGACGCGTCCAAAGGCCCTGACATTAAAGAAATTGCTGAATTAGCAATTGGAGGAGGGACGTGGATAGCAGCAGGCCTTCCCACGGTGTCCAGCAAGCAGCATCCAGCTTCACCACGGCCCACCACACGTCCACGCTCACGGTCCAGTCAGTAGCAACACGGGAGCCCAATAGAGGAAGCCATCACGTCCTTCAATTGGAGCACGCGTCTGACGATCAGCAGTTGGAGGTGGCACACATTAAAGGAAGCGCGGATTAGCTTGCAACGTGGAAGTGCAACGTGAAGTGAAGCTCATGGCCTTTTTGGATGCACACACTCCACGGCCCAAAGCGGAAGCGTCCAGCAGCAGCCACGTTGAGGAGAGTATAATGGGCTTAAGGTGTGTGCTTGGAGAGAGAGAGAGAGAGGTGCACACGGAAGACAGTAGCAAGAGCATCACGCGTGGAGGGTTGGAGGAGGGTCTTTTGGAATTTAAGCTCCAGCCGCTACAGGAGGAGAGGGGGTGACCCAACCGCCACCCACGTTTTAACACATGCCCTTTTTATTTCTTTGGTTCATGCACTTTTTAATCGGAAGAACGTTCACGGCTGCCACCTTCACTTGGTTTTCTTTCTTTGGCTTTTCAACATTTTTTTTTCTAATAGAAGCTGCTGCCACCTAAGTGAAATTCATTTTCTTTTGGCTTGAGAAAGGGTGTGCACGGTGAATGAGGAATAGGTGTGGTGTCACGTCCTGTGATGAATTTAATTTTAGGGAAGCACTTTCATTTAGTTTTGTGGAAGCAGTGTTGTCACGTCTTGGGAGAAAGAAAAAGCGTGATGTATTTCTTTTTGGAGCAGCGTTGAAGTGCACACACGGCCACATCATGAAGTTTATTCTTCTTTTAATTTAGGGGAATGTAGTGCATTGTTATGTTGAGCAGTTGTCACTGATGTGCAAGGAAACGTGATTGATTTTATTCCAGCACACGGGTGAAATTTTTATTCAATTGGAATAGGCATTCGGTTATGTCCAGGGAGGGAAAGAAAGTTCCAAAGGTTTTCTCTTTACATTGTGTTGAACCGGTGGTGATTTTGTTTTACAATTTCCATGCTTTTTTCCAATGTGCATTTATTGTGTTAGCTCAATATTGCAATTTAATTTAAGAACATTGAATGAGTTTTCTTATTTATTTATTGCATTGCACTTAGTTCACGCACTTTCACATTGAATGTTTTATTTTAGTGTTTTCATTTAATTTAGTTGTAATGTGAACTTTAGTGACCAACCGTTTTAATTCTGTATTTACATTTGTATTTATATTCGTGTTTTAATTTAGTTCATTTGCATTCACAAAATCTTCACAAACCCCCACTACGTGTTTGACCTAAGCCTCGAACCACATTTGGTCCTTGAGAGACGACTTAGGAGTCACTTCCTAGCACTATACTGCATTCTTATTTGCAAATCAAATTTGATGGGCCGCGACAGCCGCATCAAAGTTTGGCGCCGTTGCCGGGGACTAAAGGTTCGGTCTTAGGTCTTTTCTTATGTTAGTGTGTGTTGTGTTTTGTCTTGTGTTGTGAGTGTGATGTTTTGTTTTGTGTGTGTTATTGTGTGTGCTTGTCGCATGTTTAATTGTGTTGAGTTTTGTTTGTTTCGTATTTTTAGCATTTCCTTTCTACCTTCCCCCTTCTTTCACCATGTCTACCTATTTTGATTATGTGAATACTGCTTCTTCTACTTGTGCCTATAATTATGATTCTCCTTCTGCATCTAACTCTGAGTATAGTCCTCATGTATATTCTGCTGATTTCTATGTTGAGAACAATATGACTCATCCTCTAACTCCTGAGAGTGCTCCTTGGGAGCCGGTTTCGCTTAATGAGGATGATGTTCATTGCTTTCTCACCTCTGGACTGATACATTTGTTGCCTAAGTTTCATGGTTTTGCAGGTGAATGCCCATATAGACATTTGGAGGAATTCCACATCATTTGCTCTTCAATGAAGCCTCCACATGTACCGATTGATCACATGTTCTTAAGGGCATTCCCACATTCATTACAAGAAGCAGCAAGGGATTGGTTGTATGGTCGTCCTCCAGGATCCATCACTTCTTGGGAAGATTGATAACGGTTGAAAAACCGTTATTTTTATGCTTAAAATTGATACCAAAAGCAACCTTTAAGACTTAGAAACTAGCTTGAACTCATATTTTTGCTTTAGTTTTGAGAATAAGAGAGTTGAAAATGAATTTAATGGTTTTTGTGCAAGATTCCCTTGATTTTTTAGGCTAATTGAATGATTTGAAAGAAGAATGGAAGTACCGAATGATTGGAATGCTGAAAAGTCACAAGAAACCAAAAAAGTAAACCAGAAACCAGAAAAGTCAACTAGAAAAGTCAACCAGTCAACCAGAATGCTGAAAAGTCAACTAGAATACAGAAAAAGTTCCGCTGAGCGGTAAAATACCGCTGAGCGCCACTTTTCAGGTGCCAAAATCACCACTGAGGGGCAAAAATAGCAGCTGGGGGCAAAATGGATCATGCGCTAGTACCGCTCAGCGGTAAAATAGCGCTGAGCACCATTCTAAATGGGCTTGGACTGGTTTTTTGTTACTTTTATGGGCTTGGGCCTAATTTTCTGTATTTTTTAGAATAGTATATAAGCTTTAGGATGTCCTAGGGTTTGTATCTTTGGCTGAGAGGAAGCAGAAACACACTTTTCACCCCTTGGGGGTAGATTGGTAGATGGTGACGTCTCTCCTCTTCTCTTTCTAGGGTTTTTCTATCTCTTTCATTCTTTCATTATTGTTCATCTAGCTTCACCATGAATATGGTGAACTAAACTTTGTATTGTTGTTGGGGAATCAATGTAGTCTTGTGAAACTCTCATATATGGAATTTGTGTTTTAACATCTTATTTTAAGATACATGCTTTCTTTCATCATTAGTTAGCGTTTTTCCTCTTTGCTTAAAGCTTGCATTGTTTAACTCATTCAATGCCATGATTATTAATTTTGTCGATATGGGAACGTACGGAGAAATCTAGATCCGGGGAATTTCTCCCAATAGCATATTGCCTAGACATAGGAATATGAGGGTTGGTTGCCGGTAAGGTTCTACGCTTTAGAATTAATTATTAGGAATGCTAGAAATTGTATGAACTCGTAATTAAGGATAGGCCTTCTTGCAAGATGATTTAGAGAGTGGCATTAACATTGATGAAAAGAATGATGAATTCCTAAAAGTATATGAGAGTGGATAAGATGAAATTGATAACCCCAACAACATACTCATCCATCTAATTCATTAAAGTGTTTGTATTCCTCTTTTCCATTGATCAAATTCATGCATACATGTTTAATTATTGTCTCTTGCATTTAAAACCTACAACCAATTGATAACAAGTCTTAAATAATCAACAAATCATATAGCTAACTAGGCCGTGAGTCCTTTGGGAGAACGATACTTGGTCTTACCGAGTTTTATTACTTGATACGATTCGGTCACACTTGCCGATTGTTAAACAAGTTTTTGGCGCTGTTTTTCAGTGTTCATAAATTTGTCATCCAGTTTTTGGCGCCGTTGTCGGGGACTCGTGGTTTAACTAGTTTATTTGTGTGATTATTGATTATCTTTGACTTGTTTTTGAATTTTAAATTTAAATTTTGAATTTTTGTTTTCTATTTTTTTTTTTCTGTTTTTATTTTCTGTTTTTATTTTTCTGTTTTTATTTTTCGGTTATTATTTTATTTTATTTTATTTTATTTTTTTCGGTTATTATTTTATTTTATTTTATTTTATTTTCTGTTTTTTCGTATTTTATTTTATTTTTTTATTTTCTGTTTTTAGTTTTCTGTTTTCTATTTTTATTTTTCTGTTTTTATTCTATCTTCTTATCTCTTATATTATTTCTTCTTTATCTTTTTGTGCTAACAAATTTTTCTAGGGATTTTTTTTCTTGTGTATGCAAGAGGCAATCTGAACTAGAAGCAAGAAAACCTCGGAACCTCTTCTTGAAGGTTTAGACGAAAGTAGACGGAGGAGAAGAATCCGTACATCTAGAGAACTTTTTCATCCTCCGGAAATCCTTTTATAACCTTCACCACAAGGTTCTTACCATAGCACTTAGGAGATGGAGAATAATAATGTCAGACGGACTCTTGTAGATTACACTAATGTGGTTGGACCTCAGCATTTCAATAGCATAGCAAGACCGAGGGTCAATGCAAGTAATATGGAGGTGAAACCAGCATTAATCCAACTGGTTAAGAGTAACCAATTTAATGGTGTCAACACCCAATTTCGTCCGGATAAATATAATTTATCACAAAAAAAATAATAATAAAAAAATAATAAAAAATATACCAAAATGAAAAAACTATTTATTTTACTTTTTGCACCCCTAAATTTTCAATTAAACACTTAATCCAATGGCCCAAAATAATCTCACTTTTTTTACTTCCTCACCACCCATCTTTTCTTATCACACCCCATTTTCCACATCACCATCCACCTCACCCTCCACATCATCTACCTTTTTCATTTACTTTTTCCACACCATTTCCATATTAATTTTATATATCAATTTTTCTAATTATTCCACTTACATTTTTTAATTATATCTTCTCCATCAACATTTTTTATTATCCATTTTTCTCCACCTTATTTTTCCACCCACTTTTTATATTATTTCTTTCACTTATTTTCCACATTAACTTTTACTATTCACTATATTTTATTTTACCTACTTTCTCCACCAACTTTTTATATTATTTCTTTCACTTAATTTTCATACCTAATTTCTCCACCACCTTTTTATATTATTTTTTTCACTTAATTTCCATACCTAATTTCTCCACCAACTTTTTATATTATTTCTTTCACTTATTTTCCACATTAACTTTTACTATTCACTATATTTTATTTTACCTACTTTCTCCACCAACTTTTTATATTATTTCTTTCACTTAATTTCCATACCTAATTTCTCCACCACCTTTTTATATTATTTCTTTCACTTAATTTCCATACCTAATTTCTCCACCAACTTTTTATATTATTTCTTTCACTTATTTTCCACATTAACTTTTACTATTCACTATATTTTATTTCACCTAATTTTTCCACAAACTTTTTATATTATTTCTTTCACTTATTTTCCACATTAACTTTTTCTATTCATCTTTTTCTATTATATTTTATTTCATCTAAATTTTCCACCAACTTATTATATTATTTTTATTCATCAACTTTCTTCATCCTTAACTCTATAAATACCTACGTTCTCTTCAC
Source organism: Vigna angularis (assembly GCF_016808095.1). Taxonomy (NCBI): domain Eukaryota; kingdom Viridiplantae; phylum Streptophyta; class Magnoliopsida; order Fabales; family Fabaceae; genus Vigna; species Vigna angularis. The sequence continues at coordinate 16,392,902 of NC_068980.1, forward strand.
TTCACACACACAAAAAGTTACATAATATCCATCTTCTTTCTCTCACACACCAAACCTCTTCATCCTAAAACTCTACTTCATTTTTCTCTCACATTTTACTATCTCTCTATACATATAAAATCTCATACCACATTTCTACTACAAATTCATCTTCTTCACCATCAATCTACCTCTTCTCACAACTTATTACAAGCAAAGTCTTACTTCATCTTTCAAATCTTTAACAAGGTACACATTTTCTTTTCATTCTACTTATATTCATTTTGATCATTTTTTAGTTTATAAATTTATCCTATTTTCTACCACAATTTTATCCTATGCTTTTTGATATTTTTACGTCATAGATATTTCAACTCACCTCTCTTTCTTAATAAAAAAATAAAAAAATATAAAACTTTAAAAAACATGTAATAATAAATATCGGTATGAGTACTCGTGCGATCGTACGCATCAGCCTAGTACTCGTTACCCAAAATATAAAAACAAAAACAAAAAAAGCCGTATGAGTGCTCGTGCGATCGTACGCATCAGCCTAGTACTCATTACGCAAAACAATAAAAAATAAAAAAAAGTCGTATGAGTGCTTGTGCGATCGTACGCATCAGCCTAGTACTCATTACGCAAAACAATAAAAAACAAAGAAAAAGCCGTGTGAGTGCTCGTGCGATCGTACGCATCAGCCTAGTGCTCATTACGCAAAAAAAAAATCTAAATACTACATCAAAAAATATAAAAATCTTCAAAAACTAAAAACATCCACATTTTCAAACAACAATCAATATTGCTAGCCAGAACTACGTGATCCTTGATTCTCCATCAAAAGTGGAGATACGTAGGAGCAAGGCCAGACCTTGTCAGGCTCACTCTCCCAAAAATCCAAATTTATCCATAACAAATTCTCAGACAATTTCCTAAACAAAATTTCAAGCAGTTTTCTAAATGAACTACGGAACCCTGATTTCTCATTCTGAATGAGAATACGTAGGAGCAAGGTCAATCCTTGTCGGGCCCAAAAAACTAAAAAATATTGTTTGTTTCTTTCGAGTTTTATTTTAAGGGAAAATTAAACATTTTGAAAACCACATCATATTCGCATATTTAATTAAAGGTACTGCCTTAGGGCAGGCGTTGTAGGGTGCTAATACCTTCCCTACACGTAACCGACTCCCGAACCAAGAATCTGGTTCTATTTGACCATGCTTTATCATTTTATGGTTTTTCCGTAGTTTTCCAGAATAAACTATGGTGGCGACTCCAAAATCTCTTTTCAAAACCTGTTCGTTTTTTCGGATCGTCGTCCCGTCGCGATTTCCCGGTTGCGACAGATGGCGACTCCACTGGGGATGTTAGAGAGTCAGGCCATTTAATTAGATAAGCGAATTCGATGTGGTTTTTCTTTGTGTTTTTAAGACTCCTATGCATGGATTTGACGAAGGAAAAGTAATCCTATTCTTCCTTGGAGGTCTTGGTTCACAAACCAAGTTGATGCTAGACGCCTCAGCTGGAGGCAATATTAAATGGAAGACTCCAAAGGAAGCAACTAAAATAATTGAAAACATGGCTACTAATGACAATGAGCTGAACAGTGAAAGAGGAGCTCCTATGCAACAAAAAGGAGTTCTACAGTTGCAATCCAATGATGCCTTGTTGGCTCAGAACAAGATAATAACTCAACAATTGGAGAATCTCACAAAGATACTTGCACAACTACCAAAAGAGTTAAAGACTGTTGCACAGGTTCAACCACAGATGTGTGAATTATGTGGGGGTGACCATATCAATGTTCAATGCGCCTTTCCAGTGGAAGCTTTAGAGGATGTTAACTTCATGGCCAATCAATTTCCATACTGTCAGGGGAACTTCAATCAAGGGTGGAAACCACACCCAAGTATTGGTCAAGGACAAAGTGGGCAAGCTGGACAATCAGGGCAATTTAACAAGCAACAACAACAACCAACCTTATGGCAACAAATGTCTACACTTAATGAAAGATCAATAAGGATGGAAGAAACTCTTCAACAATTCATACAGGCAACTGAATCCACTCAAAAGAGCACTGAAGCTGCTATTACGAACTTGGAGATTCAAATGAGTCAAATTACTAAGCTATTGGAAGAAAGGTGATGAGTCGTTATTTCTTGAATTATATTTAGTTTATTGCACTTAAATAAACCAGGGAATTGTGTTTAATTGTTTGTTATTTCCCCGTTTTCCGAATTCTGCTTAATTTGGTCGGAAATTTGTAATTGTACTAATTTGGGTTTTCTGAGCTGATTAAGTGCATTTTTGAAGTGCAGGAAAATTTCGGAAATACATTTTGGGACATCAGGAAGAATGCCAAATAAATTCAAGACTCTCCACACAAACATTTTAGAATTAATTAAATTGTAATTCAGTAGTTTAGAATTTCTGTATCAACTCTTATATTTTGGGTCAATTTTTGGTAAGTGACTTGGACCTAGGGTTTTATTGTGTGGACCCCATCCCTATTAAAGGGAGGACACACGTCCTTAGAGAGGTGCCCAGCCGCCACCCTCATTTGGAGTTTTAGTTTTTGGCTGGAACATTTTGGAAAAGAAAAAAAAATGGTGCACGCTGTTACGGAGGAATGGAGAGTTCTTTAATTTAATTTTGGTGATTTGCTTGCTGCTTTGAATTGATTCAAAAAAAATTGCATTGTAGTCTCTTTTATTCCAGCACACAAGGGGGTTTCACGTGGAGAATGGAGGTAAGCGGTGCAGCGGATAGATTTTTCGTTTCTTTTCTTTGATTTAAAATGAGGCACACACGGTGATTCAAGAAAGGAAGGAGGTTGCACGGTGAAGAAGTGAGTTGGAGTGGTAGTAGTAGGTGTCACGGTTTTAGGGGTCACGGCTTGTGCAAGAAAAGAGTTTCGTTTTTTTTTATCATGTATGAAATGAGAAGCTGATGTGGAGTGGAGCAAGGAAGAGAAGCTCACGGGATTTGATTCTTGGATAAGGAGAATGAGATGGAAGCAAGGTGTCTCAGCCTGGAGCTGTAGCCGCCACCTATGAGAAATTGTTTTTGGCTTTAAAAATATGTAGTCACGGAAGGGGCTCCAGCCACCACTCTTCTCTTGGTTTTTCAGTTTTGAACTTTTAGGATGGCTTGAAAGGGGGTCACGGCCTGACAGGGAGAATAAAAGGTGCAGCAGCCACCTTGGGAAAAGGGATCTTCTTTCATTTTTAGAAGTGAAGCACCTAGAAGAGGACGTGACTAGGGAGAAAGGCTCTCGGTCACAGCTACTGTGTCACGTCCACGAGGGGTAGCTCCATAGTTTTTATCTTTCTTTACTAGCTTATAGCATGCACCGAATCCACTTGGTTGATTATTAATATTGGACTACTGCACACATTGTCTTTAAAAGTATGGTTTAAATGATGAAGATTCATTTTCTTTTCAATTGGAATGTGCGTATGGTTTCATCAGAAGAAGACAAATCCAATACGTTTTATTTTTGTTGTATTCTCACTTGAACGGAAGCTAATTTATTTTATGTGATGGATTTGCATTTCAACTTTTCAGCTTTTCACTGTTTAGCTTAATTGTTGCATTTAATTTTAGTTCAAGCACTTTTCATTTTAATGTTGCCTATTTTGCTTGGTTGTGATATTTTAGTTATAATGTTAGTAGTGACCAATCAATTTAATTTTGTATTTGAAACCGTTTTACATTTCTCTTTGCATTCGTGTCATATTTGAGTTCAATTGCATTCAAAAACCTTTCACAAAACCCCCCCACTACGTGTTTGATCTGAGACTGAACCATAATTTGGTCCTTGAGAGACGACCTAGGAGTCACTTCCTAGTTTATACTGCATTAATTTTGCAATCAATTTTTGTGTGAGGTGCGACCCTCTCATCAAAAGGCCTAACAAGAATTTTGGGGATAATACTGAGATTAACCTCAGGGAAGAGTGTAAAGTGCTAGTGAGTGTAAATGTTGAAAAAGTTGAGTTGGAAAAAGAAGAGAGAAAAGAGAGAGAAGAGAAAGAAGAAGAGAAAATTTCTGTGAAGATTGAGAAAGTGAGTAGAAAAAGAAAAGAAAAAAAGAGAGTAAGAGAAAAGAAAAAGAGGAACAAGAAAGTGAGAGAAAAGAGAAAGAGGACGAGAGGAAGAGAGAGAGAATCATATGAAAAACCCTTTCGTCATCCAAAGAAGTATCATAGGAAGAAAAAAAAATTTAAGTGCTTCATGAAAATCTTCAAGAAATTGGAGATTAAAGTTCCTATGATTGAGACATTGCAACAGGTTCCTGGTTTGATCAAATTTCTGAAGAAGTTCAGTAGAAAGAAGAAGAAAAAGAAGATGGAACTTGAGCTTTATTGGGTCAAGCTAATGACATTAAAAGAGCGCTTGCTGGGAGGCAACCCAGTGATTTAAGAACCTTTGTTTTTGGTTTGGTGATGTAATTAGGAACTTTTGTTATTTTTGTTTTAGTTATAAATTTTTTCTACAGGGTATAGCATCTACTAATATATGCTAGGTGGAGTATCTACTGAAGGATACTAGGTTTGTTACACCTACTGATGGGTGTTGGTAAGAAAGATTTGCACCTACTGATGGGTGTTGGTGGATTTTGGGTTAGGCTCGTGACGTTAAACAAGCGCTACTTGGGAGGCAAACCAATTGATTGATTTTATTTGTATTGTTTGTTTTGATTCTGCTTTAGTTGCATGATAGGGATTGAATGTTTGAGTGATCTGAGACCTTAATTGCAGGGAGTAAGTGAGGGGCATGAGTAGAAGGCACCTAGGTTAAGCTAGGAAGAAGAAAAGCACTTCACGAAAGCGCCGCTGAGCGGTAGTGTCGTAGATGGGCTTAGGTTGCCCCTTAGCGGAACTCGAGCCCATTAGGGTATTTTTATACCCTAAGTCACGCCTTGGCCTCTATTTTCATATCTCACTCCTCCCACACACTCTTAAGCAATCTCCCAAGAGTTCCCTTCATTTTTATTTTTCTTCTCCCTTCATAAAACCTCTCTTCCATTCATTTTTGCATCTAGTTTTCCATCTAAGTTTGGGGTTTGGTGAGAGCATTGCTATTACGGGCTGATTTCTTCATTGTGGTTTATTAATGCTTAACAAGGTATCTTGTGGTTTTGTGAATTATGTTTGATGCAGGGATGGCCTCCTTATCGGGCAAAAAGAATCAAGACTATAGGATCCACGAAGAAGGAGAGGAAGAAGACTCTGACGATAGCATGAGTTGATAAGGAACTGAGATAGCTGATGGATGCTATCAGCATTAGAGCAAGATTTGTTTTATCTTCTGTTTTATGTTTTGAACTTATTTACTTTTGTTTGGTTTTTAGAATAGGATTTGATGTACTCAATTTGAAACTTTTTTTGTTATGATGGTTTGCGTATGATTGTTGTTTGATAAGTAATGCTTGATGATACTTTGATGATGATGGATGTTGAGATGTGCACATTATATGCTTAAACAGGTGATTCACAAGTTTTAACAAATGCATGATGTTGTGATTGTGATTATGATACTAAGCAGGATGTGTATATGTGGAATGTGAATGAGCTTATATGTGAGGTTTTGAGCTCCAGAGTTTTTGTGATTGAATGCTATTACTTTGAAAGCATGAATGATTTTGCCCAGGTTTTCTATGATTGAATCAATTGCTTGTATGCATCGTATGATCAAGGCCATTTGTTGGTAACCCTTTTATTAGCCAAATTCATGAATTTAGCCCACTAAAAGAGAGCACTATGTGTTATATCATTTGAACCTGTAGCCTTGAACATAATTTGAAAACCCCTTGTGAAAAGTTTTACCTTGAGTTAAGTAGAAAATATTTTGTGGTATTGACAAATGTCCAAGTTTGGGGTTGTTGGGAAGTTATGAAAGGGAAATTGAAAGCATTGAGCTAAGAGCTAAGAACTAAGTATGTGAAAAGAAAAAGAAAAACAGAAAGAAAAGAGAAGAAAAAGCAAAGCTCAATGCAAAGGAAAGTTGGGAATAAGTAAGAATGGTTGTGTTTATATGATTCTCTTAACTCAAGGGTTTTGTGATCTAGAAAAACCAATTTTCTTGTTAGCCCAGCCACATTATAAGCCATAGAAAAGTCCTTGTGATGATGCTTGCTTGTAACTATTTTTGATTGTGGTTAAATGAAAGGCAAAGTTGATTCATGTGACATTGTGATAGTAGAGTGAATGAGTGAATACCTCTTATACACTTGTGTGATTGAGTGAAACACTTTAAATAGTGAGGAAAGATTCCATGAACATATAAGAACATCTTTGCTTAGTTGATTGATCATTCATGAAAAGTAGCATTTATTGGATAGTATGTGATTGTGTGAACACTAAAGCATGTGCATGCCTTGATTGAAATCTTTGCAATGAGCTTAATTGAGTACTTACTTATCTTGAAAAGGGAGTTTTGAATGTGGTGAACCATTATATGGATTGATGGAAGACTGAGTTACATCTTGTTTGCTTGAGGACAAGCAAAGTTTAAGTTTGGGGTTGTGATAACGGTTGAAAAACCGTTATTTTTATGCTTAAAATTGATACCAAAAGCAACCTTTAAGACTTAGAAACTAGCTTGAACTCATATTTTTGCTTTAGTTTTGAGAATAAGAGAGTTGAAAATGAATTCAATGGTTTTGTGCAAGATTCCCTTGATTTTGTAGGCTAATTGAATGATTTGAAAGAAGAATGGAAGTACCGAATGATTGGAATGCTGAAAAGTCAACAAGAAACCAAAAACATCAACCAGAAACCAGAAAAGTCAACTCGTCAACAAAAAAAGTCAACCTGTCAACCAGAATGCTGAAAAGTCAACCAGAATACAAAAAAAGTTCTGCTGAGCGGTAAAATACCGCTGAGCGCCACTTTTCAGGTGCCAAAATCACCGCTGAGGGGCAAAAACAGGGGCTGGGGGCAAAATGGATCATGCGCTAGTACCGCTCAGCGGTAAAATAGCGCTGAGTGCCATTCTAAATGGGCTTGGACCGGTTTTCTGTTACTTTTATGGGCTTGGGCCTAATTTTCTGTATTTTTTAGAATAGTATATAAGCTTTAGGACGTCCTAGGGTTTGTATCTTTGGCTGGGAGGAAGCAAAAACACATTTTTCACCCCTTGGGGGTAGATTGGGAGATGATGACGTCTCTCCTCTTCTCTTTCTAGGGTTTTTCTATATGGGAACGTACGGGGAAATCTAGATCCGGGGAATTTCTCCCAATAGCATATTGGTTGCCTTTAAGCTCCTGCACTTCAAAATTAATTATTAGGGATGCTAGGAATTGTATGAACTCGTAATTAAGGATAGGCCTTCTTGACAAGGTAATTTAGAGAGTGGCATTAACATTGATGAAAAGATTGATGAATTCCTAAAATATATGAGAGTGGACAAGATGAAATTGATAACCCCAACAACATACTCATCCATATAATTCATTACGTGTTTGTTTTACTCTTTTTGCCATTGATCAAACTCATGCATACATGTTTAATTATTGTCTTTTGCATTAAAAACTTATAATCAATCGTTCACAAGTCTTAAATAATCAACAAATTAGATAACTAACTAGGCCGTGAGTCCTTTGGGAAAATGATACTTGGTCTTACCTAGTTTTATTACTTGATACGATTCGGTCACACTTGCCGAGGGTTAAACAAGTTTGTGGCGCCATTTTTCGGTGTTCATAAATTTGTCATCACCAGGTAGACCACTTTCATATTCCACCACTTTACCAATCTTCAGGGAAGTGGAGGTAAACATACCTCAATTTGATTATGTTGATGATTATGTTGTTGAGGGGTATGTTCATGATTATATTGTTGATGAAAATGCTTTTTATTTCCACTCTTTGCATGATGAGAAACAACTTTTGCCATCCTATTTGAATACTTCTTATCCATGCACTGAACATGAATCTGAGCCTGTTGTTTATATTGTTTCTAAATTTGAAAGTGATTCATGTTCTGAGAGTATATTTGAGGTTCAGCCTGTTACATTAGGATTGGGTGTTATACCTTTGCATGTCATTTCTTTGGAGCCACATTGCACTAACCATGTTACAGGAGGTACACATGAATTTAACCAACAAACGCCCACGGTGGAAGACAAAGGTGCCAGTGTACACAACAGTTTGAAGATTAATAGGCACTGGCTGAACCCGCTCATCAACAATCCTTGCTTCTTAGATCCAGCTATGGAAGACATTTCCCTGCTAGATCAAATCTGGAGGATGAAGAAATTCTTCCTCAAAACTTCCTTGCTGGATCCAATGGTGGAAGACATCTCCCTACAAGTCCAAGATTGGCAACTGCCACCATGACCAGGGGAGTTTTCTTTTTCCCTTCTCCCCCTTTCCCTACTTTTATTGCACTTGTCCATGATCTGTTCATTGTTCTAATTTCTGATCTTATACTTATGACACATTGAGGACACTGTGTAGTTTAAGTGTGGTCTATTGGGGGAGATTTTTATTTTTCATTGTTAGTTTTTGTTTTCTTGGTTAAATTTTTTCTTTCCTAGGTTATTTTTGTCGTGTCTTGTGTATAGTTTTGCATGTTTCTCTTGCTTTCTGGACTTTATTTAGTTTGTAGACTTGACCTTCACTTGATTGATACTTGACTTGAAATCCTTGCTTTTCTTTGCTTGGGAAGATGATTATGATGTTTGAGAGGTTGAATTGATTGTGACACAAATTCCCTGTGTGAGATTTGAGCCACTTTATGTTCTTTCTTGTATGATATGTCTCTGGATTGCTTGCACATATGCCTTGGCTTGACTCTTGTTGATAGTTCTTGATTGATATGCATGTTTGGAAGTGATAAAGGCAGTTTTGTTCTTGAACCTCTCTGGCCAAATAAGCTTATCTTGTTCTAATCCTTTGATAACCCCTTTTGAGCCTATACTTTCCTCATTTCTTTGTTTTGAAGCTCAGACACTAGCCCTAAGGGAAAAACCATGATCACCTTAACCTTAGGGAATTTTGGAGCTTTGCAAGTGTTTTGGGAACAAGTGTGGTCTTCCTGGGGATTCTTATGAATTGGCTAGTTGGTTCCTCTTCTTGTTTTGTGTTTGTAAATATGTTGTGTATCTTATCTCTTACAATTGTGTCGTAAATAGAGAGAAAAGAAAAGAGACAAGATGAGAAAAGAAAAAACATTTTTACAGAAAAATAAGAAGAAAAATAAAAAATTGTGAATAATGGAGTCAAGAAGAGGATTGAATTAGAGGTTTTGGGTGTGATTTGACTGTGTTTACACTTGTTCCCCATTGCTCATCTATTTCTTTTGGTTTGTAGCTTCTCATCCATAATTATCCTCCCTTGTCCTTGGCCCCATTACATCCATAAAAGACCTTTTGATTTGAACATGCATATGTTTTGAGTGTTGATATTAGAGGTTTGCCAAGTCTGTTGTTGCTTGCTTTCTTGAGTGCATTGAGTTGACATTGTTTACCCTAGACACTTGAGAGAAACACTGATAGTGCATCTGTGAGGTTCTATTGCTTTTGATTCACCTCTTGAGTTGATTGATCATTTTGTCATACTTTGAATTGCTTGGATAATTTCATGAGTATCTGTTTTCTTTGATTCTGAGTTGGATATTGTCTACCTCTTTTCTTTGTCCAAATTTCTTGAGGAATGTGTAATTATGTTTGTTTCCTTGTGAGTCTTTGTTTTCTGTGGGCTGAGTTTGTGTCACTTCCCTGATGTCCTTTGAACTATTCCTTGATTCGCGTCTTGATTTTGCCCAGGAGTGCAAAAGACTAAGTGTGGTCTATTTTGATGAGTCAATATTTTCTTGACTTCACCTAGTTTATTGTGCTAGAATTAATCAGGGAATTGTGCTTAAATGTCCGGTATTTTCTCATTTTTGTTAATTGTACTTAATTTGATCATAAATTCTTATTTTAATTAATTTGAATTATCTGAGGCTAATTATTTGCATTATTAATTGTAGGGAAATTGTTGGATAAAATTTAGGGATTAATTTCTTTTGGAGGTGCACACAGCAGCACGCTAATTTTACGGCCCACAAATTGAAAGATTTTTGGCTTCTTTATTGGCTGCAAGGAGGTGCAGCCCATGAGCACAAAAGGAGAGTCTAGCTGGCTGGGAAAAATAAGCACACGGCCCACAAAGCAAAGGGAGGTGTCACGGCCTTGGTCCAGCTTGCTGCATCCAGTATGCACACGTTGAGGAGAGGCATGATGGGCTTTAGCAGCAGCAACACGTGTCCAGAACGAAGCGGTCCAGCAGCTTTGAGTGGGTTGTAGCACGTGGAGACCGGGGCATCATCTTTCAAGGAGAAACACACCACACGGCCTATGATGAAGTGACGCGTCCAGAGGCCTTGACATTAAAGAAATTGCTGAATTAGCAATTGGAGGAGGGACATGGATAGTAGCAGGCCTTCCCACGGTGTCCAGCAAGCAGCATCCAGCTTCACCACGGCCCACCACACGTCCACGCTCACGGTCCAGCCAGCAGCAACACGGGAGCCCAGTAGAGGAAGCCTTCACGTCCTTCAATTGGAGCACGCGTCTGACGATCAGCAGCTGGAGGTGGCACACATTAAAGGAAGCGCGGATTAGCTTGCAACGTGGAAGTGCAACGTGAAGTGAAGCTCACGTCCTTTTTGGATGCACACACTCCACGGCCCAAAGCGGAAGCGTCCAGCAGCAGCCACGTTGAGGAGAGTATAATGGGCTTAAGGTGTGTGCTTGGAAAGAGAGAGGTGCACACAGAAGATAGCAGAAAGAGCATCACGCATGGAGGGCTGGAGGAGGGTCTTTTGGGATTTAAGCTCCAGCCGCTACAAGAGGAGAGGGGGTGACCCAACCGCCACCCACGTTTTAACACATGCCCTTTTTATTTCTTTGGTTCATGCACTTTTTAATCGGAAGAACGTTCACGGCTGCCACCTTCACTTGGTTTTCTTTCTTTGGCTTTTCAACATTTTTTTTGTAATAGAAGCTGCTGCTACCAAGTGAAATTCATTTTCTTTTGGCTTGAGAAAGAGTGTGCACGGTGAATGAGGAATAGGTGTGGTGTCACGTCCTGTGATGAATTTAATTTTAGGGAAGCACTTTCATTTAGTTTTGTGGAAGCAGTGTTGTCACGTCTTGGGAGAAAGGAAAAGCGTGATGTATTTCTTTTTGGAGCAGCGTTGAAGTGCACACACGGTCACATCATGGAGTTTATTCTTCTTTTAATTTAGGAGAATGTAGTGCATTGTTATGTTGAGCAGCTGTCACTGATGTGCAAGGAAACGTGATTGATTTTATTCCAGCACACGGGTGAAATTTTTATTCAATTGGAATAGGCATTCGGTTATGTCCAGGGAGGGAAAGAAAGTTCCAAAGGTTTTCTCTTTACATTGTGTTGAACCGGTGGTGATTTTGTTTTACAATTTCCATGCTTTATTCCAATGTGCATTTAATGTGTTAGCTCAATATTGCAATTTAATTTAAGAGCATTGAATGAGTTTTCTTATTTATTTATTGCATTGCACTTAGTTCACGCACTTTCACATTGAATGTTTTATTTTAGTGTTTTCATTTAATTTAGTTGTAAATTGAACTTTAGTGACCAACCGTTTTAATTCTGTATTTACATTTGTATTTATATTCGTGTTTTAATTTAGTTCATTTGCATTCACAAAATCTTCACAACCCCCCCCCCCCCCCCCCCCCCACTACGTGTTTGACCTAAGCCTCGAACCACATTTGGTCCTTGAGAGACGACCTAGGAGTCACTTCCTAGCACTATACTGCATTCTTATTTGCAAATCAAATTTGATGGGCCGCAACAGCCGCATCAGAATGGCACTGGTGTAAAAGAATTCAGCCACTTGAGCATCAACTTCTTCTTTGTATCCTTTTCATCATTTGATTTATAGTTGCTTGGACTCCCCCCTTGCTAGTAGTAGTAACTTTTTCTTTTCCTTTAAAACCGAATACCTTGTGTCCTCCTTCAAGACTCTCACTTTCTTCCTCGTCTTCACCAATATTTATCTTTCTTTTCTTTGATGAAGCATTCTTAGCTTCTGCAACTATTTTTATCATCAAATTTTTTATTTCATCCGAAACAGAAGCACAAGGTTCAGAATCTTCTTTAGTTCCAGCAAGATGATGCTTAAATCAAAATATGTCTCCACTTACAATCTTTGAGCAATAGTTGCATTTTACTTTTCTTCCATTATCATTAACATCAAATCCATGTTTTCATCCAATATCAGATCGATTTCTTGGAGCATTTTTACTTCTACTTTTAACGGATAAAGATGCACTTGGATTAGTTTCCATTCCAGCCATGGTGCTTTAAATTTTTTAACTAAAAAAAATATGACAGAAGCATACTCAGATAGACATGACATGATACTTTAAATTTTTTCATTAAAAAAATATGGCAGAAATAGACTCATAGAGACATGACATAGTACTTCTCTCGCTTTTTAAATTTTTCAAACAGAAATGAGAAAAAAAAAGCTAAATATTTTTGAAAAAAAAAAGAAAAAGAAAAGCCATGAAAGCATCGAGAATTGCATACTAAAAAATCAGAAGAAACAATATTAAAAAGCATGACAAGACAAGACCATGGCAATAATAGAAATTAGTTTTTTAATAAAAAATAGGGGTTGTGACAGTGTGCCAGGGACTTAAATGTTTGAAATAAAAAACAACTTTTTAATAAAAAGCATGGCCTGAAGAGGGTTGTAACAGGGGGTTGTATATTTTAAAATAAGAAACAGGCAGAGTGTGAACCGGAAGGAGCGACTGCGAGACCAGAAGTTGCGAGACCAGAAGCTGCGACGTTGTGACGGCGACACGACGGCGGCTGCACGAAGAGTAAACCAGGCCACCGGAGTGCGACCATGAGACCACAAATGAGAACGCTGTGAGCGGCAACAAAGAATTGGAGCGGACGATTGGAGGACCAAGAACGACGGTCGGACAGAGCGCGAAAGCAAGGAGATGAAACAAAACCGCAAACTAGAGTGAAGCACAATGAGAATTAAGAGGAACCTTAATAAGGTAATCAAATACTAAAATCAAAACGAAATCTTTCTCTTTCGTTTTTACCCATTTTAAACTCGACCAAATCGCGGCAAAATCGCGATTTTATACGTTTTCACCGATTTCGTTTTCGAGCCCACCGAGTTAACTCAAAAAACGAGTGTATTACCGAGTTAACTCGGCAACCTTGACTAGGAACGTAAACTCGTCCGAGTTAACTCGCGAGTTTGATAACCTTGAGTCCCACAAAACAGACACGGCCACTGATAACAAATGCTCACAAACTATCCCTAACTCCTTGTAGAGATCATGCTTGAGAAAAACTAAATGATGGAGTCACATATAGTAATTCGTGATGAGTAACATATTACAATGCTGCTACCAATTTAGCTACATATCCTAAAATAATTCCAGAGTAAAATCACAAAAACACAACCAAGGACAAGGCATTACCATGGTCCTGTAGGATGTAGATCATAGACTTCACTCTCTCTAATCTTTGTGCAAGTTTTCTAGAGAAGCCGATGCACTTCTCTGGAAACTAAAGAAAACCCTAGCCAGTTCCAGTATTTTACAGAGTCACCACACGGTCCTGTCGAATGGTTCGGTTTTGTCCTTTTAAAGCAAAAATAGTTTTACAATTAAAGCAAAAACTGAATGGCAACAAAATGTAAGTGGGGGAAAGGGGAAAACCTAATTGTAACCAAGAGAAGCGCCTCCAAGACGATGACATGGAGAGCCAATGTGGGAAGACCATAGAGAGTGGGAAGACCATGGAGAGTGGGAAGATCGCACCATCAATTCAATATGAGGAGAAATTAGGGAGGAGAAATTAGGGAGGAGAAATTAGGGAGGAGAAATTAGGGAGGAGAAATTAGGGCTTGTGATAGGCTGTCGTTGAAGCTATTAAATTAATACTACTTTTCAAGGCAACTTCAGTATTGTCAAGTAGTATTCAAGAAAGTAGACAGGGTTGAAGTAACCCTGAGTCGTCTCCCAACGAACACGGAATTGCTTTTGAATATCTATGACTCTTAAGAATGCTATACAATGCTTATGAATAAAAGTAATGGTTGAAGAGTGTTTAAAGAATAAATAAGAAACTTAAAAACACTTACGATGAAATAGGCTAATTCCACTGCTTTTCCAAGATAGATTCATCATCGGTTATTCACAGATAATTGTTCAATTGATTATTGTTTAAGTTTCAAATTAATTAAAGTACATTCTTAATTAATTTGAGGGCGATCATGCATTTAACCAAAGTAAATTCTTAATCAAATGCAAAACCTTTCTAGATTATTCACAATAAATTCAACAAAGTACATTCTCAATCAAATTCTATTGTGTTTAATCATGTCTATTCTTAAATCTCCTAACCAAATTAAAAGCTAATCAATCAAAGTAAATTCTCAATTGATTATAGTTGAAATTATTACTAATCAATCAAAGTACATTCTCAATTGATAGTAAAAACCATTTAATCATATGAAAGTTCCTAAATTAAATCAAAGTAGATTCTCAATTTAAACCTAGAAACCCTAAAACTCATATAATCAATATGCATGTAGATTCAAACACATTATGATGCAAAAATCTTTGCTTTTAACAAGATAGAGAGATGAAAGACATAGAGAGAACAACTTAAATCAATAACCAAAGTAAACAATTGCATTAACTCAATCTAACCTCAGAATCCATAATGGATTTACAGCAGAATAGCCCTAGATGCTTAGCTCTCCATGAATGGAGTTGAATACAAGATGAAAGAAAAGTGAGAGGAGTATGAGAGAATGAATGAAGTGAAGTTTCTGGGTCTCTTTATATAGGGCTTGATTGTGCTTGGACTTTGAGTATTCAGTTGACAAAATCTTTCACTTATATCTTCCAAATAACTAAAAGATTTAGATAATTATAACATTATTTGGAAGATATTTTCTGTTGATATTCCCAAATCAAATTAATTCAACAACTGAATCTTATCTTTTAGCTTTTTCTGACTTTTCAAAATTGAACAAATACCCTAAAATTGTCTCTATCTGCACTTTAGCCCCAACTGATTTCTGAAATTGCAAGAAAACCCCTGAGTTGACCACTCTTTGACCAAATTCAAACATCATTGACCATTTTTTACTCAAGACTACGCGCCCAATGGGAGCTCGACACGTGTCAGGCTCCTCCCTACCCAAAATTAGGGTTCAGAATTGGGGAAAGGGCTTCCCCCTATGTTCCCGCTTCCGCCGCTGTGGAGAAGAAGCTCATGGTGGTGGAGTTCTGTTTTTGGTTTTCCTGAGTGCAGGTGGTGGCTGTTTTGGATGCTGGCTTGGAGGAGGTGCTCGCGATGGTGGGGTTTCGCGGCGGTCTTGTACTCCGGCAACGCGAGGAAGATGTTGGTTGCCATGGAGTCCAGGGAGGAATCGCGATTGCGATTGTTGGGGCGATGAAGAACTCGTGTTGGTGTTGATGGTGATGAACGTGAATCGCAGTTTGGTGGTGCGACGGTGACTCGGTGGAGGGATGATTTGGTGGTGGCGCCATGGAGAAGAAGGCTTGTGCGATGGTTGATGGTGGCTGTCCGGCGAGACACTCGTGCAAGGATGGTTATTGGTCGTGGAAGAAGGTGGTTGATGGTGGCCTGTAGTGTCGCGGCGGCAAGGATGGAGGAGAAGGCTTCGCGATTTGGTTCCGAGAATGGAGAAGATGAAGATGACGGTGGCTGTTGTGAGGAGCGTGGTGTCGCGACGACCATGGATGTCGCGCTTTGGTTTCGAGAAGGGAGAAGATGAACGGAGGTCGCGGCGTGGTGGTGACGGCGGCACGGCAATGGCGTTGGGCTTGCGGCGGCGGCACGACAGTGACTATCCGATGACAGAACGGCGCGGCGGGAAGGTGGTGGCGGCTAGGGTTCTGTTGGAGAAGGTGGAAGATGATGCTCATGGGTTAGGGCTGAGGTGGCGAAATGTGGTTGGCTAGATCTGTGTAGGGAGGATTTGGACACGTGGCATGATCATGTGGAGTCTAGCTTAGGAGGGGTGTGTATAGGAAACTTAGGGAGGTGTAGTAGAAATGGCTTAGTGTTTGGGCTTGGTCTTTGGCCTGTTTCAGAAATAGGAGTGTATGTAGGGATTTTAGGGGGTGCAAGGGTAAAGTCTGCCTGTTTGGCCCATCTGTACATTATTTTCCAAATAAAACCTTATTTTGGGCCTTGAATTGCCAATTGGACCAATAGAATTTATAATCTCAGTTGCACAAATAAACATTAGAACATCCAAGAATAATTTATGCGCTAAAACTCACTTTTTATGTCTCTTTATTTCCCAAACCCAACAATTCCAATAATCACAAATTCATTTAAAATCAACCATTTAAGCAAAATTATCTCATCAAAAATTTGAATTTTAAAGCATAAATGTGGGCATAAATATGCACTCATCAGCTTGCCAAGACTTTGACACTTAGAAATAACGAGACTGAAATGGTAGAGGGAAATAGAAAAATCATATTTAAAGGGATATTATAACAAATTTTTCAAAATCAGTCATAATACATTACCACAATTTTCCAACTCTCTTATATATTATAACAGGTGTGTATAACTCTGTTATAATACGTTTTGAACTTATTTACAAGTTTATCACCGCATTTTTATTATAACTAATATACAAAACTACGTTATAATATGTTTTTAACTTATTTACAAGTTTACCACCGCGTTTCATATTATAACTGATATACAAAATTACATTATAATATGTCTTACTTTTATTATATTTCTGCCACCGGTCAACCTATTATGATGGATAATTTTTATCCATCATAATAGGTCGGTCATAGAAAGGTATTTTTCCAGTAATGGTAGTAAAAAAAACTGAAAAATTCTAAGCTAAGAAATAATTTTATTTCAGAAATATATTTTAATATTCTTTATAATAAGTTAGTATTGCTTTTCTAATGAGTTTCTTCTTATTTATATATATATATATATATATATATATATATATATATATATATATATATATATAAAAGTAGAAATAAAGACAAATGATAGTACTAATAGAGAAGCTTGGAAAGATCAATGAAAACTAAAAATAATAGAAACCTTAGGTGATAAAGTATATCATAATTTAAAAAAAAAATATCTATTGTGTTTTAGAAGACTATAATTATATTTAAATCCTGATATTGATAATTTATGAATTTTGTTTACTAAGTAATCTTCTATAAGATTAATTTTTCCATTAACATTTTAGGATTTAGAATAAAACATCATTCAAATAAAATAAAATTTTATACTATTGTTATATTTAGTTTATTTGGGCTTTGTTTAAAAGTTGAAGTACACGTAATCACAAATATGACCATGGTTTGTATTTAAAAAAATTTAATATAAAATAAATACTTTTAAAACCTAAATCATATTAATAAAAATATTTTTTAATACTTTTATAATTTAAAATATAATTATTATTTTATATAACTTCTTATATCGAAGGTGTAACATCTCATTTAAATAGTATTAGTACTATAAAGGAACTATCACGTAATCAATAAAATAGAACATTTAACAAGCATGCATTATAATGTTTCATTACAGTTATCTAAACATAACTATAAAACCAAACTTTATATACAAACTCCTAAACCTAAACTATATACAAAACAACAGTTCTAAAAGAAACTAAACGCTTGTTACATCTCCTTCCAAAGTTTGCTCTACAGAGACATCATCACCCTCTATTCACACCCATCAGATGATCATCACCAAAAGAACAAACCACACACGAACGAACAAACAACGAAACACATAAAAAGGGTAAGCTAATGAAGAAAATAGTCAATCACAAATTAATAAGCTTCATCGTACAATATTTTTTATACACACATAACAATCATCCTAAGCATATTGTAAACCTAGACCTGACCATCCGGATACAGTATGAATGTCGAGTTATGGCGGGTCATGCACTTGTGGTGACCTCTACTACCTACAGACTCGTTGCTAATGGGTTTTACGGTACCACACATACAAGGTTAGTCTGTACCGCATCTTAGACCATACTGAAAGCACTTAGACTAAGACCTCTCATTACTCTCATAAAATGCATCACTCCTCTCTAATTGAGAATGAATTATCATTAAAGTGTCAGGATAATCCCCAAGACTAAGCTTCCTACATTTATACCAACATCACTTTGATACAACAACCAAAAATTCTCTTTAGAACTCTTATAAACCTCAATTCCATATCATCACATATATCAAACCATACCATAGAGTCTTATATAACACATCATACCATTTACATCCAAACACAGTAGAGAAGATTAAAACAACCTAGAAAACTTAGATCCACTCGTTCAGTGTCAAAATCAGGGCGCCCAATGAGTACAGGCTCGCCCAACGAGTACAGGCTCGCCCAACGAGCAACCTTCACTCCTCTAGTGAGAGCAAAAACAGTGAGTTCCACCAGCCCAGCGAGCTGGCTCGCCTAGCCACTAAAACCACTGCCAAAACACTCTAATTACTCGTTCAACGAGCGATTGGCTCGCCCAACCACTCTACATAATTCTATAAAAGATCAATTCTGCATAATTTGCACCCTCTCAACCTAACATGACTTATCTTAGACACTCCTACCAACTTCTACCAATTTCATTTGGTGTTCTAATCCATAATTGACCTATCCAAGAGTATGTACCTCAACTTCAGTCATGTTTAAACTCATTGTACAATGAAAATCCAACTCATGTCAACTAAAAATCCATTTCATAGACCTTAAATCATTTATACCTTTTCTAATGTATAACTTAGCAACTTAGGGATCTAAACAAGTCTCACATGACTCAAGGATAGTCCCCAAACACTCCACTTTGTCTTCAACCTTCCAAATCAAAATCTCACCCTCCAAAACCCAAAAATACACCAAAACTTATTCAAATCATAACCTATTGTCTATCATCCATTTCTAGACCAGTTCTCTGCTAATTTACCACCTAAAAAAGTCTCAAATATCCATACAACAGTTTTTAAATCACAACATCTCCATTTAGACCATTATTTGTAAAACTAACCTATTAAAACCCTCATTTTAGACCAAAATTGACCTGTAATCCATCCTAATCCTTCCTTCTCAACATTTCAACAAAATTTGGCATCACCAACATTCAAAACCACATAAATTCATAACCAAAATCAAGTCCAAACATAATCATCACAGTCCATAAACATCATTCACAACATTAAGCATCAAAAGCTAGTTACAAGTTCAATAACAATTTATACTAAAGCAGTTATTCCCCTTTCAACCAAGTCAACATAATCTACTACCAATCATAAATCATACATATCAAAGTAAAATTAAATCAAAGAAATGTCATTAGCTTCCCTTACCTTCACATAAATGCTACCAAACTCTAAACACGCACAATCCTTGCTTCAAGCTCAAGGAACTCTAGAAACACCTACAAACCATTGAATTGTTATCGAAGTGAGTCCTTAGAACCTTAGATTCACAAAGAACTAAAAAAGAAGCTCAATTGAAACATACGAAAGATTCTTGCACATGGTCCTAACCAAAGAATTGAATAAAAAATGGATAAGAACTTACTTGCTCTAGAAGGAAATTGATTGAATAATGATGAAGATTACACTGCTATGATCTTCTAGCCACTTCCTGATCGTCAAACAGATAATCTAGGAGTCAGAAATTGTAAAGAGAAGGAAAAGAAAACTCAAATAAAGAGTTCTAAAGAGAAGATGAATGTTTTAGATAATGAGACATGTTTATGAAATTCTATTTATATTATTGACATATTTTAACTTTAAAATACTCGCTCTCATTATTTTAAAATACTTATCAATTCTAATACTCTATTTTGCATGTTCTTACATAAGGAGAGTTTATTTAGATTGAGAACTAAATTCATAAAATAACTTAATTTAATGTAAAATCATAATTATTTGATTTATTTCACATATATTTTAGCAAATTTATCATATATTCCATTTTAATATTATAAATTGAATTCAATTATGATTAAAATCCGTGCTTAATAATAACTCCTGGTAATACTAATGAACAAAATTTATGAAATGGAACCTGATAAATCTGCAGGGATAATAAAAAAAATATCTACACTTAAACTTATACTTAAACGGAGTAGCAAAACTAATACTAAGATGCAACTTAAAAAGGTGGCGTGATTAAACATCTTGAAAAAAAAAAGAAATTTAAATAATAATTTGACCATGACAATGACTATTTTTTTTAATTATAAATTAATTATTTAAAAATAATTCTTTAAAATATAAACTTGTATTAAAGGAATTAATTTTAAAGTATTAAAACTACGCGTAAATAAATTTAAATTTTCAAAAAGACAAATTTGAATATATTGTGTCACACGGTATAAGTTTAAAAAGTAAGTGATTGTTTAAAAACACATTTAATTTCTAAATAAAAAATATAAACATTTGAAATTAAATTATAAATAATTTATTTAAAATTTAATATTTATCATACAATTAGCTTTACTTTAATTATTTAAATATTTTACTATTTAAATAAAATTATAAGCAACAATTATTAGGTGATAGTTGTCATATATACAAATCGAATATATCACAATATCTGTATTTACTTCATCAATAAATAAATAATTAAAATATCACATCCATTACTTAATTATGTATATCTATTAAAAAATATTCCTTATTAATTGTTAATTTATTTATAAAGAGCATGCATTCTTTTTTCTAGACTAATTAGTATAATTAATTAAACTTTCTTATGTTTCTTCTCGATGAGAATTTAGAATTTTTTACGTGGTCATCAAATTAAAGTGAGACATCATCACTTTGTATAAAAGTGACGCATTTCAACGTCACTTTTTATTTTCTTTAGTTTAACTTTCATTAATCTATTTTCTATAAAATAATGTATTGCATAAGTTTGTTTCATCAACTTAATTTCAACTTTTAAATCTCTAAACAAAAATGGATAGTTAATAAAATCGCAATCACTAACAAAGATAGTGACCAATTTAATGGTTAGTCACCAATTTCGTAATTTAGCAACTAAAAGATTAAATGATTGGAAAGTAAAAATTAGTCTTATAAGAGGTTCTAGAAATCATTTTTAATAACTAAATTTGTAACAAAGAAAGTTACGATAATTTAATTAGCAATATCTAATTTGAGTGAGAGACCTCTTTCAGCAACCCAAAATGTAAAAGTCCATAAACTTTTCAAAAGAAAACATCACCTACACACACCTCACATTATCACTAACAAAACAACACTCAAATTAATTGTTTCTACTTCTTCTAAAACCCTCTAAATCCCCACTTTCCCTTTATATCATATGTGGATGAAGCTTTTCATTCTACTCTATTAAAATAAAAAAACAATTCTTTTTATGCAAAAATCTTTTCCAAGTAAAGTTTAAGATTTGTATTAGATATTATAAACACTATGAATTAGAATTTAATATATATATATATATATATATATATATATATATACATATATATATGGGTCATTTAATAAGAAACAAATCTCCAAATGTTTTTAATCATCGATCATTTATAAAATACTTAGAAATAATCTATTACCAATGTTTTTATTTTAATGAGAAAAACATGCACGTCCTTATAAAAAATATAAGCAGAAGCTTTGCCTATTAAATCAATGTTGTGATAATTGATGATACCCACAGATATTTTAGCAATATAGGTGTTTGTGTGATAAACCATGCGGGTTTCTAAAAGTGCTTTATTTGGATGTTGGGGGCCTTAATTACACTTTAATTGCCGTTGAACACATGAATTAGCGAATTGATTAGTATTAATCGCTGTTGTTTTGGGAAGGATTTGATTTCATAGTGAGTTCCTTGACATGTAAGTTATTTTGAAGCATGGTATTTAATTGGAAGGCAAAGGTAAAAAATTGAAGCCATAAGATTCTGGGGTAGGTTAAAAAATCATCATACTTAGCAACAAAAAAGAATGGGAGTGAATGATGAGTATAAATTTGAAGAGTTAGGAAATGAATGAAATAGCAGCATTAATGAGTGTGCAGAAGAAATGAAAATTCATTGTTCTAATTTGGGAATTTATTAAATTTCATTGTTCTAATTTGGGAATTTATTAAATGAAAAAAGAAGAAAAAGAAAAGGGGGAAAGTAAATGTACTTTGGTAGAGTAATTAAGAAGGAGGACAAGTGGCAAGTGAAAATAGAGAAATGACAGGGAATGAGAAGCTGAGATCTGAGACTGAGAGTGATTATCACTTCCTCCCAAGAGAGAGTGGGTGACATTTGCCACATCAAAACACACCAAATTAAATTAAATTAATATGCCATATTTGCTAAAATAAATGTCAAATAATTAAATTTAATGGTGGTGATTATGATTATGATTATGATAAAAACAGTGGCAATTAAATTGGTAGAAAAAGTGGTAAAATAAAAGGAAGACAGAACAAAACCTGTCTCGTGAAGCAGCAGGTGAAGGAGGAGGAAAAGAAAAATAAAAGTTGAATCTTTTTCTTCTCCATTCTTCTTCTTCTTCTGGCTAGAAAAAAAAAAAGAGTAAAAAGCTTTAATTGATTTGATTTGATTTACCCTAACACTCTCTCTCTCTCTCTCTCAGAATTCCACCACCAACAACACTCCACTCAGAAACCACTCGCTCACATTCATTCTTTGCTTGCTCCTTTTATATCACGAGATCCCCGTCCCTTTCTTTCTTTCTTCTCCTCTCTCTCTCTTTCGCTCATGTCTTCTCCTTCAGAACTTCCCAATTATCGCTCTTCCACGACCACTGTCACCACCACCCATTGCTAACACTAAACCCCCAGAGAGAGGAGAGGCTTCTTCTTTCTTCTTCTTCTTCCTTTTCATCCCAAGCTTCAATTTTGAGCCCACCCTTTTGCTCCCGAACGATGTCGCATTCCTCCGGCTTGGACGACTTCGCGGATCGATTCCGCCATGCGCTCAGCTGCAACAACGATGCCGGCAACATTAACAAGCCTGACTTCCGAGAACTCGATCTGGGCTCCCCGGTGTCGCCATTGCGCACCACGCGCGCACCCGCGGCGAGTACCAGCTCAAGCTCGTCTGGGTCCTTCTCGGGTCGAACAGGAACCAACCAGGTTCCCCGAAAGCCTGAATCTTCGCTCACCAATAGTAACACTAACAACAGCAGTAGTAGCAACCACAACAACAACAACTCCGGCGAGCTTTCTGGTTCGAGTGAGAACAGTCCCACCGCCCGTGGTTTCAAACCGGGTCATACGAGATCCGACTCTGGATCCACGCCAGCGCCGCTGATATACTCCGGCCAGACTGCTACTTCGCCGGCGCTGAATGTTCTCCCCACTGGGAACATCTGCCCCTCCGGGAAGATCTTGAAGACTGGGATGGGGATGGTGGCGAATCGGAGTAGTAGAAGCGATGTTTTGGGGTCCGGCATGGGGAACTACGGCCACGGGAGCATAATGCGCGGCGGCGGGAAGGCGGAGCCGGTTAGCTCACGCGGCGGTGGCGGCAATGAGGCAGTGAAGAGAGGTGGGCACGTGCAGGGTGTGGATCCGGAGGAGTTGAAGAGATTGGGGAATGAGTGTTATAAAAGAGGGAACTTTGCTGATGCGTTGAGTCTTTACGATCGCGCTATTGCGATGTCGCCGGCTAGTGCCGCTTACCGGAGCAACCGCGCGGCGGCGCTGACAGGGCTGGGACGTCTGGGTGAGGCCGTGAGGGAATGCGAGGAGGCTGTGAGATTGGATCCTAATTATGGAAGGGCTCATCAGCGTTTGGCTTCTCTATTCCTCAGGTGCGGATCACTGATCGTGTTCTTTTATTTGCTGTTTGATTTTTGTTGAAGGTGGTACCCGTCAGAGTTTGATGGCATTGGTTGATTTGAGTCTTCTTCCATAAGCTAAAATCAACTTCTGAATCCCAGCTTTTAGAGAAGTTGACTCATTTGTTGATTTTAACTTGTGGAAGAAGCTCAATTCAATTCGTTGACATTCTTATTCTCTTTTGGTGTTATGGAGGAGTTTGTTCAACAAGATTTTGGTTGCCTTGTTAGGTTAGAGTGTGGAATTATGTTGATGTGAATGTAAAGTGGTAATGTGACAGGTTAGGACAGGTCGAGAATGCTAGGAAGCACCTTTGCTACCCTGGGATGCAGCCAGATCCGTCTGAGATGCAGAGGTTGCAAGTGGTGGAAAAGCATATAAGCAAATGCGGGGATGTGAGGAGGATAGGGGATTGGAAGAGTGTTCTGAGGGAGGTGGATGCTGCTGTTGCTGCTGGAGCGGATTCTTCTCCTCAGGTATGGATAATGTTGTTACTGTTTTCATGGTTTTAGATTGTGATTGTGGTTTCAGTTTTGTCGCGATCCTTGCTGACAAATGTGGCTGATGCAGCCGCCATTGCAGTGGTGAGAATGCGGCTGAAATTACCGTTATTTAAAACCTTGGTTGTTTGTTATCATTGTTATGTTGAAATCTGAGTTGTACCATGTTTTGGAGGAGTGGATGAATGGCTGAACTGGTTGGAAATTGAATTTACAGCTCTTTATGTGTAGAGCAGAAGCGTTTTTGAAGCTCCACCAGATTGATGATGCAGAAACAGTTTTGTCCCATATACCGAAATCAGAGTTGCACATCAGTTCCACTTCTCAGACAAGATTTTTCGGGATGCTTTCTGAGGCGTATTTCTATTTTGTGAGAGCACAGATTGAGATGGCATTGGGAAGGTGAGATCAGACACTAATAGAATAGCCATGATGGGAAATCCTAAGATGGTGAAAGGTTTGTGTTGGAAAGTGAAATCGGATGATGGGTGTATTGCAGGTTCGAGAACGCCGTTACAGCTGCTGAGAAAGCCAGTCAGATTGATCCACGGAGTGTTGAAGTTGCTGTTTTGCTGAACAATGTGAGGATGGTGGCAAGGGCTCGAGTGCGTGGCAATGATCTCTTTAAATCTGAAAGGTACACCGAAGCTTGCTCGGCGTACGGAGAAGGTCTGAGACTGGACCCTTCCAATTCTGTGCTATATTGCAACAGAGCAGCTTGTTGGTTTAAGCTTGGCCAGTGGGAAAGATCAATTGAAGACTCCAACCAAGCTTTGCACATCCAACCAAATTACACCAAGGCCCTTCTTCGAAGGGCTGCATCAAACAACAAGGTGAGTTGATTTCTTATTATACAATGTTTTCTTTCCTCGAGTGTCCGTGATATACAATGTTTTCTTGCTATTGAATGCAGCTAGAACGGTGGGAGGAAGCCGTCAAAGATTATGAGGTCTTGAGGAGAGAACTTCCAAACGATAACGAAGTTGCTGAATCTCTTTTCCATGCACAAGTTGCCCTGAAGAAATCACGTGGGGAAGAAGTATATAATCTAAAATTTGGTGGCGAAGTGGAAGAAGTATCAGGTCTGGAGCAGTTTAGAGCTGCAATATCTTTACCAGGTAATTCTTAAAGTCTTTTGCAACTCACTTTGGTCATTCTTTAAAGTCTCTCTGATAATATCTGTTAATTTGGCAGGTGTATGTCTTGTCCATTTTGAAGTTGCATCTAACTCGCAATGCAAACAGATATCACCGTTTGTCGATACACTATGCGGTCGATATCCATCCATTAACTTCCTCAAGGTAGCTCACTTTACACATTAAACGAAGTCTCTTTCAGTCTGCAACTGCTGTTTTACTAAATCTAAGGCTCAAAAGAGCAAGAGATGGGAAGTTTCTAATGCATGGTAGTGTGTTTTGTGTGTTTGAATGAAGGTGGACATTGAAGAAAGCCGAGCAGTTGCAACTGCGGAGAACGTTAGAATTGTACCAACCTTCAAGATATACAAAAATGGGAGCCGAGTGAAGGAAATCGTTTGCCCAAGTCGTGAGATGTTGGAACACTCGGTGAGGCATTACAGCTTTTAGAAGTGATGGGCGGTGATGCTTCTCCGTTGTCTTGTTCTGCAGATGTTGTTGTTGTTGTCTCCTCCAACCCTCCTCCACCCCACCATAATACCTGTGACATAGTGAAAACCAGATAATAATCTCTTTAGCAGCAGCCAATGCCATTGGATCCCAGAGATAGTGTAGTCCCTTTTGGAGTTTTTATTTATTCATTCATTCCTCATTGCTCTTTGCTTCGATGTTCCTTCCTCCCAAATGCCCTTTCTCCATTTTCGTTTTCTTCTCTACTCCTTAGGTGGTCAGCCGTTCTTGTACCCCCAGTTTCTTCAAGGCCAAAAGGAAAACAAAAAAAAAAGAAAAAAGGAAAAAAAAAGATGTTTTTAATGTATGTACAATTGATTTAATTATGAGTTTAAAAGTACCTGTTAAGATAGAGAGAGAAATATATAGAGATATAGAATGAAGGGAGGGGAGGGGGAAACTGTACATGTATATATGTGATGATATATACAAGAGAGTGGAAGAAGGGTTTGAGGATGAAGATGCCATTATTATTATTATTATTATTATTATTATTATTATTATTATGATTATTATTATTGTTTTTTTGAATGTTAACGATTTAATGAATAAAAAGTTGGGATTTTTTGTTTGTGTTACAGTGTGGAAAAGGGGAGTAATGGCATTTAAGATGATGAGGTTTTGTTGGGTATGTTTGAGATGTAAAGGGAAAGGTTGTTGATAGCATTGATAAGTGGATGTTGGTAATTTGATTGGGCGGTGGAGGCGTCGATGGTAATTAAAAAAATGGTGTCTTCAAAAGGAGAAGAATAAATAAATAAAGGAAATGCCGGGTTGGTGGTTAGGGTCACATGTGCCCATTTAAGAACTTCGTTTCTTTCAATAATAAATATCTATCAAAATGAACAATCTCAGATTAATCCTAAGAGGAATCTTCTGTCGGTCATGCCAGCTGTTAAAACCACGGCCATTCACATAGGGTGGGCCTTCACGTGGCCCACACGTGCGCTGTAAAGCTCTAAATAAATAATAAAATCCTCAATTTTTCTTTTTCTTTTTTAATTATATAAAAATAAAAAAGAGAACGAGGGTTGGGTTGAGTTGAATTTGAGTGGAGTGGTGAAAGATAGTGTAGGAAACGTACGGTGTACGACAACATAATGAAAAGAGAGAAAGTGTGTGTCGTTTGGTATATATTTCAAAGGTCGTTTTCTTCTTTTGTTCAGACTTAATATGTCACGCCACATTATTGCATTGCATGGATTTCAAAAACTAATTTGTGTTTAACGTTGTTTTCTCTCTACAATGCAAAACTCTTCTTATTTGCTGCTTGCTACCAATAATTGAATTATTGCATTGCATGGATTTCAAAAACTAATTTGTGTTTAACTTGTTTTCTCTCTACAATGCAAAACTCTTCTTATTTGCTACTTGCTACCAATAATTGAATGTTTTAATCTTCTTAAGCTGAACAAACTTATATGAATGTTCAAAGCTACAGTACCATTGTAGAAGCCTTATTATACAGTAGCAGGTGTAAAAATTCATCTGTTAAAACCAATCCAATCAAGAGGTCACAAAAAATGTCTTATTATACAGTGGCAGGTGTAAAAGTTCCTCTGTTAAAACCAATCCAATCAAGAGGTCACAAAAAACATACGAAAAAGCTTTTATGAGCACATAAGATATGTAACTCAACAATGATTGGTAATTGAAACTGTTCCAGGACTTCAATTTACAGTTTTTATTAGATCGAATTACTTGATGACTTAAATTAACCTAATTATTATATTAGGTTGTATTTTATTTGATTCCTAAATTATTTTTTATAAAAATTTTTATTTTTAATTAATTTAATATTGAAAAATTATAACTTAAAAAGAAGTTAAAAATTTGAGCCAATTATTTAAACCCACTCAAGAGTGGACTAGGTTTTCTGGGTAGATAGAGTTTAACAAAAACACAACCTGATAACTTTTTAGTGGATTAGCCCAATTAGCAACCATCCTAGTTCAATAGCATCAAATAACATACCTTTTATACAATGTTCTATCCAAATTCTGTACCACCCTTTTAACTGTCCAAATCTTAAAACTATGTAAATGAAACAAACATTTAATCATATTTATCATCAAATTTTTGTTTTCTATACCTTACAAATAATAACGGCTGAAAATTTTATTAACTCTTTCTGATCCTCAGAAGAAAAAACATCTTTTTAAATTTGTCACAACTAGAAAATTATAAATGCTTTTATGAAAGAATGTTTATTGCATACTCCAAGTAAATTTTTCAAGTTATCTTATAAAATACATCACACAACAAATTTTCTAGGCTAGAGTTTAATTTTTCAGTAATCAAATTCTTAATTGTGATTTTAAAAAA
The DNA here is from genome assembly GCF_016808095.1 of Vigna angularis. Lineage (NCBI taxonomy): Eukaryota > Viridiplantae > Streptophyta > Magnoliopsida > Fabales > Fabaceae > Vigna > Vigna angularis. The sequence continues at coordinate 16,421,250 of NC_068980.1, forward strand.
TTCAGACTTCAGTTGCAAAGCACAAATATGAACTAAACTTTTCAGGAAAAGAATTACAAAATAAAAGTCTTCAAAATTCAGTTTTCCAGGCTAAATTCTGATGAAAAAAAAAGATGTCACCTATATAAATATTTTAATACAGAATGCTATATGAGAAAATTCTATATCCAAGTGAGTGAAAAAAAAAATCAGAAAATAAGGTTTTCTAAAGTAAATATAAATAATTGTAATTAAATTCTAGACATTCAATAGCTTTTTGTTGTCAAATCCATGAAATTATCTTATAACCCTTGAAACCCAATTTAAAAATAATTGTAAAATAAAAAGAATGCAATTAAAATTCGTTAGTTTTAGGCCTATTTATAAAGACCCAAAAATAATTCAAAATTCCCAACTAATATCATGAGCACAGCTAACACGTACGGCGTCACGGAAAAGGAGAGAAATGAAGAGAAACTTATTCGAAAATTTTGTACTATTAAGTTTGAGGATCCCAAATTACTTGGGAAGAGTTGAGAGATGAAGTTATGTTTAAATTTGTCAGATAAAGTATCACATATTTTCATACAGATTCCAAGACAAGCCTTCCAGGTGAAAGAAAGTAATAAACAGGTAACCTGAAGCTATGGGAAATATTAACTCCAACATAGTTTAATAGATAATTCCAAATTTGCATTTAGATTTGAAAGTTATACAGCATACACTTCTACTATAGTTATTTGAAGCCAAAAGTTCCCACAACCCATCGAGCATTAGGCGCCAATGGCATATAATCGAGTCCATTCCTTGGCTGCACATTTCAATGCCACCGTTTAATAACATCTTCCAGGCAGTCATTAACAACTAACTTCTATGTAATCTTACAAGCAGAAGAAGGATACCTGTTTCCACAGCCTCAGCCTCGTTAGATTTCCAATGCTTCGCAATGTTCTCAGAAAGAGGGTCATCCGGGTTTGGTGCACTTAGAAGAGCTTGAATACTAAAAGAGGGTCAACAAATCACAATATCAGTACTCTTTGCAATCAAAGGGCAAGTTAATACTTTTCACTCGTTTGTAACATAACATTGTCGCCGGCAGGGGCAGATATTCTCCAGAAATAAAAAAATAAGGTCCAGATGGACGGATACATACGAGTTTAGTCTACATCTGCAAACATGATTCTTAAATCCTTCTTCATTTGGGCTTCTTTTAAAAATGAAAATTTTAAGCCTAGTTTAACGTTACAAAACTGACTTACTAAGACTTATATATGTGAAATCTCTAATACATAAATAAAGTGTGGACTTAATATAAAGGGAGAACATCTTTATTTCAAAAAACTAAATCTCCCCTAAAATATCTGTCCATATGAAACAAAAGCATTTGACATATTCATTAATATGCTATCAGTTGCACCTCCTATAGAAAGTGGCAATCGCTTGGTGACATTTGTAAGACCCTGCGGAGAAAAACAACTTGCCCACATGACTCCAAGAGAATGGAATATTTAGATGATAGTGAATTGTGCATCTATCAGGGAGCCGATGTGAAAGATGTCCTCCCACATTACCAATGGGAGTTGTTCTGCTGAGATTCTGAGGCAGCCTTCCTAAAAATTTCGGTTGCAAATGAAACAGTTCTCATGCTGCTTTTATTCTTAAGTATGTTGGTGTCACAACTATGGTGGTTGATGAAAATTTGGATATTAGGCATGGGGATTGTGTCAGGAAGACACCATCGTATTTCAATGGCATTTTGACAATACTGTTAGAAGTGAACTTTAAGCTTAACTTAACTCCACAAAACCGACTTGTAGGTTGAGGTTTGCACCCACTTATATACACTGAATTGACCATATTTCTAGTCAATGTGGGACTTCCAACACACCCCCTCACGCTATGGTATATATATCTCGAGAGTGGGATTAGACATTTTTAATGGGTGGTCCGATAGCGGCCCGATAGCGGGTGGAATAATATGTCCATCAAACAACAAATTATCGGTAGGATAGGCTCTAACCATGCTTGAGAATTAAACTGTAAAATAATTCTAAAGGGCTTAATTGATCTCTCTCATGATCTTCTATTTATAAGAATAAATTGATACAAAAGTATATGATAAATAAGATAACCCTAGACACAATATAATCATGATAAATAGGGTAATCCTAGACACAATATAATCATGATAAATAAGGTAACCCTTAACAGAATATAATCATGATAAAATAGGATAAATATCCTAACACTCCCCCTCAAGCTGGAGCATACAAATTGTATGTACAAGCTTGGAACAAATAAACTCAATCTGAGGACCCCTTAATGACTTGGTCAATACATCTGTGAGTTGATCGTTTGACCCAATAAATTCAGTGCATATTTCTTTAGTCAACAACTTTTCACGAACAAAATGACAATCAATTTCTATATGTTTAGTCCTCTTGTGAAACACTGGATTTGATGCAATGTGGAGAACAGCTTGATTTGTCGCAATACATCTTCATAGTATGAATGTCACAGAATTTAACCTCTTGAAGGAATTGTTTCACCCATATAAGTTCACATGTTAGTGATGTCATTGTCCTATACTCGGCTTCAACGGTTGATTGAGCTACATTTTGTTTCTTACTTTTCCATGAAATAATGTTTCCTCCCAGAAAAACACAATATCCTGTAGTAGACCGTCTATCAATAGGTGAACCTGCCCAATCTGCATCACAATACCTAGAGACCTGAATGCTTCCTTTATCTTCATATAACAATCCTTGCCCGAGAGCCTTCTTTACATACCTTAGAATGCGAATGAGAGCATTCCAATGGTCAACACATGGAGCCTGCATGAACTGACTAACCACTCCAACTGCAAAGGATAGATTTGACCTTGTAATAGTGAGATAAATCAGTTTTCCAACCAGCCTCCTATACCTCTCTAGATCGGAGAATAATTCACTTTCTTTTGTCCTTAATTTCTAGTTTGGGTCCATGGGATTGTCTACCGGTCTACAATCAATCATGCCTGTTTCTTGTAATATACCAAGAGCATATTTCCTTTGAGAGATTACAACTCTATCTTTTGATTGCGCTACTTCAATGCCTAAGAAGTATTTGAGACTTCCAAGATCCTTGGTTTGAAAATGTCTACACAAGTACTCTTTTAGTTGAGATATTCCAACAACATCATTTTCTGTAATGGCAATATCATCAACATATACTATAAAGTAAACACATTTCCCGAGAGAAGAATGACAGTAAAAAACTGAATGGTATGCTTCACTGCGTTTTAGCCCAAATTTTTGAACAATGGAGCTAAACTTTCCAAACCAAGCACGTGGGGATTGTTTAAGGCCATATAAAGATCGATACAATTTGCATACCATACCATACTCCACCTGAGCAACAAACCCAGGAGGTTGCTCCATATAAACTTCTTCCTCAAGATCACCATGTAAGAAGGCATTCCTGATATCCAATTGATGAAGTGGTCAGTGACGAATGGCTACCATGGCAAAGAAGAGACGAATAGTAGTCATCTTGGCTACAGGAGAGAAAGTGTCACAATAATCAAGACCATAAACCTGAGTGTAACCTTTTGCAACAAGTCGAGCTTTGAGCTGATCAATTTCACCATCAGGGCCAACTTTAACTGCATACACCCATCGACAGCCAACCGCCTTTTTATCTGGGGGAAGGGGCACCAGCTCCCAAGTATTACTGTGGTCAAGAGCCTGCATTTCTGCAATCATAGCTTGTCGCCATCCAGGATGATCAAGTGCTTCTTTCATATTCTTGGGTATAACAACAGAGGACACTGAGGATAAAAGAGAAAAATAGGAGGGCGACATTCGATGATAGCTTAGAAAATTATAAATGGGATGAGGATTTCGAGTGGAACGAGTACCTTTTCTGAGGACAATAGGCCATGCCGAATCATTTTCACCAGGAGGCGTGGGAGGATGTGACGAGGGAGAAGAATCTGAAGTAGGAGATTCACCATTGTCTTGGGGAGGTGGACTATCCATTGGGGCCCTATGTGGGATGATCTCAGTATGTGGAGAAACGGGTGTAGGAGGATTGTGATCAAGACTTGGAATGACAGAGACAATGGAGCTGTTTGACTCAGCCATTGGAATAGGAAGAACTTGCTGGAGAATAGAAACATCCTAAACAGATGGAGAGAAGTAAGGAGTATGTTCAAAGAATGTGACATTGACAGACATGTAATACTTCTTGGTTTCAGGAGAGTAACACCAACATCCTTTTTAATGTCGAGAATAGCCTAAGAAGACACATTTGAGAGCACGAGCGAAGAGTTTGTCTAGACCTAGAGACATGTCATGAACAAAACATACACAGCCAAACACTCGGGGAGATGTATGAAAGAGAGGATCATTAGGAAACAAAATGGAGAAAGGGACTTTATTATCAAGAGAGGAGGAGGGCATCCTATTAATAAGATAACATGCAGTTAAGATGGCATCCCCAGTGATGGACAGGAATATGGGCACCAAGCAAAAGGGTACGAGCAGTTTCAACCAAATGTCTATTTTTTCATTCTGCTATACCATTTTACTACGGTGTATGAGGACAAGTAGATTGATGTAAGATACCATGGGAACTCAAGATGGCAGAAAAGGAGGATGAAAAATACTCTTTTACATTATCACTTCTTAATATTTTGATTATTTGACCAAATTGATTCTATATTTCATTCAAAAAGAATGTAAAGATAGCTAACAATTCAGAACGATTTTTTATAAGATAAACTTAAGTACATCTTGAATATTCATCAATAAAGGTAACAAAATATCTAAAACCAAAAGAGGAGATACGACTAGGTCCCCATATATCAGAATGGATGATGAAAAAACTAGAATTACATATTGATTGAGACCTTTTAGGAGAGGAAGATCTAACATGTTTCCTAATTCACATTCTAAGGTTTGGAGAGCACTAAGTTCAGGACACATCTTTTTTAATTTGGACAAATGAAGATAGCCAAGTCAATCATGTAGCACTTTAGAATTAGGAACAGCAACACAGGACACCCTTGGACGAGATCCAAAATGGTATAATCTGCTAGCATCATATCCTTCTCCAATCTGTCTCTCCGAACCACGCTCCTGTATAACAAAAGATTTATGATCAAAGGTTATTGAACAATTTAACATTTTGGTCAACTGGCTTAGGAAAATTAAACTAAAAGGACAATTAGGGACAAAAAGGACAGAGTTGAGATTGAGGGAGGGAGACAAAGAAACATGACCGACTCCTGTGGAGGAAGTTTTAGATCCATTTGCAAGGGTTATAAAATAAGGTTTTTCTCGAAAGGAAATAGATCAGAACAAAGAGATATTACCAGAAATGTGATCAGAAGCACTTGAGTCAATTACCCATAAATTCTGACCTTCCATAGATTGAGAAATGCAGGCTGTTGATGTACTGGGAGATTAGATGGTTGTGCCAAGCTGTTAGACTTTAACCTTAAATACTCTTGATATTCATTCTCAGAAAACATAGAAGTGGAAGTTTCAGTATTCGAAGTGGAAGTTTCAGTCTTCGAAATATTGACGGTTTTGGAAGGGAAACCATGTAAGGAGTAGCAATTCTCTTGAGTGTGACCCATCCTTTTACAGTATGTGCATTGAGGACATCCCCGGCCTCCTCGTCCTCGTGTGGCAACCATAACAGATGGTTCCACTAGTTCATGCGCTTCTTGAGTTTGAGGTACCGGGACACGCAAAAGGCGAGTGGTCAATGTTTCCATGGAGGGGACCTCATGACTAGTTAGAAGTTGATCTCTGAGATGATCAAAATCGGGATGTAGGGACCGAAGGATCAACACCATGTAAAATTTGTCTAGTTTCTTTTTGATATCCTTTAATGGATCCGCTTCCAAAAACATCCTGAGTTCTTCGGCAGCAGATTGGGCTTCAGCCATGAAGGACACCTTATCATGGTTTGCCATTTTAAGAGATGCAAGCTTGTTCGTAGTGTCATAGAGACGTTGAATATCGTTGGAATAAATGCTTTGGGCTTTCTTCCAAAAGGAGTGACAAGTTTTGAAAGCCCTCAAAGATACAAGAAGTTTGGGTTCCACTGATTGCCATAACAGGACACACAACTGGAAATCTACTTGTTTCCACTGATCAGCTTTTTCAGTAGGCACATGGCTTCCATCTCGCTCAAGGTGGTCATAATGCCCTTGGCCAAGGAACCACATTTCAACGACAGCAGACCATGATAGATAATTTTTTCCATTTAGCTTCTCGGAGGTAATTGATGGACTTTCGGAGAAGGAAAGAGTACTGCCAGACGCCATTTTTAAAGAAGACGAATAGTACCAACGAGGAACAAGAAAACCCTAAGGGTTTAGACGAACAAAACTGTGATAGCGATGGACGACGGTGGCCGGCGACGGACTATGGCCGGACGGTGGCCGGCGGCAGGCAGCGACAGACGGTGGCCGGCGACGACGAACTGTGGCGCCGGACAGATATTACGAGACAAAAACTAGAGCGGGATCGACCCGCTCTGATACCAAGTTAGAAGTGAACTTTAAGCCTAACTCAACCCCACAAAACCGGCTTGTAGGGTGAGGTTTCCACCCATTTATATACACTGAATTGGCCTTATCTCTAGTCGATGTGGGACTTCCAACAAATACAAAGCTACTATGGGTCACTGATAGTAATCAACAATGGAGGAAAATATCAAATTGTAGGCCTTCACGTTGCAGGGCATAGCTACTCTGGGTATGGTGTCTTTAATACCCACATTAATGCCCAATTGCTCATGCACACAGTGCGAGCTTGATTTCTATCCAAAAGATTTGGCACAAGATAGATGCACATTGGTGAAACAAAGAAATGTCTTGGAACTTCATCCTCCCAACTCATTTCTTGGGGTTTCTAGTCAGCAGGACACCTCGTTACCTTCTCTCGAAAAGTGCACAAGCAATGTTGACTTTTCTTAATATGTCAAATTGCTTCTCTTCCTCGATTAAAAACTAGCCTTGGTCAGTTCAGGTGTTAGGACATAGGAGGATAGGATAGATGGGATTTAGGTTTGAAGCCGAACGGTAACAGGGTTTAGGTTTGAAGCCAAACGGTAATAGCCGAACGGTAACAAGGGCATGCCGAACAGGTATAATAGGGAAACTGTTTGGTCTCAGTTTGAAATGCGTTTTGTGGTAAGGAAGAGTCGATCAGAGCTGTTAAAGCTATAAATAGACTCCTATAAACTCTGTATGGGGCATCGAGTATATTTTGTAAAGTCAGGTCTTTGGCCTGTAGAGAGAGGTTATGCTCTCAATCAGGGAGGTTATGCTCCCAATCCATTCTTTGTAAATAGATTTCTATCGCTGTCAATAATAGAACCCATTCTTTCTTTGTTGTTTCTACCTACTGTTAGTGTTTATAGTTAGGTTTCCAACCCAATAACCTAACATCAGGTGTATCAAAATTGTTCAAGCCTATTAATATTCCAGTATGAGGATCCATCTTCAACAAACAATGACCCTGTAGAGGTCATGCATGATTGATCCTTCCCCGAAGCCATCTCCTATATCATCATTCTTCTCAAGGATGTATATATCTCATTGTGTATGTGCACAATATTGTTATCACACTTAGTGATAAGGATGCTAGTTTACAACTAAAACCATATCTTGCTCAAAAGTTCAAAGCGAAAAATCTTGGATACCTAAGGTATATCCTTCATACAGAAGTGGCACAACCCAATGATGGTTTAGTCAAATCTCAAAAAACAAGCTCTCGACATTCAAGAAGAAACATGGATCATAAATGCAGCCTATAGACACACCAATAGATTTAGGTGACAAACTTGTACCTAACCAAGGAGAAACTTATTCTAATCCTAGGAGATACATAAGGTTAGTTGGTAAGCTAGATTACCTCAATGTTACCTATCCTAACATCACCTTTGCAATGGGCATAGTAAGTCAATTTTTAAACACTTGTCAAGAACATTGGGATGCAGTCATGTTGATCCTAAAGTATACTAAGAAGGCTCTTGGAAAAGGCCTCATTTACGAAGATAAGGAAAATATTTAAATTTTTGGGCATTCTTTTGACTAGGCACGGTCACTAAGTGGTAGACACTCCACTTTAGGGCATTGTACTCTTGTTGGAGGTAATTTAATATCATGAAAAAAGTAAAAAGAAAAAGTTGTGGCAAGGGTCAAGTGTGAAAGAAAAATACAAAGCCTCTCGTGAGTCCATACACTTAAAACAACTCTTCCAAAAGAGCTCAAATTTGAAGAAAGTTAACAACTGCACCTCGTATGTGAAAACCCAGAAACATTACACATTGTTTCAAATCCTATCTTTAATGAGAGGACCAAACATATCTTTCATGGTTGTCATTTCATACAAGAAAAACTAGAGTCTGGAGACATCACTAGAATTGTCAACTCTAATAAACAGTTGGCTGACATATTCACTAAATCTCTAAGAATCAATTGATTATATTTACAACAAGCTAAGCACAAACGACCTATATGCTCCAGCATGAAGTGAAGCGTTATAATTACAGAAATAAGGAGTTGATCCTATATAATCAAGAATATCTAAATTATCTCTGTACTATTAAGAACTTTTTTATTTATTCCTTTATCATATCTTTGTTATTAGAGGATATAAAATCTCCTCTATTTATCATAATGATTCCTTTTTTTTCAATATAAATAACATGTCTTAGAAACACACATCAGCTTCTGTTTCTCTCTTCTTAATATATTTAAGGGAGCTAAAACACAATATAGTTTTATGAAGCATCTTTAGTGCAATAAAGTTCCACCACAAAATGGAAAAAATAAATCTTCAAGCAAAGTGACTAAAACCAATGTTTAATTTATTAACTTCTATTTTCAGTCAACTATATTGATATTTACTACATTTCTTAAGGAAATGAATAGGTCTGTCAACATAGATCCACTAGCAAAAAATTAAATTTAAACATACCTCAAAAGTACAGTGCGAATCTGAAGGGCAGGACTCCATTTGTCTTTCAGAATGTCAAGACATATCCTGCCAAGCTGAAATGAGCTTTGTCTAAGATAATCATTACCGAAGAAAAAAATGGAAATGTAGGGGAAGCTAAGTGTACCTACCTTATCAATGTTTGGATGATATATTTTTGTCAGAAACCTAACCTGAAAGAAGCATTTCATGGCTGCATCAGAAATAATTGGAGAAATGTTTTTTAACGGCATCATAAATGTTAGATATATTATCTTTTATCTTTTAGTTGGTTTGTTATTATTTCTCATTTGTATTTTGGGCTTAGCCCATATTTCTTCTATTATAAATAGAGAACCCTATGTGTGTATTTTACACAAGGGAGATTAATCTAAATATAGTTTTTCACTATATTCAACATGGTATTAGAGCAAGTTCTCTGATCCTCTTCTGGTGGTCTCTGCTGTCTGCCGGCGGCCGGCCGCCATGGCCGCCGGCAGCCCCTAAAATCTCAGTGGGCAGTCCATTTTTCTTCTTAAATCTCTGCCACAGTCAGCACCAGCCCAGACCCAGTGTGCCACTACTGTCGCCGCCACTTTCCGCTGCCGTCACTGCTAACTCCGACCACCGTCTCTTCATACGAGACAGAGCGGGTTGCCAGTGATGGTTGTGCCTGTGCCGTTGGGAAGGTTATGAAAATCTTAAACTATGCCTTTCAATATCAATATCAGGGGTCAGAGGCTAAGGCTTTAGATTTGTACAGTGGAGTCCATATTCCAACTAACCGACGTGGCAGGAAGTGCTTTTCAAGCCCGAGTTGAACACCTTCAGGCGAGTTTTTCGAGGGGATTCCTTTCAAGAGATGAGTGCGGCTTTCTAGTCTGAGTCCTTAGGACTGGCAGGATGGCGAGGAGATTCATCGGATCCAATTCCTACAGCCAATGGACCGGTGCCGCGGCCGGCCACCGTCACAGATTCGACGGGTGACCTGCAGATCTGGATTGTCTCTTCGAGCAACGACCAACCACGCCGGTTTCGAGAGCCACCTCTCAGTCACGCGCCGCCACGCAGCGCTTCTTTCCGGCGCTGTTTGCCGCTGTCCCGCGCCGTTTGCCGCTGTCCCGCGCCGTTTGCCGTTGTCCCGCACCGTTTGCCGCTGTCCAGGCACCGTATGCTTCCAACCACTGTAGGCCCCCATCACCTCGTCAGTTAGTGATGGCAGTCCCTGTAGTTTTGTCGCTTCCCGCCACTACAGGCCCCATCAGTCAGTGATGGCAATTTAGTCCCTACAGTTTTATAGCAGTCAACCGCCGCTACAGTCGCTACCGCCTCAGACAGACGCAACTGCGTCAGTTCTTCTTGGGCTAGAGTTTAGCCTGATCTTCTTGTGATACACGGCTAAGTATCACCACATGGGGCAACTGCGTCATTTTTAACGGCATCATAAATGTTAGATATATTATCTTTGATGTCTTTGTTTCAGCATTGTAGCTTAATATTTTGTTTTGTTTTAGTGGTCCAGCAACTGTGACATTCCACATTTCCGCCGTTCACACTGAGGGGGAGTACGTTTCCAAGACACTACAAGTCAAGTCACATATATATGGGTGTAGTCCCTGCAGTTTTGTAGATTTCAGCTATTACTGTTGATCCCGTCACCCATCCATCATTGATGAGAATTTAGTGTAGTCCCTGCAGTTTTGTAGCTCTTAGCTTTCAGCTACCACTGTTGATCCCGTCACTAATCCATCATTGATTGGGAATCAGTCCTTGCAGATTGTCATTGTCCACCACTACTGTTAGTTCATCTACTTTTGAAGTTGAAGTTGAAGTTTCACAAGCTGCTGTTAGTTCATCTATGTTTGCCTCACTCTTGAAGACAAATCATCTAGTTTAACACTGAGTTCATCTATTCCAAGCTTAGTTCATACAATTTGTATGCTCCAGCTTGAGGGGGAGTGTTAGATATATTATCTTTTATCTTTTAGTTGGTTTGTTATTATTTCTCATTTGTATTTTGGGCTTAGCCCATATTTCTTCTATTATAAATAGAGAACCCTATGTGTGTATTTTACACAAGGGAGATTAATCTAAATATAGTTTTTCACTATATTCAACAATAAATTAATCAATAATAATCATCATTAAAATTAAACCCAAAACAGTCAGCCAAATACGAGAAAACTGCACAATCATACAATTATGCCAGATAGATATAATTAGTTATTCCTTTAAGATGGGGTGGGAGATGGGGAAGAAAAGCCAACTGCACTCCTTTGGCCCATAAAAAACTCAATCAGATGGATGTAAGAGCTATAAGTACACACTTTCCCTAAATCCTTTCCTGGAATAGGTAATGGCTTCCAAGGCATGGTAATTGGCATCATCCTAGTTCTATCTGCCTAATGAAATGCTAAGACAAAATATTAAGAACAGCTGAACATTATGCCAACCAAAATCACGGAGGAAATAATTCAATTATATTAATAAACAAAAAATGACATTAAATTTAAGTCTGTTTACAATTGGTTCATTGTTTCAGTTTCAACAAGAGAAGACAAGGAGCACGTGACTGAATTTAGACTTTAAAAAGTGGCTGTTCAATTAATTACACGTTTTTGGGATATAGCCTATGACATTAATAAAAGCCAGGCAGTCAACATAATTGATACGAAAAATCAGGGCTAAGAATAATTCAGATAAAAATATATTTTAGTGGATAACTCAATAGATATTTTACACCAAATGGTTATTACTATGTATGTAGGAAAAAATTAAATTATTTACCTTAGGAGCCGCCATCGGATATTCTTCTGGCAAAAATAATTCTAGTTTAAAAACTCCACCTGTATTACAGACAATTGTTTGAGACATTATTCTGGGTTTGGGGAAATAAAAATATCAGTATCATCAAACTAGGTAGGATATCATCATGCCTAAAAGTAAGGTATTAAATTTGGGAGTTCAAAATTTCATCCACCTCACACAAGAAACCATCCTGCATTATAGTGCAGGGCACACTACTCTCATACAGTAAAGTGCAGACTATTAATGCAAAAATATAAGGAAATCTATCATATCAGTGATTAGTTACACAGGTGTTTGTATTATATAAAAATGTATGCAGTTGATTTTCTATTCCAAACTTTATGCTGTAAAGGTGTACAGTCCAGAAGTTCTAGCTTTATTTGGATAGGGCCCTCGATAAGCACTTACAAGAGGAAAAAAATAAGGTAAAACGCATGGAGTTTCTCAACGAGACAAAATCAACTAGTACATCTTAGTTTAATATTTTTTTTTCTTTTGTGTTGAGGATAGCTTTTGAATGTCATGTGAAAAGAACTTCTACAAAAGTTAAGTTGATTATAGCTAATAGATGAAGCTAAATTCATTTTACATTTTATTTTCCTCTTCTATAAGTGACTAAGGAGTAATTTATCCAAACAAGGCCTTCATACATTAAATTTTTAAATGTACACAATGAAGAGAACATAGTCATGTATAATAACACTAGCTGGGTATTTTAGTTTCAATTTCCATCCATAACCAAAGCCATCACACTCTTTATAGTGGAGATAGGACCCTACAACTTTCTACAAGGAGCTGAAAAAGAGGGAACTAAAATTAAATAAAAGAACTAATCACACATGCAAAGACCCTACAAAAATCCTTCAACCCAATCTTTTAATCTACTTTCTCTCTTTCTCAAGTCAATCATTCAAGTGTTAAACCCCCACAAGCAACTATTAGATGCAGAACAGCACTTCAGCTGCAGATGCTACAAAGAAATAAGCTCGTCATTCATGGAATAATCCAAATAAAATTGATTAGATGAATTGGTTAGCATAAAAATATAGGAGGCATGGATAAGCACAAAGGAAAAAAATCTGAAACCGAAAAGTAAATATTCTTAAAATTATAAAACTAGTAAGATACAACAAATAGAATTAATATAATACGAAAATAGAAGCACAACCTTCAACAAAGACATGAATATTTGATAGCTTAGCATTAATCATTGTAAACACCATAATGTATTGTAGTCTATACAAATTCTAATCATTGTAGCATCCAACTTGTATTGGCGCAACAACTCAAGAAATTGGAAGGAGTAGTCGAGACGAAGCAACCAAAAGTATCTAGAAAGCACTGTTTATAAATGGAATGCTTTTGAATTTAGTTTGGTCACAAGAAAATGCTTTGTTAGGTATAATAATGGATAGTAATTAATTACCAAAGGATGCTAGTAATGAGCCATAAAGCACTTTTTTGATGCAGTGAGGTGGCAACCTTTAGAAATTGATTATATATACGGTGTCTAGAAAGTTCTATGTCCATTTAAAAAATATCTCTGGTCAGTGACAAACATGAAGGAAACCAAGATAATACATCTCATAGAAAATTATCTGAGATTCATGTGTAGAATGGGGCAAGTTCATCGTAATAATTCAACATGCAGAAAAACCTATAGTTATTAGCGATTACAATAATATCACTTAATACTTCTCTTCCACCCCATCATTTATATTGCCAGACAACAAGAATCTAGCAGGCCAACATTTTATATACTCAGGCCATTTAGCCATAGTATTACTGTTAACATATGATGACAGATATAAAATGTAATAAAGCGGAATTATTGTTGTAAAAAACAACTTATACTTTCAGAAATCTTAGCAAAACACATTCAACTGTCTGAAGTGCACAGAAAACATCAATAAGCACCCAAATCAACTGGAAATTATTTTTTATTTCTCCGTCACTACAAATCATTAAGAATTTCAAGGTATAAATTCAAGCCCTTAAGTTCATTACTACCTTCATAAGGCGACTGAGTAGGGCCAAGGATCATGACATTGAAATATCGCATATTGTCTTCGGAGGGGGAAGCACTAATTCCAGGCGCTGCATCATCAGATCATAGCACAAGATACAGAAACAGTTGAGTCACCGGAACAAAACACAACAAGGACGAAAACCATGCATAAAACTCCAAACTAAAACTAAAATAGGAACTACTCATTTAGCATAGGACGAGCTTCTAAAACGCTAGACAATTGCTACAAATTTCAACTTACCTGGCTCACTGAGCAAACGCTGCGTTTCCTGTCGAGATCAAACAAAAAGAAGTCACCAAAACATTCACAATCATCAAATTCAAACATAAAATGGATCAAATTGAAGAACTACAATTCGATGCAACAAAAACCGAAACATAATAAGGGGGTGGAACCCCGAATTAGCACCAAAGACTTTCCATTTGTGTTTTCGGCTCATCATCACTGAAATTAAGGAATTTAAAGTGAAAAAGAAAACGCTTTGGAATCGACCCTAAATGAAAACAGCAGCTAATTGTTCAATCAAGCTAATGGGTCACACGATACTAGAAAATGAACAAAGCTAGACAGCACGAACGGATTTTGGGTTCTTTTGGTATTTGGCATCGATCAATGAAATTGAAATGGGGATCTTGAGGAGAGAATGGAAACAAACCTTGATGATTCTTCGAGGAAGGTTACTGTTGGCCATAATCAGGGTCGATTGCAAAGCACGCAATAGGGTTTTGAGTCAAAGAGAGAGAAACAGAGACAACTTTCTCTCACTAACACAAAACAGAAAAATTCTCTATGAAAATACATAATCTCTCACTCGCTCCTATTTATATAATTTTTGCTTTGCTGAAAAAAACTAATTAATAGTAACAAATAGTAAAGACTTTCAGTCGAAAAAAATATAGTAAATATTACAGCCAGATTTTCATAATCACTAACCGCGTTATTGATAATTTCTGATTTATTTGAAATTTAATTTAATAATTTTACATTTATAAAATTTAAAAAGGTTTGATTCCACATCTTAAATATATAAATGTTAAATATATTGAAACTTTATTTCGTCAATTTAATTATTGATCATATAAATATTATTTTTTGATGATTAAGTACAATACATTTTAAAAAATTAAGTATGAAAATTTTATTTGTACTTATTTATATTTTAAAAGTATATTACATGTTAAAGTAAAACTAATAAATAAGGCATTAAATAATTTTAAATTATATGAAATTTTATGAAAAGTTATTTAATGAAATTCTTTGACTAAATATTATAATATTGATAATAAAATCGAACATGCGAAGTCATAAGTTAAAGGATTATTATGAGAACCTAAAAATAACATTAAGAGTAATATATATATCTGTTATGATACTATGTTTATATATATATATATATAATTTTCAAAATTATAAATGGATTTTACAAAGAAAAGTTTATTTACTCAAACTCCATCATACCTAATAAAGCTAGTTTCTCTTAGTTTTATTTCTTTCTCTTCTCAAAATTTGATTTCTTTTTTGAGTTTTATTTCTTTCTCTCTCAAAATTTGATCTCTTTTATTGTTGATAAGTGCATATACAAAATAGACCCTTATTGGATGTTCAACTATCAAAGTTGGTCTAATATAGTCAACTTAGGATTCATATGCAATTTTGAAAAAAAAGAAAAGGCTAAAGTGCAATTATAGAAAATTTCTAAACTTACGTGTAATTTTGAATAAAATAAAAAGAGTTGAAATGTAATTTTGGGCAAGTTTAAATCGGTTAAATATTTTAAAAGATAATTTGGAAAAAAATATATCTTAAGATATTTTATTTGATATTGTTAAATAATTACCTTATTTAATTATATCTATAAATATCAAAAAATAATATTAGCCAAATCTTTTTGAATCTAGAAAAGATATTATCAAATATTCTCAAAAACTGATTAAATCTGTTGAATATTTAGAAGATATTAGATATAAGATAAAAGATTTTATCAATAGAAGATTCAGAGTCCAAGCCCAATCAAGCCTACATAAAGAGACCCAAGGGATGTTGGTATCGGAGGGGGTATTTTTCGAAGAGTATAGCGCAGCGGAATTAAAACTCAAAGAGCGAAAAGCGTGTTCGATCACAATTAAAAATAATTTGGTCCTTTTAGTAAAAATAATTTTCTTTCAGAAAATTAATCAAACAGTTAATATACGTAAAATAATATGAGTGTAGGGAATAGAAAAATCACACAGATATTTTTATACTGGTTTGATTCAACAGAATCTACGTCCAGTCGTTAATCACTATAAATAGTGATTAACAATTCCACTAAAAATGGTTTAACAGATTACAATCAAATGAACAGGAATAAAACGAAAAGAACCACTCTACCAACTTGAAGAGAACCGCTCCGGCAATCGACCAACGATTCGCAAGCTTCTCCTTTCACAAGACCAGGCAGAGTACCTTGCTAACTTGAAGAGAGTTTGCTCCGACTATCGACACACGATACGCGAGCCTCTCCTTTCACAAGACCAAGCAAGGGAACAATGAACAAAAAGCTCTCTAAGAACGTTCCTCTAACACACAGTGTTCTAAGCTTTCTTAGTTCAAAAAACGTTACCTTCTGATTTCTCCAAATCAAATTATATAGCCAAGTACACTGAATGCCAAAGGTCAGCTCCCAACTGCCATGAATAATCGATTATTGTAAGTGATAATCGATTATTCAAGTCCATTACAGAGTTTTCAAAAAAGTGATAATCGATTATATGAAGTGATAATCGATTATTCAAGTATGACTTGTGATAATCGATTATTGCTTAACCATAATCGATTATACTAGTAAAAATTACAATGTTTAACATTTTCCTACTACATTCAAAATCTACAAGTTGCTTTTTTTAAATATTTTCCTACTACATCCAAAATCTATAAGTTGCAGCATCATCAAAACACATCTTCAGGTTTTACCAATACTCCTTATTGGTAACAATCTCCTCCTTTTTGATGGTGATCAAAAACTCTCTTTTTAAAAGCAACTCAGGTTTACCTGCAACATATATAAACTAATGGACAACCATAGAGTTAGCAGTACCTGTACAATTAAAAACTATTTTTTTCCTTAATCCTCCCCTTATATTTCTTCTCCCCCTTTTTTATCATAAGCAAAAAGAATAATGTAATAACCTCCCCCTTAATATGAGCTCCCCCTAAAAAATGGAATATATGCACAAAATAAAAGCTCATTATATTAAGAACAGAAAGGAATTACATGAAATTCATAAAGATTAAGAAACTAAATACCATAAAGAAAATAACATAACAATCAAACTTAGAGGCCTAAAACCTAGAATTCAGGACTAGGAGAACGTTCAGGAGGTGGGATATTAAGATGACCCTCGATGTTAGATAGACGAACATCAAGATCAAGAAATTGATCAACCATGTACTCATCAACAGATCGCTGCCACTCATAAATCTCCTCAAAGTGAGTCTTTTGTGCAAGACTCATATCCTCCAACTGTTTAGATAACCTTGCAAAATGTTCTTCCATAGAAGTTGAGGAAGAGGAGGGTATGTTGGATGGTCCAGCATTAGACGGAGCAGCAGCACTTACTGGGTCAGCCATATGAGTGTCCATGTCATCATCATCTTCATCTACATCAGGATGGTCATCATCTTTGTGAATAAGGACTCTGCCTCTAGTAATGAATCCCATTTGACGAAAGGTAGTATCTCCAATTTCTGATCCCACAGCTTCAATAGTTTGAACGAGTTCTCCTTCAACAGGTACACCTTTGAATTCTAAAATCCTAGAAATAAGAAGAGCATAGGGAAATTGATATGAACGGGATTTCTTGGCTTTTACCATTGTGTCAGCAATGAGAGCAGGCCAGTCGATGTGTATGTGATTTAGAATCCCATACAATAGAAGTAAATCCTGCTCAGAGCATTGAGCATGGTTGGTTGCTCTAGGACATAAAATCCAGACAATCAAGTAGTGGATCATCCTTTCTTCAACTTTAAAACCTCCAACCAGTAATTGCCTTCTATTGGTTTGCCGTTCAGGATGACGCAGGAAGGATTGAAAAGTCATCATCCTGTTGAAATCTTCAAGTCCTAAATGGACTTTGACAGCATCATCCCAGATGGGAAGTTGAGCAACATTGGTCCATACGTCATCATCTAAAATGATGCGTACTCCCTTGACCTTAGTAGATATTATCCCATCTCGATAGTGCAAGTTGAAGTAGAAGACTCTTATAAGATCAGGATAAATGCATCCTTTTTGTTCTAACAGATGCGTTAACCCCTGCTCAGCAAAAGTGTTTGGAAATTGAAAGCCATAGAAGCGGAAAAAGTCAAGACGAATAAACTTTACCGTCATGATCTTCCTTTCTTGCCAAGAATTAACAAAGTCTGCATGTTTCCCTTGATCTGAAATCCATCCATCTATGTTTGCAAGACGTGGTTGAGAGGAAGAGGAGGCTCTAGCTGTTCTGCGACAGTGCCTTCTTGAGTCAGCCATGGAGGAAGAATGGGAAAATGAGATTTTGAGAAGGTGAAGAGAAATGAAGAAGATTTGAGCTCTAGATTTGATTTCAGCAGTATTTGGGTGCAAAGGAGTGTCTAATAATCGATTATGGGGGGCTATTTATAAGAAAAATGGAAAAACTAGCCGTTTATGGCCGTTTATAGCCGTTATGGGATGCTCCAACGGCTCTATTTTTGAAACTGTCAGCGCGATAATCGATTATGGCTCGTGATAATCGATTATCAGTTCAATAATTACTACCCAGAATTGCATGATAATCGATTATGCATAATGATAATCGATTATCTGCTCAAGATTTTCCAGAATTTAATTTTATGCATGAATAATCGATTATAACTTAGTGATAATCGACTATGAAGCGTTAAGTTTAAGAAAAATGCAAAAATTTGCATAGATTTTGATTCTAAGATATGTCTAACACTCCTAACTCTCTTCTAAGCTCAAAAAATCTATCTTTAGGTAGAGCCTTGGTAAAGATATCAACTAATTGATGTAAGGTATCAACATATTCAATTTGACAATCCCCTTTTTGAATATGATCTCTTAAGAAATGGTGCCTAATTTTATATGCTTAGTTCTTAAATGCATTATGGGGTTCTTGGTCAAATTTATCGCACTAGTATTGTCACATTTTAGAGGAATTTTGTTAAGGAAGATATCAAAGTCTTCCAATTGTTGTTTCATCCACAAAATTTGGGCACAACAGTTTCCAGCTGCAATATATTCAGCTTCGGTGGTAGACAAAGCTACACAGGCTTGTTTCTTTGAGTGTCATGACACTAAAGAACATCCCAAGAAATGACAGGTTCCACTAGTACTTTTTCTATCAATTTTACAGCCACCATAATCTGCATCAGAGTATCCTATTAAACTAGGTGAGGCATCAGAGGGATACCAAAGTCCAAATGAAGTAGTTCCCTTAAGATATTTTAGAATTCTCTTAACTGCAGTCAAATGAGATTCTTTAGGATTGGCTTGGTATCTAGCACATACACAAACACTCTGCATAATATCTAGTCTACTAGCAGTTAAGTATAGCAAGGATCCTATCATGCCTCTAAACATGGTTTCATTCACTCCTTTTCCAATTTCATCCTTATCTAAATAACATGAAGTACCCATGGGTGTACTAGCTTCCTTGCAGCTATCCATACCAAATTTCCTAAGAATTTCTCTACAGTATTTAGTTTGGGAGATGAATGTTCCACCATTCATTTGTTTTATCTGTAGTCCTAAGAAAAAGTTTAACTCACCCATCATAGACATTTCAAATTCACCTTGCATTATTTTTGCAAACTCTTCACACAAAGAATCATTAGTTGACCCAAAAATGATATCATCTACATAAATTTGCACGATTAAAATGTGTTTTCCTACTTTCTTAATGAATAAGGTTGAATCAACCTTTCCTCTAGAAAATTCATTTTCAATTAAAAAGGTACTAAGTCTTTCATACCAAGACCTAGGTGCTTGTTTAAGACCATAAAGGGCCTTTTTCAACTTGTAAACATGATCAGGAAATTTAAAATCTTCAAAGCCAGGAGGTTGACTAACATACACTTCTTCTTTTATAAAACCATTTAAGAAAGCACTTTTTACATCAATTTGATATAGTTTAAATTTCATCAAAGATGCATATGCAAGTAATAATCTAATTGCTTCTAACCTGGCTACCGGTGCATATGTTTCATCATAATCTATACCTTCCTCTTGACAGTATCCCTTAGCAACTAGCCTTGCTTTATTCTTTGTGATGTTTCCATCCTCATCAAGCTTGTTCCTGAATACCCATTTTGTTCCTATGACTTGGAATTCTTCTTGTTTTGGAATAAGTTCCCAAACTTCATTCCTTTCAAATTGATTTAGCTCTTCTTGCATAGCAATGCACCACTTGTCATCTTGAAGAGCTTCCTTTATATTTTTAGGTTCTACCTGAGACACAAAAGCAACAGTTAGACAAAAATTATTTAAATTATGTCTAGTAGTTACCCCTTTTGATATATCTCCTATGATGTTGTCCAAAGATAGTCCTCTTGGTTGTTGATAACTTTTGGAATCAACGACTTGGGGTGTTTCTTGAAGCTCCGGAGGATAATTTTCATTTAGATACATCTCCTCAAGGGCTTCTCTTAAGTAATCCTCATCACCTGCAATGGGTCTTGAAACCTTTGTCGCATAGTTGGCTTATGCTTAGAAGATTATGTTTGAGGCCTTCAACGTATAAGACGTCTTTTATTGTCAAAGTGTTTCCTCCTCCAATGTTTCCAGTACCCATTATTCTGCCTTTGTTGTTATCCCCATACGTTACAAATCCTTGCTTCTTCTTCTCAAAAGAGATGAATCTTTTCTTGTCACCAGTCATGTGTCTTGAGCAACCACTGTCAAGATACCACAGTGACTTCTTGGACTTAGATTGATCCTACAAAACAAGTTAGCAAGAATTTTAGGTCCCCAATCTCAATATGGGTCCTTGGGGTTAGTTTTTGCAAGTTTACATCATCTCACAGCTTTAACCCAAGCATATTTGCCACTTGGAACACCAACATGTTTGATATTGCATTTGTTTGATGTGTGACCATGCTTCATACAGTAAAAGCAACATACATCACTAATTTTATTTTTAATAAAAGTTCCTTTAACAACCCAAATTTTTCGAGTTCTTCTTACCTTGGATTTAAAATTTTGATGCATGTTTCCATTGCTCTTATTAAGGTTTGTTTTAGCATGTGAATTAGCTTTAGTTGCCTTAGCAAGTAAGTTTTCAAGTATATCAATATCAAACATATAACTTTTGCATGACAAGCATTCAATAGGTTCAACAGTAGCATTTGCATCTGATAATTTAATTTCTAAGGTATTAACTCTATTTCTTAGAACAACTTCATCATCAAGCAGTTTATCATATTTTAACTTCAATTCATTATGTTCCTTTTTTAAATTTTTATGAGCAGCATTAAGTTTCTCAGATTCATTCATCAATTCAAAGAAAGCTTTTTGTAAATCTAATTCACTAGATTCAAAGCTGGAATCGCTTACTTGACTTCCAGTTTCTTCAGAATCTGCCATAAGGCATAGATTGGCTTCTTCTTCTGTGTCACTTGAACTCGTTGAGCTAGAGGCATTATCCTCCCAAGCTATGTATGCTTTCTTTTTCCTTTGAAATTTTCTTTCCTTCTTGTCTTCACTTTTCTTGCTTTTTGGACACTCAGATTTTACGTGCCTTCTTTCTCCACAATCGAAGCACTTTACGTTTGATGGAGATTCTTGACTTTCTTTCCTATCTTTGTGAAACTTGTCCTTTCCCTTTGCTTTCATGAACTTTTCAAATTTCTTTATCATCAAGCTCATGTTTTCTTCATCATTAGAATCATCTTCTTCGATCCTCTTAGAGCTTTTTCCTTTAGATATTTCAGACTTGAAAGCTAGAGTTTTCCTTTTGCCTTGATCCTCTTCAGCAGTCAATCTCCTCAGCTCAAGTTCATGCTCACGGAGCTTTCCAAACAAGATTGGCATTGACATCTGAGTAAGATTTTGAGACTCCGAGATGGAAGTCACCTTTGGTTGCCAAGACCTGTCCAGAGATTTCAGAATTTTCACATTAAGTTCATCAGTATCAAAAGTCTTACCCAACCCTGTTAAATGATTCACAATATGAGTGAATCATTTTTGAACGTCAGAGATCGTTTCTCCAGGTTGCATTCTGAACATCTCATATTCCTGAATGAGAGTGTTCTTCCTAGCGCACTTCACGTCCTCTGTTCCTTCATGAGTGACTTTGAGGACTTCCCACATTTCCTGTGCTGTCTTACACACTGAAATTCTATAAAATTCATCAAGTACAACAGCAGATGAAATTATATTGCGAGCTTTAATATCAAACTGAGCTCGTCTATTTTCTTCAGCAGTCCAATTAAAATAAGGTTTTTCAGTTTCTACACCATCAACAGTATTCATAGGAATATAAGGGCCATTTTGTACAGCTTCCCAGATACCTCTATCAACAGACCCCATAAAAATCTCCATTCTCACTTTCCAAAAAGCATAGTTATCACCAGTAAACAATGGAGGTCTGTTAATGGAAGCACCCTCAGCATATACATGGTTTTGATTGTGACCGGCCATTTTCGCAAATATTTTTTTTTGAAAAACTATCAAAGCAAGCTTTGATACCAATTGTTGGTATCGGAGGGGGTATTTTTCGAAGAGTATAGCGCAGCGGAATTAAAACTCAGAGAGCGGAAAGCGTGTTTGATCACAATTAAAAATAATTTGGTCCTTTTAGTAAAAATAATTTTCTTTCAGAAAATTAATCAAACAGTTGATATACGTAAAATAATATGAGTGTAGGGAATAGAAAAATCACACAGATATTTTTATACTAGTTCGATTCAACAGAATCTACGTCTAGTTGTTAATCACTATAAATAGTGATTAACAGTTCCACTAAAAATGGTTTAACAGATTACAATCAAATGAACAGGAATAAAACGAAAAGAACCACTCTACCAACTTGAAGAGAACCGCTCCGGCAATCGACCAACGATTCACAAGTTTCTCCTTTCACAAGACCAAGCAGAGTACCTTGCTAACTTGAAGAAAGTCTGCTCCGACTATCGACACACGATACGCGAGCCTCTCCTTTCACAAGACCAAGCAAGGGAACAATGAACAAAAAGCTCTCTAAGAACGTTCCTCTGACACACAGTGTTCTAAGCTTTCTCAGTTCAAAAAATGTTACCTTCTGATTTCTCCAAATCAAATTATATAGCCAAGTACACTGAATGCCCAAGGTCAGCTCCCAACTGCCATGAATAATCGATTATTGTAAGTAATAATCGATTATTCAAGTCCATTACAGAGTTTTCAAAAAAGTTATAATCGATTATATGAAGTGATAATCGATTATTCAAGTATGACTTGTGATAATCGATTATTGCTTAACCATAATCGATTATACTAGTAAAAATTACAATGTTTAACATTTTCCTACTACATTCAAAATCTACAAGTTGCTTTTTTTAGATATTTTCCTACTACATCCAAAATCTATAAGTTGCAGCATCATCAAAACACATCTTCAGGTTTTACCAATACTCCTTATTGGTAACAAGGGAGACAAAAATCATAACTCATTCATTCTCAAACTCCTCCACTGGAAGCCATCATCCACCACTCCTCTCATTTTTATTTTACCATGTGTTTCATCCCATTCAGTGAGGGCTAAGCTTCTAGATGATGGCAACTTGATCACGGTTGAAAAATCGTTATTTTTATACTTAATTTTGATATTAAAAACAAGCTTTATGACTTAGAAACTAGCTTGAAATCATGTTTTTGCTTCAGTTTTGGAAGTAAGAGAGTTGGATGGGTTTTATGCGTGGTTTTCCTTGTTTTCGCAGGAATTAAGATGAATTAGATGAAAGAAGTTGAAGTAGTAAGGAGCTGGACTCAGGAAAGGAAGTAAAAGTGCACAAAAGAAGAACCGCATTCACCGCTCAGCGCAACTTTTACCGCTGAGCGGCGTTCTGAAAAAAACGTTGTCACCGCTAAAGGCCAAAACTGCAGCTAAGCGTCATCTTGAAGAGCAGAACTTACCGCTGAGCGCCAAAAGTGCCTCTGAGCGCCATTTAATTGGGCTTGGGCCTATTTTCTGTAAATTTTAATAAACTATATAAGGGTTTAGTCGACCTAGGGTGTGTATCTTTGGACAAAAAGAGGCGAAATCACACTTTCTTCACCCCTTGGAGACGAATTTTGGATGCGGAAGCTCCTTTCTTCAAATTCTAGGGTTCTATCTTTCATTCTTTCATTGTTTTTCATCTAGTTTCACCATGTCTATGGTGAACTAAACCTCCATTGTTGTTGGGGAACCGATGTAATCCTTTGAAACTCTCATGTATTGAATTGGTTCTATATTTTATATGCTTTGCTTCATTAATTGTTAGGGTTTTTCCTCTTTACTCTATGCATGTTTTGTTTAACTCATTTAATTGCATGATCATTGATGTTATCTATATGGACACATATAGGTAAATCTAGAACTGGGGAAATTCTCCCGGAAGCAATATTACCTAGACATAGAAATAGGAGGATCGGTTGCCTTTAAGCTTCTATCTGAATGTAATGCATGAATAATTGCTAGGGAGACAAGACATTGTAAACTAGTGATTAGGAGTAGGCTTTCTTCACCGAGACATCGGGTTTAAGGTAAATTAGAAAGTGACATTAACATTAATGAAGAAAGATGAATTCTTGAATACATGAGAGTGGATAGGATAAATCAGAAACCCCAACAACATCATCATTCCATATTTTACATCAATCTCTTTTGCTTCTTTCAATCCAATTGATCAAAAACTTGTATTCATGTTTATTTTCCGGAATTCAAACACAATGATTTCGTTTACAAGTCTAATTTAATCAAGAAATCACATAACTGTCTAGGCCGTGAGTCCTTTGGGAAACGATACTTGGTCTTACCATTTTATTATTACTTGATACGATTCGGTACACTTGTCGAGTGTTAACAAGTTTTTGGCGCCGTTGCCGGGGACTCGTGGTTTAACTATTCTATTTGTGTGATTATTGATTAACTTTGACTTGATTTTTATCCTTTTATCCTTTTGTTTTTATCTTTTTATCTTTTTGTTTTATCTTTTTATCCTTTTGTTTTTATCTTTTTATCTTGTTATCTTTTTATATTTTCTATTTGTTTGTGCTAAAGTTTTTATCTTTTTATCTTGTTATCTTTTTATATTTTCTATTTGTTTGTGCTAACAATTGTTTCTACGGTTTTGTTTTCTTGTGTATGTAGGATACAATTCGGACTAGGAGCAAGAAAACAACGAAACCTCTTCTTGAAGGATTGGACGAGAGTAGAAGGAGGAGGAGAATTCGAACATCTAGAGAATTATTTCCTTCTCCAGAGACACTTCTACAATCCTCACCACATAGATCTAACCAAAGTATTGAAGAGATGGTTAGAGAGAACAATGGTAGACATACTTTGACGGATTACACCACTGTTGTTGGCCCTCATCATGTTAATAGCATTGCTAGGCCAAGGGTTAATGCTGAAACATGGAGGTGAAACCGGCGTTGATACAATTGGTAAAGAGCAACCAATTTAATGGACTGTCTCATGAAAGTCCATATGAGCATCTAACCACATTCAACGAGATTTGCAACACTGTGAAGATCAATGGTGTGCCGGATGACGCTATAAAGCTTAGTTTGTTTCCTTTCTCATTAGGAGGCAATGCAAAGCTATGGTTGAATTCTTTCTTGGAGGATAGCTTTACTGAATGGGAAGCCGTGGTTTCAAAGTTTCTTAACAAGTACTTCCTACAATCCAAAACCAACAAAGGGAAACAAGAAATTTCTTTTAGACTAGGCATGGAGGAGACGCTAGGTCAAGCATGAGATACACAAGAGCTTGTTGAGAAAGATGCCTACTCATGGCTTTGACGAAGCAACAATAGTCATTCTTTTCCTTGGAGGTCTTGGTTCACAAACCAAATTGATGCTAGATGCCTCAGCTAAAGGTAATATTAAATGCAAGACTCCAGAGGAAGCTTTTGAATTGATAGACAACATGGCTACTAATGACAACGAGATGCATAGTGAAAGAGGAACTCCAATTCAACAAAAAGGAGTCTTACAATTGCAATCTCAAGATGCCTTGCTTGCTCAAAATAAAATCATAACTCAACAGTTGGAGAATTTGACAAAGACACTCGCTCAGTTGCCAAAGGAGCTGAAAAACGTTTCACAAGTTCAACAACAACAACTCTGTGAATTGTGTGGTGGTGACCATATCAATGGTCAATGTGCTTTTCCAGTGGAGGCCTTAGAAGATGTCAATTTTATGCCCAATCAATTTCGAAATCAATTCCAATACCGCCATGGGAACTTCAACCAAGGGTGGAAACCTCACCCAAGCATGGGTCAAGGTCAAAATGGACAAGCTGGACAAGTAGGACAAGTTAATAGACCACAACAGCAACCATCACTATGGCAACAAGTATATGCGCTAAATGAGAGATCAACAAAGCTTGAAGAAACTCTTCAACAATTTATTCAGGTGACTATCTCCAATCACAAGAGCACTGAAGCTGCAATTAGAAATCTGGAGATCGAGGTTGGCCAAATGGCTAAGAAGTTGGAGGATATGCCTGACAGGAGTTTTGGGGCTAATACTGAGGTTAACCCTAAGGAAGAGTGTAAAGCTATTGTGAGTATATGTGATGAGAGGGTGGATGAAAAAGAAAGAGTTGAGTTAGAAAAGAGAGATGAAAAAGAAGAGAGAAAAGGTGAGGATGAGAAAAAAGAGAAAGAAAAGAAGAGGGGAGTGAAAAATTGTGAGAAAAATGAGAGAGTTCTTCCTTATCCTAAGGGGAGTGAAAAATTTGATAAAGAGAGACAATATAAGCGTTTTAAAGAGATCTTCAAGCAAATGGAGATTAAGATACATTTGACTGAAGCACTACAACAAATTCCTGCTTATGCAAAGTACATGAAGCAAATCCTCGCAAAGAGAAGATATCTAGAGGAGGAAACTAGTGATAAACAGGGAGAATGCAAAGCTATTTTGGAGAAACCACTTCCTCCAAAAGTGAAAGATCTAGGAAGTTTTACTATTCCTTGCGTCATTGGGAAGGAGAATATAAGAAAAGCCCTAATTGATTTAGGGTCAAGCATTAATTTGATGCCTTTACCTCTGCTCAAAAGAATTGGTGATCTTGAAGTCAAACCAACAAAGGTGACTTTGCTAATGGCGAATGAATCTTCTAAGAAACCTTATGGTGTGGCGGAAGATGTGGTGGTTTGCATAGACAAACTAAAATTCCTGGTAGACTTTGTGGTGATGGAGATGAAGGAGGATGAGAAGGTCCCAATTATTCTTGGAAGACCGTTTATGAAAATGACAAAGGTAATCATCAATGTGGATGATGGAATGATAGTGCTTCAAGATCGAGGAGAAAAGGTGATCTTTAATGTCTTCAAAGTGGAGCAGCAGATTCAAGAGAAGGAGGCTAGTCATAAAGCCGCATGTAAGGATGCACCCTTGACTAGTTCTAAAGCTGCAAAGCCGGTCATCAAAGGTAAAAATTGCTTCTTGTCACAGGTTAGGGAAGAAGAAAAAGATGGCAAAGGAAGAAAGGTTCATGATGACTTGATGGAGGAACAATTCAAACTTGGCGCACCTGTAAGATTCAAGAACAAGTTGTGGATTGTGAAAGATTTCAAAGAGAATGAAGTGATTGAGATTGAGGCTCCATATTTAAGAAGAGTAAAAAAGGTGGACCAGAAGTAGTTGATGATGTTGTATGATGAAAGAAAGATGAACACCAACATTGAAGATGGAACTTGAGCTTTATTGGGTCAAGCTAATGACGTTAAAAGAGCGCTTACTGGGAGGCATCCCAGTGATTTGAGAACATTAATTTCTTTGATTTTGTTATTTCTGTTATGTAATTTTATAAACTTTGGGACATTGATTTATGTTGTTTTGAGACTTTATGGTATAACATCTACTAATGGATGCTAGGTGATTGAGTATCTAATGAAGGATACTATGTTTGTATACACCTACTGATGGGTGTTGGTAAGAAAGATTTGCATCTACTAAAGGGTGCTGGAGGATTTTGGGTCAGGTTCGTGACGTTCAACAAGCGCTACCTGGGAGGCAACCCAATTGATTGAGTTTATCTTTGTTTGTTTATGATTGGTTTATGTTCTAGTTGCATGATATGGATTGAATGTTTGAGTGATGGGAGTGATAACAGTTGAAAAACTGTTATTTTCATGCTTAAAATTGATACTAAAAGCAACCTTTAACACTTAGAAACTAGCTTGAAATCATGCTTTTGGTCATATTTTTAGAAATAAGAGAGCTGGACAGGTTTATGCTTGATTTCAGTGTTTTATGCAGGTTTTAAGGTGAATTTGGTGAAAGAAGTGAAGAAGGATAGAGATGGAATCAGAAAAGACATCAAAAAGTGCAAAAGAAGAAGTCACAACTACCGCTCAGCGGCAGTTTACCGCTGAGCGGCACTCAGAAACTCACGTTGGATCCGCTGAGGGGTGAAAAGGCCACTGAGGGGAGGAAATCAACTCACGCACTTACCGCTGAGCGGCACTATTTTGGGCTTGGGCCTAATTTTCTGTAATTTTACGAATATTATATAAGCTTTAGGTGTTCCTAGGGTTTGTATCTTTGGCTGGGACGAAACAAACACTTTCTTTTCCACCCCTTGAAGGAAGATCTTGGATGCTTAGGCTACCTCTTCACCTTTCTAGGGTTTTATCTTTCATTCTTTCATTATTGTTCATCTAGTTTCACCATGAATATGGTGAACTAAACCTTGTATTGTTGTTGGGGAATCAATGTAGTCTTGTGAAACTCTCATATATGGAATTTGTTTTAACATCTTACTTTAAGACTTATGCTTTCTTTCATCATTAGTTAGGGTTTTTCCTCTTTGCTTAATGCTTGCTTTGTTTAACTCATTCATTGCCATGATTATTGATTTTGTCGATATGGGAACGTACGGGGAAATCTAGATCCGGGGAATTTCTCCCAATAGCATATTGGTTGCCTTTAAGCTTCTGCACTTAAGAATTAATTACTAGGAATGCTAGGAATTGTATGAACTCGTAATTAAGGATAGGCCTTCTTGACAAGGTAATTTAGAGAGTGGCATTAACATTGATGAAAAGATTGATGAATTCCTAAAATATATGAGAGTGGACAAGATGAAATTGATAACCCGAACAACATACTCATCAATATAATTCATTACGTGTTCGTTTTACTCTTTTTGCCATTGATCAAACTCATGCATACATATTTACTTACTGTCTTTTGCATTAAAAACCTACAATCAATCGTTCACAAGTCTTAAATAATCAACAAATCAGATAACTAACTAGGCCGTGAGTCCTTTGGGAGAACGATACTTGGTCTTACCGAGTTTATTACTTGATACGATTCGGTCACACTTGCCGAGGGTTAAACAAGTTTGTGGCGTCGTTTTTCGGTGTTCATAAATTTGTCATCAAGTTTTTGGCGCCATTGCCAGGGACTCGTGGTTTAACTAGTTTATTTGTTTGATTATTGATTATTTTTGACTTGAATTTTGAAATTTGAATTTTTGTTTTTATTTTCTGTTTTTATTTTTCGGTTTTTATTTTATTTTATTTTATTTTATTTTGTTTTATTTTTCTGTTTTTATTTTTTCTGTTTTTATTTTATCTTCTTATCTCTAATCTTATATCTTCTTTTATATCTTTTTGTGCTAACCAATTCTTTTAGGGATTTGTTTTCTTGTGTATGCAGGAGGCAATCTGAACTAGGAGCAAGAAATCTGCAGAACCTCTTCTTGAAGGATTAGACGAGAGTAGACGGAGGAGAAGAATCTGTACATCTAGAGAACTTTTTCCTTCTCCGGAAACTCTGTTACAACCATCACCACAAGGTTCTGACCATAGCACTGAAAATATGGAGAATAATAATGCCAGAAGAACTCTTGCAGACTACACAAATATAGCTGGACCTCAACATTTTAATAGCATAGCAAGACCGAGGGTCAATGCAGCCAACATGGAGGTTAAGCCAGCATTAATCCAACTGGTGAAGAGTAATCAATTTAATGGGTTGTCTCACGAAAGCCCATATGAGCACCTTACAACTTTTAATGAGATTTGCAACACAGTAAAGATAAATGGGGTGCCGGACGAAGCAATCAAACTTAGTCTGCTTCCATTCTCACTACGAGGCAACGCTAAGATTTGGTTGAACTCTTTTCCAGAAGGAAGCTTTACAGAGTGGGAAGAGGTGGTAACAAAGTTCCTAAACAAATACTTTCCACAATCAAAGGTAAATAAAGGAAAGCAAGAGATTTCATCTTTCAGGCAACGTATGGAGGAATCACTAGGTCATGCATGGGACAGATATAAAAGCTTACTGAGAAAAACTCCCACACATGGTTTTGACGAAGGGGAAGTAGTCTTGGCTTTCCTTACAGGTCTTGGTTCCCAAACCAAGATGATGCTTGACGCCATAGCTGGAGGAAATATCAAATGGAAAACTCTAGAGGAACCTACAGAAATCATTGATAATATGGCTACTAGTGATAATGATCTGAACAGTGAAGGAGGAGCTCCTATTCAACAAAAAGGAGTTCTACAGTTGCAATCCCATGACGCCTTGCTAGCACAAAATAAGATACTAACTCAACAACTGGAGACTCTTACAAAAACACTTGCACAATTGCCAAAAGAGTTAAAGACTGTTGCACAGGTTCAATCACAGTTGTGTGAATTGTGTGGAGGTGACCGTGTAAATGGTCAGTGCGCCTTTCTAGCAGAAGCTTTGGAGGATGTTAACTTCATGGCCAATCAATTTCTGTACCGTCAGGGGAATTTCAATCAAGGGTGGAAACCACACCCAAGCGTTGGTCAAGGATAAAGTGGGCAAGCTGGACAATCAGGGCAATTTCACAAGCAACAACAACAACCAACCTTATGGAAACAAATATCTACACTTAATGAAAGATCAATAAGGATGGAAGAAACTCTTCAGCAATTCATACAGGCAACTGAATCCACTCAAAAGAGAACTGAAGCTGCTATTACGAAATTGGAGATTCAAATGGGTGAAATTAATAAGCTGTTGGAAGAAAGGCCTGACAAGAATTTTGGGGCTAATACTGAGGTTAACCCCAGGGAAGTGTGTAAAGTGCTAGTGAGTGTAAATGTTGAAAAAGTTGAGTTGGAAAAAGAAGAGAGAAAAGAGAGAGAAGAGAATCAAGAAGAGAAAATTTGTGGGAAGAAAAAGAAAGTGAGAGAAAAGAAAAAGAGGACGAGAGAAAAAAAGAAAGAATCATATGAAAAACCTCTTCCTCATCCAAAGAAGTATCATAGGAAGAAGGAATTTGAGCGCTTTATGGAAATCTTGAAGAAATTGGAGATTAAAGTTCCTATGATTGAGACATTGCAACAGGTTCCTGGGTTGATCAAATTCCTGAAGAAGTTCAGTAGAAAGAAGAAAAAGAAGAAAGAACTTGAGTTTTATTGGGTCAAGCTAGTGACGTTAAAAGAGCGCTTGCTGGGAGGCAACCCAATGATTTAAGAACTCTTTAATTTTTGGTTTGGTGATGTAATTTTGAACTTTTGGGTATTTTTGTTTTTGTTATAAGTTTGTTACAGGGTTTACATCTACTGATGGATGTTAGGCGGAACAATATCTACTGAAGGATACTATGTTTGTACACACCTACTGATGGGTGTTGGTAAGAAAGATTTGCATCTACTGAAGGGTGCTGGAGGATTTTGGGTCAGGCTCGTGACGTTAAACAAGCGCTACCTGGGAGGCAACCCAGTTGATTGATTTTATCTGTATTGTTTGTTTTGATTCTACTTTTGTTGCATGATAGGGATTGAATGTTTGAGTGATCTGAGACCTTAATTGCAAGGAGCCAGTTAGGGGTATGTTTAGGACGCATTTAGGTTAAGCTAATGAGAAGGAGAGCACTTCCCGTAAGTGCCATTGAGTGGCAAACTACCGCTGAGCGGTAGTGTCGCAGACTGGGCTTAGGTTGCCCCTCAGCGGAACCCGAGCCCATTAGGGTATTTTTATACCCTAAGCTGCGCCTTGGCCTCTCCTTTTAGATTTTTCTCTGCACACACTCCTACATACTTTTCCAAGGTTTTCTACAACTTTTCCCTCATCGCTTTTGAGAAAATTTCTTTTCCACTCACTTTCTCACTTGTTGTCCATCTATGTTTGGGGTTGGGAGAGAGCATCATTGATGGGGATGAGTTTTTCAAAGCACTAGAGCAGGATTTGTTTTATCATTCATTGTTGTTTTTTTAGAATAGGGTTTGAGGTACTCAATTGGAAACTTTATCTGTTATGATGGTTTGCTTATGATTGTTGTTTGATAAGTAATGCCTGATGATGCTTTGATATTGATTGATGTTGAGATGTACACATTACATGCTTATACAGGTGGTTCACAAGCTTTGTGAACAAATGTAAGTTATTGTGATGGTGATTGTGATATTAAGCAGGATGTGTATGTCAAATGGGAATGAGCTTAGATGTGAGGTTTTGAGCTCCAGAATTTTTGTGATTGAGTGCTATTACTTTGAAAGCATGAATGACTTTGCCCAGGTTTGCTATGATTGAATTACTTGCTTGTTTGCATTATATGATCAAGGCCGTTTGTTGGTAGCCCTTATATTAGCCAAGTTGCATTAAATAAGCCACAAAAGAGAACATTATGTGTTCTATCATTTGAACCCTTAGCCTTGAACATAAATTTAAAACCCTTGTTGAAAGCTTTACCTTGAGTTAATTAGAAAATATTTTGTGGTATGGACAAATGTTCAAGTTTGAGGTTGTTGGAAAATAGAAAGGGAAATTGAAAGCATTGAGCTAAGAGCTAAGAATTAAGTATGTGAAATGAGAAAGAAAAAGAGAAAGAAAAGAAAAGAAAAAGCAAAGCTCAATGTAAAGGAAAGTGGGGAAAAGTAAGAATGATTGTGTTTATATGATTCTCTTAACTCAAGGGTTTTGTGATCTAGAAAAACCAATTTTCTTGTTAGCCCAGCCACATTATAAGCCATTGAAAGTCCTTGTGATGATGCATGCGTGTGAATTTATTTGATTGTGGTTAAATGAAAGGCAAAGTCAATTCATGTGACACTCTGATAGTAGAGTGAATGAGTGATTACCTCTTATACACTTGTGTTTGAGTGAAACACTTTACCTAGTGAGGAAAGATTCCATGAACACATGAACATCTTTGCTTAGTTGATTGATCATTCATGAAAAATAGCATTTGTTCGATATTAAGTGATTTTGTGAACACCCATAGCATGTGCATGTCTTGATTGAAATCTTTGTCATGAGTTTAATTGAAGTTTTTACTTATCTTGAAAAGAGGATTTTTGAATGAGTGAACCATTGTATAGATCGGTAGAAGATTGAGTTACATTTTGTTTGCTTGAGGACTGATAACAGTTGAAAAACTGTTATTTTCATGCTTAAAATTGACACTAAAAGCAACCTTTATACTTAGAAACTAGCTTGAAATCATGCTTTTATTCATATTTTTAGAAATAAGAGAGTTGGACAGGTTTATGCTTGATTTCAGTGTTTTTGTGCAGGTTTTAAGGTGAATTTAGTGAAAGAAGTGAAGAAGGAGAGAGATGGAACCAGAAAAGACATCAAAAAGTGTAAAAGGAGAAGCCGCAATTGCCGCTCAGCGGCAATTTACTGCTGAGCGGCACTCAGGAGCTCATGGGAGAACCGCTGAGGGGCAAAATGGCCGCTGAGGGGAGAAAACGACTCACGCACTTACCGCTGAGCGGCACTATTTTTGGGCTTGGGCCTAATTTTCTGTAATTTACGAGTAGTATATAAGCTTTAGGGTTTCCTAGGGTTAGTATCTTTGGCAGAAACGAAGCAAACACTCCCTCTTCACCCCTTGGGGGTAGATTGGGAGATGGTGACAACTCTCCTCTTCTCTTTCTCGGGTTTTTCTATCTCTTCCATTCTTCCATTATTGTTCATCTAGTTTCACCATGAATATGGTGAACTAAACCTTGTATGTTTGTTGGGGAATCAATGTAATCTTTTGAAGCTCTCATATATGGAATTTGTGCTTGCATCTTAATCTAAGACTTATGCTTTCTTTCATCATTAGTTAGGGTTTTTCCTCTTTGCTCAAGGCTTGCTTTGTTTAACTCATTCAATGCATGATTATTGATTTTGTCGATACGGGAACGTACGGTGAAGTCTAGATCCGGGGAATTACTCCCAATAGTATATTGGTTGTCGTTAAGCTCCTGTGCTAAAAGAACTAATTATTAGGAATGCTAGGAATTGTATGAACTCGTAATTGGGGATAGGCCTTCTTGACAAGGTAATTTAGAGAGTGGCATTAACAATGATGACTTGAATGTTGAATTCCTAAAATATATGAGAGTGGATAAGATGAAATTGACCCCCAACAACATACTCATTCATATATTCCATTGAAAGTATTTGTATTTTGTTTTAGCCATTGATCACCCTTATGCATACATGTTTATTTTCGTCTTTTGCATATAAAATCCAATTATTTTATTCTTAAGTCTTAGCTAATCAACAAATCACATAACTAAACTAGGCCGTGAGTCCTTTGGGAGAACGATACTTGGTCTTACCAAGTTTATTACTTGAAACGATTCGGTCATACTTGCCGATTGTAAAACAAGTTTGTGACATCATATTTTGGTGATCATAAATTTGTCCATCAAGTTTTTGGCGCCGTTGCCGGGGACTCGTGGTTTAACTGGTTAATTTGTGTGATTATTGATTATCTTTGACTTTAATTTTGAAATTCTGTTTTTATTTTTATGTTTTTATTTTATTTTATTTTATTTTATTTTATTTTATTTTCTGTTTTTATTTTTATTTTATTTTATTTTCTGAATTTTATATTTTCTTCTATATCTTTTTGTGCTAACCAAATATTCTAGGGTTTTGTTTTCTTGTGAATGCAGGAAGCAATTAGAACAAGGAGCAAGAAAACAACAAAACCTCTTCTTGAAGGTTTGGACGAGAGTAGAAGGAGGAGAAGAATCAAAACTTCTAGAGAACTCTTTCCTTCTCCGGAAACTCTGTTGCAACCATCACCACAGGGTTCTGACCATAGCACAGAAAATATGGAGAACAATAATAACAGAAGAACTCTTGCTGATTACACCAATATAGCTGGACCTCAGCACTTTAACAGTATAGCTAGACCTAGAGTCAATGCAGTTAACATGGAGGTCAAACCAGCATTGATCCAACTGATGAAGAGCAATCAATTTAATGGGTTATCTCATGAAAGCCCATATGAGCACCTCACTACCTTCAATGAGATTTGCAACACAGTCAAGATTAATGGGGTGCCAGATGAAGCGATCAAACTTAGCTTGTTTCCTTTCTCATTGGGAGGCAATGCTAAGCTTTGGTTAAATTCTTTCCCAAAAGAAAGTTTCACAGAGTGGGAAGTAGTGGTAACAAAGTTTTTAAACAAGTACTTCCCACAATCCAAGGTGACTAAAGGCAAGCAAGAGATTTCTTCATTTAAGCAAGGCATGGAAGAATCACTGGGGCATGCATGGGACAGGTATAAAAGCTTGTTACGTAAAACTCCCACGCATGGTTTTGAAGATCAGGAAGTAGTCTTAACTTTCCTTGGAGGTCTTGGTTCACAAACCAAGATGATGCTAGACGCCTCAGCAGGAGGCAATATTAAATGGAAAACTCCAGAGGAAGCAACAGAGATTATAGAAAACATGGCTACTAGTGATAATGAGCTGCACAGTGAGAGAGGAGCTCCTATGCAACAAAAAGGAGTTCTCCAATTACAGACACATGATGCCCTGCTAGCTCAAAACAAAATTCTAACTCAACAGCTGGAGACTCTTACTAAAACTCTTACACAATTACCCAAAGAGTTGAAGACTGCTGCACAGGTACAATCCTAGTTGTGTGAATTGTGTGGAGGTGACCATATCAATGGTCAATGTGCCTTTCCAGTTGAAGCCGTAGAGGATGTAAACTACATGACCAATCAGTACCGTCAAGGGAGCTACAATCAAGGGTGGAAACCACACCCAAGTATTGGTCAAGGGCAAACTGGTCAATATAATAAGCAGCAGCAGCAACCCACCTTATGGCAACAGTTATCTATGCTTAATGAAAGGTCCATGAGGATGGAGGAAACTCTCAACAATTTCATACAGAAAACTGAGTCTACCCAAAAGAGCACTGAAGCTGCTATCAAAAATTTGGAGACTCAGATGGGGCAGATCACCAAGCAGGTGGAAGAAAGGCCAAACAGAAATTTTGGGGCTAATACTGAGGTTAACCCCAGAGAAGAATGTAGAGTGGTGGAGAGTACAAATGAGGAGATAATTGAGTTAGACAAAGAAGAAACAGAAGAGAAAAAAGAAATAGAGAGCAAGAATAGTTTTCCTTTTCCAATGAATCATGAGAATCAACTAGATTTCACTGAATTATTCAATATGATAGATAATGATGCACCTTGGGAGCAGATTCTACAACAAATTGCAGTTTACACCAAACCGGAAGAAGACATCTCTACAAAGAAAAGGCGTAGAGATTATGATACAAAGAAGTGTAAAACTGTTAAAACGGAGCCATTCCCTCTAAAAGCAGCAGATCCAGGAAGCTTTTCTATCCCTTGTACTATAGGGAAGAAGAGGATTAAAAAAGCTCTTCTTGATTTAGGTTCAAGTGTTAACTTGATACCTTACTCTTTACTGGAGCAAATCAGCAATGTTAATATGAAACATGTAAAGGTTAAGTTAGTAATGGCTGATGGATCTTCAAAGGAACCATGTGGGATTGCAGAGGACGTTATAGTTTGTGTTGGCAAACTCCAGTTCTTGGCAGACTTTGTGGTGATGAAGATGGAGACAGAAAAGATACCTATCATTCTTGGAAGACCGTTTATGAAAACGGCCAAAGCTATCATTGATGTAAACGAAGGTATAGTGGTGCTCCAGGATCGAGAGGAGAGAGTCGTTGAGATGTCTTTAAAGATGAGAGGCAAACAAAGGAGGAAGAAGCTAGTTATAAAGCTGCATTTGAAGATGCACACATGACTAGCCATCAAGATGAAGAACCCAAGGTTACAGGTAACCATTGTTTGTTGTTTCAGGTACATAAAGGAGAGAAGATTGGAAGAGGAGGAAAAATTCCTGGTGACTGGAAGAAAAGAAGACCCCAACTTGGTGCACCTGTGAGAATCAAAAACAAGTTGTGGGTTGTGAAAGGCTTCAAAGAGAAGGAGATGATAGAGATAGAATCTCCATGTCTTAGAAGAATCAAAACAGTGCACAGGAAACAACTGAGGAGTTGGTGGGATAACAACATCAACTAAGGAAAATGAACCAGAACAGCCCCACTCTAGTAGGTTCCTCTCTAGGAAACATGAGAAGCACTTTAGGGTGGTTCAGGACAGGAGACTTCTAATGGAAAGAAAAGTTGGAATGATACCTAACTTTGCTCCTCAATTTGGAGAGCAAGTGTTAGGGAATGATTGGGGAAAGCTAGCCACATATCTTGCACCTGCCAATATAGCTGTGGTAAAAGAGTTCTACACCAATGCAAAGAAGATTGGTGACTATCCAGTTGAAAATTATCTGGGCTATGTCAGAGGCCATGCTATCAGGTATGATCCTGATTCTATCAATAACTTCTTGGACACTGTATGGGCTGGTGAGCAGTGCCAATTTGCTCTTTGTATGGAGGAAGGTGCTGATTATGAGGACGTAGAGAGAGTACTATGCATACCTGGAGGACACTTCCAAAGGAATAGATCTGGCTCAGTGGTTAACATTAGGACGACGGATTTGACTCCTCTTGCAAAGTATTGGATGGCATTTTCTCATGCCAACATTCAGCCATGTTCACATGTGTCAGATATTACTCTCAGCAGGGCACTCTTCATCTACTGTGCTATCAGGAACTTAAATGTTAACATTGGGCAGGTGATAGCTGATGAGATTAGTGTGTGTGCCAATACCTCAAACAACAAAGCACCCCTGGGACATCCCTCCTTGATTACTCACCTGTGCAAGCTAGCTGGGGTGGATACTTCTGTTCCACCATTTGAAAGGCCAAGAAAAGCCATTGATGAGGCTTATTACAGACAGTACTGTGGAGGTGAAGATGCAGCTCAGCCAGTTCCACCACGCCGTGCTCGTAGAGAGAGAGGGCCAGTACAAAGCCAGACATCGGCTGAGACACATGAAGCAGAACCATTCCAGATGAGGGATATGTACATGTCTCTTATAGGTGCTCAGCTACAGTCCATTCATAGAGGGCAGGTGGCTACTGCTGAGATGATTGTGGGGATGTATGACACACCTCCAGCTCACAGGTGGACTATGGATGAATTCCATAATGTGGTAGCTTGGCTAGAGGAGCCAACGCATGGAGGAGGAGCTGAAGCAGCTGAAGCTTCAGTCAGGGAGATGGAAGAAGATGAAGCTGATGATGATGATGCAATTGAAGATGATGAAGATGAGGAGGAAGAGGAAGATACAGAGGATAACTTAGATTGATGAGGAGCTGAGATAGCATTTACTGATGAATGCTATCATATGCTTATGCTGTTGTTGGTTTAAGTTTTCTGAACTTATTGATTTTTGCTTTTAGATTAGGGTTTGATGTACTCTATTGGAAACCTGGTTTGTTATGATGGTTTGCTATTAACTGTGATTGTGTGATAAGTAATGCTGAATGATGCTTATTGATTGATTGATGTTGAGATGATGTGCACATTAAAATGCTTATACAGGTGATTCACAAGCTTTGTGAACAAATGCAGGATCTTATGATTGTGATTGTGATATTAAGCAGGATGTGTATGTCAAATGTGAATGAGCTTATATGTGAGGTTTTAAGCTCCAGAGTTTTTTATTGATTGAATGCTATTGCTTTGGAAACATGAATGATTTTGCCCAGGTTTTCCATGATTGAATCAATTGCTTGTTTTGCATCATATGATCAAGGCCGTTTGTTGGAACCCTTTTTATTGGCCAAATTCATAAAGTTAGCCCAATAAACGAGAACACTTTGTTTGTGTTCTACCCTTTGAACCCTTAGCCTTGAACATAAATTGAAAACCCTTGTTGAGAAACTTTACCTTGAGTTAAGTAGAAAATTATGTGTGGTATTCTTAAATGTTCAAGTTTGGGGTTGTTGGGAAACCATGAGGAATAAAATGGAAAAGCATTGAGCTAAAAGAAAAAGAAAAGAAAAAGAAAAGAAAAGAAAAGAAAAAGCAAGGCTCAATGCAAATGCAAAGGCAAGTTGGGAAAAATAAGAATGATTGTGTTGTTATGATTCTCTTAACTCAAGGATTTTGTGATCCAGAAAAACCAATTTTCTTGTTAGCCCAACCACATTATAAGCCATTGAAAAGTCCTCGTGATGATGCATGCTTATTAATATTTTTCGATTGTGGTTAAATGAAAGGCAAAGTTGATTCATGTAACATTGTGATAGTGGAGTGAATTAGTGATTACCTCTTATAGACTTGTGTGTGAGTGAAACACTTTACCTAGTGAGGAAATATTCCATAAGCACATGAACATCCATGCTTAATTAATTGATCATTCATGAAAAATAGCATTTGTTGGAATTTAAATGACTTTGTGAACACTAAAGCATGTGCACATCTTGATTGAAATCTTGGTCATAAGTTTGATTGAAGTTTTTACTTATCTTGAAAAGAAGATTTTTGAATGAGTGAACCATCATATAAATTGGTGGAAGATTGAGTTACATCTTATTTGCTTGAGGACAAGCAAAGTTCTAAGTTTGGGGTTGTGATAACAGTTGAAAAACTGTTATTTTCATGCTTAAAATTGACACTAAAAGCAACCTTTATACTTAGAAACTAGCTTGAAATCATGCTTTTATTCATATTTTTAGAAATAAGAGAGCTGGACAGGTTTATGCTTGATTTCAGTGTTTTTGTGCAGGTTTTAAGGTGAATTTAGTGAAAGAAGTGAAGAAGGAGAGAGATGGAATTAGAAAAGACATCAAAAAGTGCAAAAGGAGAAGCCGCAACTGCCGCTGAGCGGCAGTTTACCGCTGAGCGGTACTCAGGAGCTCACGGGAGAACCGCTGAGGGGCAAAATGGCCGCTGAGGGGAGAAAACGACTCACGCACTTACCGCTGAGCGGTAGTTTACCGCTGAGCGGTAGTTTACCGCTGAGCGGCACTATTTTTGGGCTTGGGCCTAATTTTCTGTAATTTACGAATAGTATATAAGCTTTAGGGTTTCCTAGGGTTAGTATCTTTGGCAGAAACGAAGCAAACACTCTCTCTTCACCCCTTGGGGGTAGATTGAGAGATGGTGACAACTCTCCTCTTCTCTTTCTCGGGTTTTTCTATCTCTTCCATTCTTCCATTATTGTTCATCTAGTTTCACCATGAATATGATGAACTAAACCTTGTATGTTTGTTGGGGAATCAATGTAATCTTTTGAAGCTCTCATATATGGAATTTGTGCTTAGCAGTGGTGAAAGAATTTTACACCAACACAAGGAGGTTGGGTGATCATCCTGCTGAGGATTATTTGAGCTATGTTAGAGGACACGCCATTCGATATGACCTTGGTTCTATCAACAGATTTTTAGACACTGAATGGGTGAAAACGGTTGAAAAACCGTTATTTTTATGCTTAAAATTGATACTAAAAGCAACCTTTAAGACTTAGAAACTAGTTTGAATTCATATTTTTGCTTTAGTTTTGTGAATAAGAGAGTTGAAAGTGAATTTAATGGTTTTGTGCAAGATTCCCTTGATTTTGTAGGCTAATTGAATGATTTGAAAGAAGAATGGAAGTACCGAATGATT
This sequence comes from Vigna angularis, assembly GCF_016808095.1. Taxonomy (NCBI): domain Eukaryota; kingdom Viridiplantae; phylum Streptophyta; class Magnoliopsida; order Fabales; family Fabaceae; genus Vigna; species Vigna angularis. Next base: position 16,462,027 of record NC_068980.1, read on the forward strand.
GGAGTGCTGAAAAGTCAACCAGAAACCAGAAAAGTCAATAAGTCAACCAGAAAAGTCAACCAGTCAACCAGAATGCTGAAAAACCAACCAGAACGCAGAAAAAGTGTGACCGAGTGGCGCTGAGTGGTAAAATACCGTTGAGCGACACTTTTCAGGTGCCAAAATCACCGCTGAGGGGCAAAAACAGCAGCTGGGGGCAAAATGGATCATGCGGTATTACCGCTCAGCGGTAAAATACCGCTGAGCGCCATTCTAAGTGGGCTTGGACCGGTTTTCTTTTGTTTTTATGGGCTTGGACTTGTTTTATGTTATTTTTATGCCCTATTTAAGGACTTGCACGTCCTAGGGTTTGTATCTTTGGCTGTGACGAAGCAAATACTCTCTCTTCCACCCCTTTGAAGGAGGATCTTGGATGCTCAGGCTACCTCTTCACCTTTCTAGGGTTTTATCTTTCATTCTTTCATTATTGTTCATCTAGGTTCACCATGAATATGGTGAACTAAACCTTGTATGTTTGTTGGGGAATCAATGTAATCTTATGAAGCTCTCATATATGGAATTTGTGCTTGCATCTTAATCTAAGACTTATGCTTTCTTTCATCATTAATTAGGGTTTTTCCTCTTTGCTCAAGGCTTGCTTTGTTTAACTCATTCAATGCATGATTATTGATTTTGTCGATACGGGAACGTACGGGGAAGTCTAGATCCGGGGAATTACTCCCAATAGTATATTGGTTGTCGTTAAGCTCCTGTACTAAAAGAACTAATTATTAGGAATTTTAGGAATTGTATGAACTCGTAATTGGGGATAGGCCTTCTTGAGAAGCTAATTTAGAGAGTGGCATTAACAATGATGACTTGAATGTTGAATTCCTAAAGTATATGAGAGTGGATAAGATGAAATTGACCCCCAACAACATACTCATTCATATATTCCATTGAAAGTATTTGTATTTTGTTTTAGCCATTGATCACCCTCATGCATACATGTTTATTTTCGTCTTTTGCATATAAAATCCAATTATTTTATTCTTAAGTCTTAGCTAATCAACAAATCACATAACTAAACTAGGCCGTGAGTCCTTTGGGAGAACGATACTTGGTCTTACCAAGTTTATTACTTGAAACGGTTCGGTCATACTTGCCGATTGTAAAACAAGTTTGTGACATCATATTTTGGTGATCATAAATTTGTCCATCAAGTTTTTGGCGCCGTTGCCGGGGACTCGTGGTTTAACTAGTTTATTTGTTTGATTATTGATTATCTTTGACTTGTTTTTGAATTTTTAATTTAAATTTCGAATTTTTTATTTTTTTATTTTTTCTGTTTATATTTTTCAGTTTTTATTTTATTTTAGTTTATTTTTTGGTTATTATTTTATTTTATTTTTCTGTTTTTATTTTTCTGTTTTTATTTCCTATCTTCTTATCTTTTCAATTATATCCTTTGATTTGTTTTTATCTATCTTCTCTATCTTTTTGTGCTAACAAATATTTTCTAGAGTTTTGTGCCTAATGTCTGCAGAATGCAATTTGATCAAGAATTTAACTATATGGGCACTCAATTCTATCAAAGTAATCTCAACCACTGGTGGGAACCTCACTCAAGCATGGATGAAAGCCAATTTTGGCAAGCTGCCGGACAATTTGAGAACCAACCACAACAACAATGGCAGCACCAAAGCTTTAAAATCAACAAAGGGAAGCAAGATATCTCTTCATTTAGACAAGGCATGGAGGAAACACTAGGTCACGCATGGGACAGGTACAAAAACCTATTAAGAAAGACTCCCACGCATGGATTTGACGAAGGAGAAGTAGTCCTAATCTTCCTTGGAGGTCTTGGTTCACAAACCATGATGATGCTTGACGCCTCAGCTGGAGGCAATATCAAATGGAAGACTCCAGAGGAAGCCACAAAAATCATTGATAATATGGCTGCTAGTGATGATGAGTTAAGCAGTGAAAAAGGATATCCTAGTCAGAAGGATATCCAGTGATAAGGAGCTGAACAGTGAAAGACGAGCTCCTATTCAACAAAAAGGAGTTCTATAGTTGAAATCTCATGACGCCTTGCTAGCACAGAACAAAATACTAATAAAACAACTGGAGACTCTCAAAAAAACACTTGCATAACTGCCATAAGAGTTAAAGACTGTTGCACAGGTTCAATCACAATTGTGTGAATTGTGTGGAGGTGACCATATAAATGGTCAGTGTGCCTTTCCAGCAGAAGCTTTGGAAAATGTGAACTTCATGGCCAACCAGTTTCCGTACCGACAAGGGAACTTCAATCAAGGGTGGAAACCACACCCAAGCATTGGTCAAGGGAAGAATGGGCAGGCTGGACAAAATGGGCAATTCAACAAGCAACAACAACAACCAACTTTATGGCAACAGTTTTCTGCATTTAATGAAAGGTTCGTAAAGATGGAAGAAACTCTTAATCAATTTATACAGAAAACTGAATCTTCTCAAAAGAATACTGATGCTGCTATTAAGAACTTGAAGATTCAAATGGGGCAGATTACCAAGCAGTTGGAAGAAAGGCCTGACACGAATTTTGGGGCTAATACTGAGGTTAACCCCAAGGAAGAGTGTCAAGAGCTAGTGAGTGTAAATGTTGAAAAAGTTGAGTTGGAAAAAGAAGAGAGAAAAGAGAGAGAAGCGAAAGAATAAGAGAAAATTTGTGTGAAGATTGAGAAGGTGAGTAGAAAAAGAAAAGAAAAAAAGAAAGTGAGAGAAAAGAGAAAAAGGACGAGAGAAAAAAAGAAAGAATCATATGAAAAACCTCGTCCCCATCCAAAGAAGTATCATAGGAAGAAGGAATTTGAGCGCTTTATGGAAATCTTCAAGAAATTGGAGATTAAAGTTCCTATGATTGAGACATTGCAACAGGTTCCTGGTTTGATCAAATTTCTGAAGAAGTTCAGTAGAAAGAAGAAAAAAAAGAAGAAAGAACATGAGCTTGGGTCAAGCTAGTGACGTTAAAAGAGCGCTTGCTGGGAGGCAACCCAGTGATTTAAGAACTTTTTAATTTTTGTTTTGGTGATGTAATTTTTAACTTTTGGGTATTTTTGTTTTTGTTATAAGTTTGTTACAGGATTTACATCTACTGATGGATGTTAGGCGGAAGAGTATCTACTGAAGGATATTATGTTTGTATACACCTACTGATGGGTGTTGGTAAGGAAAATTTGCACCTACTGAAGGGTGCTGGAGGATTTTGGGTCAGGCTCGTGACATTAAACAAGCGCTACCTGGGAGGCAACCCAGTTGATTGATTTTTCTGTATTTTTTGTTTTGATCCTGCTTTAGTTGCATAATAGGGTTATGTTTGAGTGATCTGAGACCTTAATTGCAGGGAGCCAGTTAGGGGTATGTTTAGGACGCATTTAGGTTAAGCTAAGGAGAAGGAGAGCACTTCCCATAAGTGCCGCTGAGCGGCAAACTACCGCTGAGCGGTAGTGTCACAGAAGGGGCTTAGGTTGCCCCTCAGCAGAACCCGAGCCCATTAGGGGTATTTTTATACCCTAAGCTGCGCCTTGGCCTCTCCTTTTAGATTCTTCTCTGCACACACACTCCTGCATACTTTTCCAAAGTTTTCTATAACTTTTCCCTCATCCTTTTTGAGAAAATTTCTTTTCCACTCACTTTCTTACTTGTTGTTCATCTAAGTTTGGGGTTGGGAGAGAGTATCATTGATGGGGCTGAGTTTTTCAAAGCACTAAAGCAAGATTTGTCTTATTTATTTATGTTTGTTTAGGGTTTGATGTACTCAATTGACAACTTTATCTGTTATGATGGTTTGCTGATGATTGTGATTGTTTGATAAGTAATGCTTAAATGATGCTTTGATATAGATTGATGTTGAGATGTGCATATTACATGCTTACACAGGTGGTTCACAAGCTTTGTGAACAAATGCAAGTTTATGATTGTGATTGTGATATTAAGCAGGATGTGTATGTCAAATGTGAATGAGCTTATATGTGAGGTTTTGAGCTCCAGAGTTATTATTTTGAGTGTTATTACTTTGGAAGCATGAATAACTTTGCCCAGGTTTTCTATGATTGAATCAATTGCTTGTTTTGCATCATATGATCAAGGCCGTTTGTTGGAACCCTTTTTATTGGCCAAATTCATAAAGTTGGCCTATTAAAAGAGAACACTTTGTGTTCTATCCTTTGAACCCTTAGCCTTGAACATAAATTGAAAACCCTTGTTGAAAAGCTTTACCTTGAGTTAAGTAGAAAATATTTTGTGGTATTGACAAATGTTCAAGTTTGAGGTTGTTGGAAAATAGAAAGGGAAATTGAAAGCATTGAGCTACGAGCTAAGAAGTAAATATGTGAAAAGCAAAAGAAAAAAAAAAGAGAAAAAAAGGAAAAGAAAAAGCAAAGCTCAATGCAAAGGAAAGTTAGGAAAGTAAGAATGATTGTGTTTATATGATTTTCTTAACTCAAGGGTTTTGTGATCTAGAAAAACCAATTTTCTTGTTAGCCCAGCCACATTATAAGCCATTGAAAAGTCCTTGTGATGATGCATGCTTGTGAATGTATTTGATTATGGATAAATGAAAGGCAAAGTAAATTCTTGTGACATTGTGGTAGTAGAGCGAATGAGTGATTACCTCTTATACACTTGTGTTTGAGTGAAGCACTTACCTAGTGAGGAAATATTCCATGAGCACATGAACATCCATGCTTAGTTGATTGATCATTCATGAAAAATAGCATTTGTTGGATATTAAGTGATTTTGTGAACACCCAAAGCATGTGCATATCTTGATTGAAATCTTTGTCATGAGTTTAATTGAAGTTTTTACTTATCTTGAAAAGAGGATTTTTGAATGAGTGAACCATTGTACAGATTGGTAGAAGATTGAGTTACATCTTGTTTGCTTGAGGAGAAACAAAGTTTTAAGTTTGGGGTTACATGGGCAACTAGTTTCGTCCCAACAATTATAACCAAGGGTGGAAATCTCATCCTAGCATGGGACAAAGTCAGTTTGGGCAAACTGATGGACAATTTAATAGATCACGACAGCAACAACAACAATAATGGCAACAACAACCCTCTCTAGCTAACAGAACTACAAAGCTTGAGGAGGCAACCCTTTCCACCCAGAAAAGCATTGAAGCTGGTATAAGGAATCTGGAGATGCAGGTTGGTCAAATAGCCAAGAAGTTGGAAGAGATACCTATCAACAGTTTTGGGGCTAATACTGAAGTTAACCCCAAGGAAGAATGCAAGGTTATTGTGAGTGTAGAAAATGAGAGGGAAAAAGAGAAAGAGAGAAAAGAAAAAGTTGAGTTAAAAGAGAGGGAAGAAAAAGAAGAGAGAAAAGAAAAAGTTGAGAGAAAAGAGAGAGTTAAGTTAGAAGAGAGAAAAGAAAAAAAAGAGAGTGAGAGAAAAGAGAAAAAAATTGAGAAAAATCTTCATCACCCTAAAGAATGTTCAGGAAAAGAAAAAGAGATGCAATTAGGGTGTTTTGAAGAAATTTTCAGAAAATTAGGGATTAAAATTCCTGTGATTGAGGCATTGCAGCAGATTCCTGAATATGCTAAGTTTTTGAAGAAGCCCCTCAAGAGAAAGAAATATTTAGAGGAGGAAACAATTAAGGTACAAGGAGAGTGCTCTGTGATCTTGTAGAAGGCACCTCCTCCTAAAGTTAAAGACCCAACAAGTTTCACCATTCCTTGCACTATCAAGAGCAATAAAATAGGGAAAGCCCTAATTGATTTAGGGTCTAGTATCAATTTGATGCCCTTATCTGTTTTTGAAAAGATTGGTGGTCTTGAAGTCTAGCCTGCAAAGATGACTCTGTTTATGGTGGATGGATCCACCAAAAAGCCCTTTGGTGTGGTGGAGGATGTGATGGTACAAACTAACAATCTCAGATTCCTGGTGGACTTTGTAGTGATGGAGATGGATAAAGATTTGGAGATCCCTATAACTCTTGGAAGGCCATTTATGAAAACGACCAAGGTGATCATCAATGTGGATGATGGAACTATTGCACTTAAAGACCAAGAAGAGGAGGTGATTTTCAATGTCTTCAATGCTGAGCAACAAATCCAAGTAAAGAAGACTAGTCTCAAAGCTGCATGTGGAGATGCACCAAAGACCAGTACTAAAGTTGCCAAGCCAGGAAAGAAAGGTAAAAAGTGTTTTTTGTCATAGGTAAAGGAAGAAGAAAAAGATAGCAAAGGAAAATGTGTTGATGGACTAATAGAGATTGAACAGGCATTCCAGTGAGATTCAACAAAAAGCGGTGGATTGTGAAAGAACTCAGGACTGATGGACTAATAGAGATTGAATCTCCAATTTCTAGGAGAATCAAAAAGGTGAACAGGACGTTACTGAAGGACTTTTGGTGTAGAGAAGGAAAAGATAACACCAAGATCAAAGATGTGACATGAGCCTATTGAGTCAAGCCAGTGACGTTAAAGAAGCGCTTGCTGGGAGGCAACCTAGTGTTTCTACAAACTTTTATTTGTTTATTATTTCTTTATGTTTTCAATTTGTTTTTCTATTTATTTTATGTTGGCTTTGGGTCAAGCTAGTGACGTTAAAGAAGCACTTACTGGGAGCCAACCCAGTGTTTCTACATATTTTTTTTATTCACTATTGTAAAATTGGCCTTTAACGTCACCCAATAGAGGTCCGTCCACGAAAACACCAACGTAAATAATTGACCGGTGGCATATCCGTAAATAAGTGGGACTTTAGACGCCCGTTGTGGGGGGGCCCCGACGTCTATAATATTATAAACGTTGGGGCACCTCTAACGGACGTTTAAGGGGCTGAAAAAATTAACTATCCACTTACCCTGTCAGCCACTTAAACGTCTATTGTGGGAGGGCCGAACGTCTAAAATATTATAAACGTCGGGGCCCCTCCAACAGACATTTAAGTGGCTGTTTGAAGAGTTAACTTTTTCAGCCACTTAAACGTCTGTTATAGGGGCCCCGACGTTTATAATATTATAGACGTCCGGCCCCCCCACAACGGACGTTTAAAGGGCTGACAGGTAGTTGAAGTGTTAACTTTTTCAGCAACTTAAACGTCCATTAGAGGGGCCCCGACGTCTATAATATTATAGACGTCCAGCCCCCCCACAACAGACATTTAAAGGGCTGACAAGGTAGTTGAAGAAATTATATTTTTTAGCCACTTAAACGTCTGTTAGAGGGGCCCCGACGTCTATAATATTATAGACGTCCGACCCCCCCTCAACGGACGTTTAAAGGGCTGACAGGGTAGTTGAAGAGTTTATATTTTTCAGCTTCTTAAACGTCCGTTAGAGGGGCCCCGACGTCTATAATATTATAGACGTCCGTCCCCCCACAACAGACGTTTAAAAGGCTGACAGGGTAGTTGAAGAGTTAACTTTTTCAGCCACTTAAACGTTCGTTATGGGGGGCCGGACGTCTATAATATTATAGACGTCGGGGCCCCTCTAACGGACGTCTAAAACCCCCCGCGAATATGAATATTTAAATCCAAAAGACGTCATATTAGTTATGGCCCCGACGTCTATAATATTATAAACATCGGGGCCCCCCAATACCCGACATCTAGTGCCATTTATACTAAAATGGCGAACCCGCGAGGAGTTACGCTCCCTGTTCATCGTCTTCCCCGCGATTTCTCTCTACGGCATTGCATTTCCAGGTGTGTTTTCTCTCTTTTGGACCGTTTAAATTTACTTTTAGTCTGATTAAATTACTCTGTGATGAAATATCTTTGATTTGAACCGATTCCAGGTGCGTTTTGGTGCAGTTTCTTGCGTGTTCTTGGACGGCGTTTTTGACTCTTTTTGGCCTACGTTTTAGGTCGTTCACTCCTCCATTTCCCTCCATTTCATTTGGAATATGCTGAAAAGGTTAGCTTCTTTGTTGATAATTTTTTTGTATGCATGTTATTGGGTTTTGTGTATGCATGTTTTTGACTTTAAGGTGATGGAAAACCATCAAGAAATCACATTGGACCTCTTACTAGAGCAATGGCTAGGAAGATTCAAGAAGAAGAAGGATCACCTAACATTTTACTTCTATGGAAGGTTACTTATAAAAATCCTTCTTCTCTTAACTAAAGCACTTATATTTTGTTCTGTAGGAATTAATAAATCTTGGAGACTATGATTGAGCAATCCAAGAAGTTAAATCAATAGAACCAAGCAAAGAAGCCAAAAAAGCAAAGGAGCCAAAAAGGAGGTGCTTACGGCATGCACCAGCATTTTCCACGTGAATTTTGGCTGATTTGGAAGGAAGCATACACCTTGCTGGCTGAGCTGGAATGAGGCATGGACTTTGCTTGATCAAAATAAATCTGAATAATTTGAATTTAGGAGGGAATTAAAAACAAAATTTAGGCTCCTCTTCACCTATAAATAAGAGAGCCTTTTCTTTGTATTGGGTTACTTTTGAGCTTAGTAAATTGCTGCTGAAATTCACTGCCAGCCCTATTGCTCTTGAGTCATTTATTCTCTCTACTTTCTCTTCCCTTTCCTCTAGCTTCCTTCCATTGTAAGAAGGCCTTCTGAGCTGTGAGGTTCCCACACATACTCATTCCACTCAAATACACCAACCATCAATCAATCTCACTCAATTTTTCCGCTGCATCCACACTGCTGTTTTTCATCCACTGCACCAATACTGTTCTGGGTTTTTGAAGCTTTGTCTGCAAGGCCCCGGTCATTCTAAGCATGGATAAGCTTCCATCAAGTGGTATCAGAGCCAGGTTGTCCACGCAAACCAGAGCTAAGTTCCTCTTCCATTTTCTGTTTCAGTTTTCCAAATCAGTGTGTTCTGTTTTGTTTCCAGAGGTGTTGTTTTTCATTTCTGTTTTGCTGTGTATTACTTTTCCAGTAGTTCAATTTGAGTTTCCCTTTATGTGTTGATGTTATCCTTTCATTTTAAACGGTGAATTTTATTTGTTTGAGTCCTTTCCAGCTTTAATTTTCAATTTCAGTGTTGTCTTAGTCATGTGCAAGTGAATATTGCAGTTTTAAGTCTGTCACTGCTTTGGTATTCTTTTCTGCTGGTTTAATTAGTTTTGCTTGAGTTCAAGTGCTAGATAAACTATATATCAACCAATAAAGGCAATTAGAATTTGTTCTAGCCTTGGTGATACAAGCTAAAGCACTAGAAATCCATTTTGATTTCAAATCTGTGTTGAACTCTGCTGCAGAACTTCAATTCTGTTTTTAAATCATGAATCTGTTTTCCAGTTGAATTTTTTTAATTCTAGTGCTTCATACAAATTTGGTTGATGATATTGAATGATGCTAAAAGTGTAGCAGATCATTACAAGCAATGAAATGCAATTTGCATAGCTTGGTTGCTCACAATTAATAGCATTCCACTGTTGCAGTTTTAATCCAAGCTTTTCACCGTGCTAAGTTTCCTTGAATTGTCTAATCTGAGTTTGGTCATGCTAAGCACATTAAATCTAGCTTAGATCTGTGTTTTTACACTTCTTAGAGTCATTTCCTTTGCTGTCCAGTTTTGAATCCATGAAAAATTAAAAGTGGTTGGTTATTTTGGTGCCATTTACTGCATAAGTGGTACAGCAGTAGGGATTTTCGAAAATCTGCTATTTCCTTGCTGTTTTATAGCTTGAGAAAGTTTCAATTGATGGTTCAAAGTTGCTAGTACTGTTCATTTGGTCAAAACATGACTTATATGCAAATTTGCATTTGAAACCATCAATTTTGAGTTAAAATTGGAAGTGGACCAGTGAATTTGAGTAGTAAGCATTAATTCAGCTGTTTAAGAGTTTAAACATGTTTAATATCATGAATAAAAGTTGTTTAAACATTCATCCAAGCTGCTGAAACACTGCTACTCATTTTGGGTTCCAAAACCACCATTTTTAGTTCATTTTTTTTATGCAGATTTTGATTTTTTTCCAGCAACTGTTTTGGTAATTCTGGGTTAAATTACATTGTTGGATTGTGAAAAAGCTGGTTCAATGTTTAAAAATGAAAATACATGATCAAAAGAAGAAGAATCAAGTGTTAAAAAGCTGTTAGAACCAACCAATCCAGATTACAAGTCTTGAAAAACAAAGCTGAAAGTCAGTGAGGCATTTTATCAAACACTTTTGAAAATTATCAAACAGTTTGTATTGGAAGAATTTCTGAACTGTGCTTGTGTTTTTCTTGCTTTCTTCATCCATTCTAGTGCCTTTGATAAGTTCCTTTTGTGTACCTTTCATTGGTGTGCTGTTCCAAATTGTTGTGTCTATTTTTTTTGGCATCCTAAGTTTCAAAACAGCAGCATAGTTTGGTGCAAACAGCAGCATAGTTGGTGCAGATTTTTAAACTGATTGGTGTGATTTTGCTCAGTTTTGGAGTGTATGTGCAAGCTGTTTGGGGCATCCAGCACCATAATCCTTCTCCTACTTTGGTAGCCTCCTAGGAAGTGGTTTGAGCATTGAAAGTGGAGCAAGAAGGAAGACTCAACAGCAGCTAAACATCACTGTCCAGCAAGCTGTAAATTCTGTTACAGCAGCAACTTGCATCTCCAATTCAATTAGCTTTGTGCAGCAGCAAGAAGACAAAGTTTTCATTAAATTCCTGGCCTCATTTCAAGTCTATATCACGGAATTTGCTGTTTGAAAAGTGTATTTCAGTTTATTTTTGCTGTTTTGAGTTAAGTGACTTGGGAAAATGCTCTTGAAGCAATTCCAAGTTCACAATTGAACATTGTAATAGTCCAATTTCGTTTTCTTTAGTGTGGAAGTGTGTCAAGGGGCTCCAAGTGTCACTTGCACTTTCACTTAGGGCCGTCTAGCATTTACATTCTTGCATCTTTATTGCTTTCCTTAAATGTCTTGAGTAATCCTTTTGTTTTTAGGTCTCCGTGGTATTTAGGATAGCATAGCATATAGTAAACCTTTCTTTGGTTTGTAGGTTCATAACATTTAAAAAGAATTTGAAGAATTTCTACTTAGAAACTAAAGTAAAAGAACATTCTAAGGAAACTCTGGCTAAGGAAGAACTTGGTTTCTAAGCTTGTCCATTTGTGACTCACCTCTTCTTCCTGGGAGCTACTTAGAAACATCTTTTACTTCTAGAATCTCTTAGAAATTTTTCACCAAAAACAAAGAAAGTTTGTGAAAATCTTTTTCATTCATTACTTGTCAAACATTTTGAAAACCTTTTGAAAAACTTTCCTTTGACAAGAATGAGTCAATCAAGTGTGCAAGGAAGTTTGAAACCCAATAGTGAAATGTCTTTAAGGGAAGAATTTGAGCAAAGATTTGAACAAAGGGATAAAGAGATTAGTGAGCTCAAAGATATGATTAGTCAACTTTTGATTAATCAAGATAAAAAGAAAGAGAGGTCTTCCCATAGGAGAAGAGAAGAATCATCATCTTCTCCAAGTGAAATTGAGCAAAATAGTAGTCATCACAATGATGACCACTACCAAATGCCTCCTAGAAGACAACATAGAGTTAGAGAGCATTACCCAAGAGAGCCTAAGATTGATCTTCCTTCCTTTCATGGAAAAGATGATGTAGAAGAATACCTAGAGTGGGAAATGAAAGTTGAGCAATTGTTTGAATGCCACCAAATAAAAGATGAAAGGAGAGTCACCATGGCTTCTCTAAGCTTTCAAGGTTATGCCTTAATTTGGTGGACAGCCTTAGTCAAGGACCATAGGCTAAGACACTTACCTCCCATTAGGTATTGGAATGAAATGAGAGCTGCCTTGAGGAGGAGGCATGTACCAGCCTACTTTGATAGGGAGATAATGGATAAACTCCATAAACTCCAACAAAGGAACATGAGTGTTGAGGAATATAGACAAAAAATGGAGTTACTCATGTTGAGAGCTGGGATAAGAGAAGAACCTAGGATAAAAATTGCTAGGTTTCAAAGTGGACTCAACTATGACATAAGAGATAGGGTTGAACTTATACCCTATAATGATCTCAATGAGTTAGTCCAGCTTTGTGTGAGGGTAGAGCAACAACTAAAGAGGAAAAGCTCCACCAAGAAAGATTACCCTCATAGTTCTCACCATAAGAAAGAGTATAAGAGGGAGGGTAGTCAAACCAAGCCAGGATATGAAGAAAGAGAGAGAGAGAGAGGAAAAGAAAAAGTCAAAGAACCTTTAAGAGATCATAAGAGTAAGGAGACTAAGTGCTTTAGATGTGGGGAAAAAGGGCACTATGCATCTGAGTGCCGCAATAGAAGGTCAACTTACATCCTTGAACATGAGAGTGAAAGTGAGGGTTCTTCATATAGTGAGTCTGAAACATCCACTTCTGAAGAAGAAGAAGCTTTACCTTGTGATGGTGACTTACTTATGGTAAGGAGACTCCTGGAAAGTAAACATGTAGAATTAGAACAGTCACAAAGAGAGAACCTATTCCACACAAGATGCAAAGTTTTAGAAAAGACATGTTCAATGATAGTGGATAGTGGCTCTTGTTGCAACTGTTGTAGTTCTAGAATGGTAGAGAAGCTTGACTTAACCACTACTCCTCATCCTAAACCTTACAAACTTCAATGGATCAAAGACGATGATGGAATAGTAGTTAAAGAACAAGTAAGTGTACCTATTTCCATTGGCAAATATGAAGATCAAATTGTTTGTGATATAGTACCAATGGAAGCTGGGCACATATTACTTGGAAGACCTTGGCAATATGATAAACAAGCTTTACATGATGGAGTCATCAACAAAATCACCATTCAACACAAGGGAAAGAAAATTATTTTGTGTCCTCTTACACCTTCACAAGTAAGAGAGGACCAAATAATTCTTAAGAAGAAGTTGGATGGAGAAAAGTAAAAAGAAAATAAGAAAGAAAGAAAGAATTTGGTAACCCATGCCTCAGCCCATGAAGTTGTCCAACCTCAAACCTTGAATATTTCCAAAAATCTTTTTCTTGGACAACCTCATTTCCTTCTTTATTGCAAAGAGGCATTTGTTTCAATCACTCATGAACTTGGTTCTCTACCAAAGGGGTTGCAAAAACTTTTAAAGGAATTTGATGATATATTTCCCAAAGAGGTACCAAGTGGATTACCACCTTTGAGGGGAATAGAACATCAAATAGATTTGGTGCCTGGGGCAAGCCTACCCAATAGGCGAGCCTATAGAACCAACCCTATGGAAACAAAAGAAATAGAGAAACAAGTTAATGACTTGTTGAACAAAGGGTGGATCCAAAAGAGTTTAAGTCCCTGTGTTGTGCCTGTGTTGTTGGTCCCTAAAAAGGATGGGTCTTGGAGAATGTGTACAGATTGTAGGGCCATCAACAACATAACTGTCAAGTATAGGCATCCCATTCCTAGGCTAGATGACATGTTGGATGAATTACATGGAGCAAATCTCTTCACCAAAATTGATCTTAAAAGTGGATACCATCAAATAAGAATTCATGAAGGAGATGAATGGAAAACTGCTTTCAAGACCAAGTTTGGTTTGTATGAATGGTTAGTCATGCCCTTTGGCTTGACCAATGCTCCAAGTACATTCATGAGATTAATGAATCATGTGCTTAGGGAATGCATAGGCATATTTGTAGTGGTCTACTTTGATGATATCTTAATCTATAGTCAAGGCCTTCAAGAACATCTTAACCATGTCAGAAAAGTCTTGCTTCTTCTTAGAGAACATCATCTCTTTGCCAACTTTGACAAATGTACTTTTTGTCAAGAAAGTGTGATTTTCCTTGGATTCAAAGTGGGAAAAGAAGGTGTACATGTTGATCCAGAGAAGATCAAGGCTATACAAGAATGGCCAACCCCTAAAAATGTAGGAGAGGTGAGAAGTTTTCATGGGTTAGCAAGTTTTTATAGGAGATTTGTGAAAGACTTCTCCACCATAGCTGCTCCTTTAAATGAGCTAGTCAAGAAAGATATGTCTTTTATTTGGGGTGATAAGCAAGAGTTGTCTTTTGAGACTTTGAAACACAAGTTAACACATGCACCTATTCTAGTTTTGCCTGATTTTTCCAAAGCCTTTGAACTAGAATGTGATGCATCTGGGGTAGGAATAGGAGCTGTTTTAATACAAGGAGGACATCCCGTAGCTTACTTTAGTGAAAAACTTAGGGGGCCTACCTTAAACTATCCTACCTATGACAAAGAGTTGTATGCCCTCATTAGAGCTTTAAAAACTTGGGAGCATTACTTGGTAACTAGAGAATTCATCATACACACTGACCATGAATCTCTCAAGTACATTAAAGGGCAAGCAAAGCTAAACAAAAGACATGCAAAGTGGGTGGAATATCTTGAGCAATTTCCCTATGTCATCAAACACAAAAAGGGGAGTACTAATGTTGTTGCGGATGCTTTATCTAGAAGACATGCATTATTAGTAACCCTAGGATCCCAAATATTAGGATTTGATGACATAAAAGAGTTATATGAAAATGATGAAACATTTGCATCCACTTATTCATCATGTCTTAAGAAGCCTTTTGATGGATTCTATCTTTCTGAGGGGTATCTTTTTAATAAAGGAAAACTTTGTATACCCCAAGGATCCATTAGAAAACTTCTTATCAAAGAGAGTCATGGAGGAGGACTCATGGGCCATCATGGAGTTGATAAAACTCTAAACATTTTGAAAAGTAAATTTTATTGGCCACACATGAGAATAGATGTTCAAAGGCATTGTTCTAAATGTATAGCTTGTTTACAAGCTAAGTCCAAAATTATGCCTCATGGACTCTATACACCTCTTCCTATAGCTAATACCCCTTAGGAGGACATAAGCATGGACTTTGTCTTAGGATTGCCAAGAACTCAAAGGGGGTATGATTCTATATTTGTGGTAGTAGATCGTTTTAGTAAAATGGCTCATTTTATACCCTGCCACAAAGTAGATGATGCTAGCTATATCTCTAGACTCTTCTTTAAAGAAATAGTGAGATTGCATGGCTTACCCAAAACTATAGTGTCTGATAGAGATGTGAAGTTTCTAAGCCATTTTTGGAAAACTTTATGGGAAAAGCTTGGAACTAAACTTCTATTTTCTACTACATGTCACCCACAAACTGATGGGCAAACTGAAGTAGTAAATAGATCTTTATGTACATTATTAAGGGTAATATTAAGAGGAAATAACAAATCTTGGGATGAACATCTACCTCATATTGAATTTGCTTATAATAGAGTAGTCCACAAGACTACTAATCTTTCTCCTTTTGAGGTTGTTTATGGTTTTAACCTTATCACACCTCTTGATTTACTACCTCTTCCAGAATCATCTTCTTTTCTTCATAAAGAAGGTACTTCTAAAGCGGAGTTTATCAAGAAGTTACATGAGAAAGTTAAAATCCAAATTGAAAAACAAACTCAAAAATATGCAGAATACAACAACAAAGGGAGAAAGAAAATAGTTTTTGAAAAAGGAGACCTAGTTTGGCTTCATTTGAGAAAGGAAAGATTTCCCTCTCAAAGGAAATCCAAACTTAGTCCAAGAGGAGATGGTCCATTCAAGGTGGTCAAAAAGATAAATGATAATGCATACATATTAGACCTTCCTGAAAGTTATGGTGTCAGTCCTACTTTTAACATCTGCGATTTAATTCCTTTCACAGAAGATGATCAACAGGATGAAGCAGATCTGAGGACAGATCTTTTTCAAGAGGGAGGGTCTGATGGAAAACCATCAAGAAATCACATTGGACCTCTTACTAGAGCAATGGCTAGGAAGATTCAAGAAGAAGAAGGATCACCTAACATTTTACTTCTATGGAAGGTTACTTATAAAAATCCTTCTTCTCTTAACTAAAGCACTTATATTTTGTTCTGTAGGAATTAATAAATCTTGGAGACTATGATTGAGCCATCCAAGAAGTTAAATCAATAGAACCAAGCAAAGGAGCCAAAAAAGCAAAGGAGCAAAAAAGGAGGTGCTTACGGCATGCACCAGCATTTTCCACGTGAATTTTGGCTGATTTGGAAGGAAGCATACACCTTGCTGGCTGAGCTGGAATGAGGCATGGACTTTGCTTGATCAAAATAAATCTGAATAATTTGAATTTAGGAGGGAATTAAAAACAGAATTTAGGCTCCTCTTCACCTATAAATAAGAGGGCCTTTTCTTTGTATTGGGTTACTTTTGAGCTTAGTAAATTGCTGCTGAAATTCACTGCCAGCCCTATTGCTCTTGAGTCATTTATTCTCTCTACTTTCTCTTCCCTTTCCTCTAGCTTCCTTCCATTGTAAGAAGGCCTTCTGAGCTGTGAGGTTCCCACACATACTCATTCCACTCAAATACACCAACCATCAATCAATCTCACTCAATTTTTCCGCTGCATCCA
This sequence comes from Vigna angularis, assembly GCF_016808095.1. Lineage (NCBI taxonomy): Eukaryota > Viridiplantae > Streptophyta > Magnoliopsida > Fabales > Fabaceae > Vigna > Vigna angularis. The sequence goes on from NC_068980.1 coordinate 16,478,332, forward strand.
CACTGCTGTTTTTCATCCACTGCACCAATACTGTTCTGGGTTTTTGAAGCTTTGTCTGCAAGGCCCCGGTCATTCTAAGCATGGATAAGCTTCCATCATAAGGTCTGCATGTGTTATTGGCTTTTGAATATGCATGTATTAGTTGTGTTATTATAATTGACATGTTAGATTATAAGTATCAAATCATTGAGTGAAACTTAGTTCCCGTTTGTAATTTAACACAAACGATTAATCTTTTAATCGTTTGTATTAAATTTTGAATTGTCCGATTGGACAGTTTGAGAAAATTATTTTTCATAATTTGCAATAACATGTAAGTCGGAGTTTATGGATAAGATTGATAAAATTTCGGTTCAGTATTTGTGTTGTTCTCTGGATGCATATTTGATTGTGCTCATCGTTGACTACTCTCATTTCGTGTATTTCAGAGACCAATGCGAAATGCTGCCGAAATTTTATCAAATTTATGATGTAGACTTCTTTGCACGTGTCTTAGCAAATTATGAAAAATAATTTTTTTGAATGGGTAGGGCCTAACCTTTTTGTGAGAGTTAAAAAACTTATACTGATGATTTTACGAACATAGTATGAATCGAAGCTGGATGAATGAACGTCACATCAGTGAAGAATATGATAAGGGTGTTTCGGAGTTCTTGCAATACGTTGAACAAAATGCTAAGTCTGTGAACGAGACATATTTTTGTCCTTGTGTTCGTTTTTAATCAAATACGGCAAGACTTAGGCAATGTGCGTGACCATCTATTCATGTTCGGCATAATGAGGACTTATACCGTTTGGACTTGGCATGGAGAAGTACTGGACCAGCCTACCACGTCACGAGGAACGGATTATGTGGAAGAATGGATGAGTGATCATTTAGAGGACATGATACGTGATGTCGGTGAAGATAATTTTGGAAGAGCTAATTTGTATGATTCTCTTATAAATGATTCAGAGCAACCGTTGTTCCCAGGATGCTCGAACTTTACACGTCTGTCTGCAACTTTAAAGTTGTTTAGTTTAAAAGTAAGGAATGGGTGGACCGATAAAAGTTTCACCGAGTTGTTGAAGGAGATGGTTCCAGAAAATAATACTCTACCTATTCGTAATTACGAGGGAAATTTTTTTTTATGTCCAATGGGTCTTGAATATCAAAAGATACATGCTTGTCCTAATGATTATGTTTTGTACACAAAGGAGTTTGATTCGCTAAAGTATTGTCCAACATGTGGTTTATCCCGTTTTAAAAAGAAATCTGACAGAAACACTGCTAATGATGGTAATGATGGTGCACGTACTAAGGTGATGTGGTATTTGCCTATAATAACTAGGTTCAAACGTATGTTCTCTGTTAAAGAAGATGCAAAGAACCTTAAATGGCACTTTGACGAAAGAAAGTGCGATAATCTTCTTCGACACCCTGCTGATTCACCACAATGGAATAAGATTGATGAAAAATTTCCAGAATTTGGTGCAGATGCAAGAAACTTAAGACTTGCACTTGCAACAGATGGTATGAATCCTTATGGAAGCTTAAGTAGCAAACACAGTTCATGGCCAGTTATGTTGATGATTTACAATCTTTCTCCTTTGTTGTGCATGAAGAGAAAATATGTAATGTGGTCCATGATGATATCGGGTCCTAGACAACTTGGAAATGACATTGACGTTTACTTAAAACCTTTAATTGATGATTTGAAATTGTTGTGGGAAGAAGGGGTCGACGTGTTTGATTCACATGTTGAGGAATAGTTCCGTTTCCGTGCAATGTTGTTTTGCACTATAAATGATTTCCCAGCGTATGGAAACTTGAGCGGTTATAGTGTTAAAGGTCATTTTGCATGTCCCATATGTGAATAAAACACTAGTTACCTTCAATTGAAGCATGGTCAGAAGACGGTATATACAAGACATCGAAAATTCCTTCCTCGTAATCATCCTTATCGTAGATTGAAAAAAGCATTTAATGGAAGTGCTGAGGATGAGGTTGTGTGCAGACCCCGTAATAGTGAATAGGTGTACAACGAAGTCAAAAACGAATCACAATTAAACACACAAAACTCACACACAGTAACGCACACACAAAACAAAACATCACATCACAACACAAGACAAAACACAACACACACTAACACAACAAAAAACCTAAGACTGAACCGTTGGTCCCCGACAACGACGCCAAAATTTGATGCGGGTTGTCGCGGCCCATCAAATTTGATGTGTAAATAAGAATGCAGCATAGTGCTAGGAAGTGACTCCTAGGTCGTCTCTCAAGGACCAAATGTGATTCGAGACTTAGGTCAAACCATAGTGGGGGGGTTTGAAAGTGTTTTTGTGATTATAAACGAACTAAATTAAAACTGGGAATTAAACACGACCGAACATAATTGAAAGCATTAAAATGCATGAACACATTAAACTGACCACTGTAACAGATAAATATCCACACACAATTCAAACTATTTAAATGCGATATTTAAACTAGAACATTAAATGCACACAATGAAGCAGTACAATGAAATTTTAATCTCAACGTGAATCCAATTGAATGCAATAGTGGAATCAGTAAACTCATAAGTTGGAAAGCATCATTTACAAATTTAATGCACGAGAGTTGGAATAAAAGAAGCAACATTTGCTAATAAATGAAATGCACGGTTGGAAATGAAATGAAGAAAACAATGCTGAAGACAATTTAATATATAGAATATAAAATGCATCTTGGTTCAAACATGAAGAAGAAAATAAATTCCTAATGTGTGCTAAAATCCTTCTTTTCCCAAGAGCTAAAATCGAGAATTCCTTCATAAGTCACCATGTGCTTCCTATACAGATCCACGTAGCAGTGTGTGCTTCCTCTTCCAACCGACACCGTGCTCTCCATGCACCTCTCCTAAACCGTAACACATGCTGCACCAATTCTCCAATTGAAAAGCTAAAGAAACTTGTAAAATGTAATCAGCGCATCACCCAAAATGAAACACCTCTTCTTCTCGGTGCGGCTGCTGCTCTCCAAAATTCCTCACCGCTGCTTCTGGAATGAATTGCTTTTTCCTCCAAAAAAAAAATCCAATCACCGTCCTACAAGCAAAGCCAAAAGAAAACTGAGAGAGTGGCGGCTGATGGACAAATTTATGAACACCAAAATATGATGTCACAAACTTGTTTGTCAATCGGCAAGTATGACCGAATCGTTCAAGTAATAAACTTGGTAAGACCAAGTATCGTTCTTCCCAAAGGACTCTCGGCCTAGTTTAGTTGTGTGGTTTCTTGATTAACTAAGACTTAAAGACGAAATATTTGGAGTTTATATGCAAAAGACGAAAATTAAATATGTATGCATGAAGTTTGATCAATGGCAAAGACAAAAGATAAACACTTTCAATGAAATATATGAATAAATATGTTGTTGGGGGTCAATTTCATCTCATCCACTCTCATACATTTTAGGAATTCAACATTCAAATCATCATTGTTAATGCCACTCTCTAAAGTACCATTCTAGATGGCTTCTCCCTAATCACGAGTTCATACAATTCCTAGCATTCCTAATGATTAGTTCATAAGTGCAGGAGCTTAACGACAACCAATATAATATTGGGAGAAATTCCCCGGATCTAGACTTCCCCGTACGTTCCCGTATCGACAAAACCAATGATCATGCATTGAATGAGTTAAACGATGCAAGCTTTAAGCAAAGAGGAAAAACCCTAACTAATGATGAAAGAAAGCATAAATCTTAGATTAAGATGCAAGCATAAATTCCATATATGAGAGCTTCAAGAGATTACATTGATTCCCCAACAAACATACAAGGTTTAGTTCACCATATTCATGGTGAACCTAGATGAATTACAATGAAAGAATGAAAGAATAAACCCTAAAAAGGTGAAGAGGTAGCCTGAGCATCCAAGATCCTCCTTCAAAGGGGTGGAAGAGAGAGTGTTTGCCTCGTTTTTGCCAAAGATCCCTAACCCTAGGAAACCCTAAAGCTTAAATACCATTCGTAAATTACAAAAAGTCAAGCCCAAGCCCATTAAAGTGCCGCTCAGCGGTAAAATACCGCTCAGCGGTGATTGCGCGTCTCGTTTTCTCCCCTCAGCGGCCATTTTGCCCCTCAGCGGACCTCCCGCAACCTGTTGAGTGCCGCTCAGCGGTAAACTGCCGCTGAGCGGTGACTTCGACTTCTTCTTTTTGCACTCTTCGATTCCTTTTCTGATTCTATCTCTCTCCTTCTTCACTTCTTTCACTAAATTCACCTTAAAACCTGCACAAAAACACTGAAATCAAGCATAAACCTGTCCAGCTCTCTTATTTCTGAAAATATGGATAAAAGTATGATTTCAAGCTAGTTTCTAAGTCTAAAGGTTGCTTTTAGTATCAATTTTAAGCATGAAAATAACAATTTTTCAACTGTTATCAGCGGCTGGGTCACACCCCAGCTCTCCCCCCGTGAAGCACACCCATACTCTTTCTTTTCTCTCCCTTAAAATGAAGAAGTGAATCCCCCCTTCCGTGCTGCTGGGTCCAAGTGCTGGACCTGTGCCACTTTCTCCTTGGCTTCTTCGTGCACCTCCATCTTTACTGGACTCAACCCCTCTTACGTGGGCTCCCTCTCCTTTGCTGGATTCATCATTGAAGAACGAATGAGCTCTTCGTCTGAACGGTCCCTCCAAGCCTGTTGGATGTTACGTGATATCCCCTCTCCAGCCCTAATGAACCAGCCCCTGGACGTGGCATCAGCTGTTGGACCTAGTGCACCCCGTCAACGTGCTGGACCTCTTTCTTTTCTGCTGGGCTGCTGGATGCACATCTCCCTCCAAGCTGCTGGAGCCCTTTGCTGGATGCGTGAATGAAGCCCCCTGGACGCGTGTGCTGCTTCTCCTTTTCTTGGACTGTGCAGCCCCTTCACGCGTGATGCCTCCTGGACGCTGCTGGATGCACCGCTGTTGTGGATGCGTGAAGCCCAACGTGCAAAATTAATTCCCAAGGTGGAAAATGAAGCGTGGACGTGTGCTATTTGCTTCCAGCACTCTACATCGTGTGCACCTCCCAAAGAAGCTCCCGGACATGTGATTCAATGTGGGCTGCTGTTGGATGTAATAATTGAAGCCTGTGCTTGCTGGACGCACCCTCTTTTTCAATTGAAGCACCCCTTTCTCAAAGGGCGAAAGAGTAAAATCACCATAGTGTCCTCTTTCTTGTGCACACTTCTTTTATGAAGAGTCTTGAATTAAGTGATAACTTTCCAAATGTCCCAAATTGTATTTCCAAAATTTTCCTGTAATTAATAAATCAAATAATTAGCTTCAGAAAACCCAAATTAGCACAATTACGAATTTCCGACCAAATTAAGCAGAATTCAGAAAACGGGGAAATAACAGACAATTAAACACAATTCCCTGGTTTATTTAAGTGCAATAAACTAAATATAATTCAAGAAATAACGACTCATCAAAATAGACCACACTTAGTCTTTTGCACTCTTGGGCAAAACCAAGACGAAAACCAGGGAACTACTCAAACATCAGGGAGGTGACACAGACTCGACAGACAGACAACAAAGACTCCAAAACAGAAACACAGTTGCACAATTCTCACAAAATTTGGATAGTAAAAGGTATAGGCCGAATCCCACACAGAGTCAATGAAAGCAAATACTCAAAGAATCATCCAAACAGTTCAGTACAAGGAAAACAGTCAATCAGTTCAAGAGATGAATCAAAAGCAACAGAGCCTCACAGATGCACTATCAGTGTTTCTCTAAAGTGTCTAGGGTAAACAATGTCAACTCGATGCACTCAAGAAAACAAGCAACAACAGACTTGGCGAGCCTCTAATATCAACACTCAAAACATATGCATGTTCAAATCAAAAGGTCTTTTATGGATGTAATGGGGCCAAGGACAAGGGAGGATAATTATGGATGAGAAGTTACAAACCAAAAGAAGTAGAGGAGCAATGGGGAACAAGTGTTAAACACAATAAAATCACACCCAAACCTCTAATTCAATCCTCTTCTTGACTCCATTATTCACAATTTTTTTATTTTTCTCATTTTTCTCACTTTTTTTTTTCACATCCTGCCTCTTTTCTTTTCTCTCTTTAGCACATAACTGTAAGAGACAAGATATAAAGCATATTTCTGAACATAAAACAAGAAGAGGAACCAACTAGCCAATTCATTAGAATCCCCAAGGAGACCACACTTGTTCCCAAGACATTTCGCAAGCTCCAAAATTTCCTAAGGTTAAGGTAATCATGGTTTTTTTCACTTAGGGCTAGTGTATGGGCTTCAAAACAAAGAATTGGGGAAAGTATAGGCTCAAAAGGGGTTATCAAAGGATCAAAACGAGGAAAGCTTATTTGGCTAGAGAGGCTCAAAAACAAAACTGCCTTTATCACTTCCAAACATGCATATCAATCAAGAATTATCAACAAGAGTCAAGCCAAGACATATGCGCAAGCAATCAAGAGACATATCACACACAAGAAAGAACATAAAGTGGCTCAAATCTCACACAGGGTAATTGTCACAATCAATTCAACCTCTCAAACATCATAATCATCTTCCAAGCAGAGAAAAACAAGGATTTCAAGCCAAGTATCAATGAAGTGAAGGTCAAGTCTACAACCTAAACAAAGTCCAAAAGTCAAGAGAAGAGAAACATGCAAACTGTACACAAGACACGACAAAAACTACCTAGAAAAGAAAAAAAATTTAACCAAGAAAAAAAAAATGACAAATAAAAATAAAAATCTCCCCCAATAGACCACACTTAAACTACACAGTGTCCTCAATGTGTCATAAGCATAAGATCAGAAATCAGAACAGTGAACAGATGATGGACAAGTGCAATAAAAGTAGGGAAAGGGGGAGAAGGGAAAAGAAAACTCCCCTGGTCATGGTGGCAATTGCCAATTTTGGACTTGTAGGGAGATGTCTTCCACCATTGGATCCAGCAAGGAAGTTTTGAGGAAGAATTTCTTCATCCTCCAGATTTGATCTAGTAGGGAAATGTCTTCCACAGCTGGATCTAAGAAGAAGTGATTGTTGATGAGTGGGTTCAGCCGGTGCCTATTGATCTTCAAACTGTTTTGTAGGCTTGCACCTTTGTCTTCCATTGTGGGTGTTTTGTCTATCAAATTCATGTGTACCTCCTGCAACATGGTTAGTGCAATGTGGCTCCAAAGAAATGACATGTAGAGGTATAACACCCAATCCCAAATTATCAGACTGAACCTCAATTATACTCTCAGAACATGAATCACTTTCAAATTTAGAAACAATATCAACCACAGACTCAGATTCATGTTCAGTGCATGGAGAATAAACATTCGGATGTGATAGCAAAAAGTGGTTCTCATCATGCAGAGAGGGAGAATTAAAAACAGACTCATCAACAATATAATCATCAACATACCTATCAACAGCATAATCATGAATAGCACAATCATCAACAGAATAATCAATTTGAGGTATGCTTACCTCCACTTCCCTAAAGATTGGAAAAGTGGTGGAAGATGAAAATGGTCTACCTGACTCAAAATTACTGCTTATACCTGCCTGGTCCTCAAAACCTTCATCAGTCTCCTTATGTGCAAGAGTAGGGACATAGGAGGGTGGGAAAGTAGGTGGCACAATGAGCGCATGACTCTGCTCCCCATCTCCTATGTGGATGACACTAACATCATCAGGAATCTGAACAATCTGAAATGGAGATTCCTCTGATTCTTGAGGTTGTTCCTGAGTGAGTGGAGTGGCCATCTGCCCTATCTGATCAGTCAAACTCTGAATTGCAACTTGTGTTTCCTACTGAAACTCCATGTTCTCTTGCTTGAACTGAAGATCTTGCATGGTCATCTGCTCCAATAACTCCTTCAATGTAAGCTTAGAACTAAAAGGTTGAGGAGCTATTTCGGCAGGCTCATGAAGTTGCAACTGCTGTGATTCCTGGACTAGTTGAGGCATATAAGTGTTCTGAAATGGTGGCTTTTGATATTGATATTCCTGTGAAGCACCATACCATCCTATGTTAGGATCATTTCACCTAGGATCGTTGTTGTAACCATATTGCACATGGGAGAATTTGCTCAGAAACTGATGCTCAAGATCTTCCCAACTGGTGACAGATCCTGGAGGAAGACAATAACACCAATCCTTCGCTGCTCCTTGTAATGAGTGTGAAAATGCTCTTATGAAAATGTGATCATCCGGGACATCTGGAGGTTTCATTACAGAGCAAATGATATAGAACTTCTCCAAATGTTTATGTGGGCATTCTCTTGCAAAACCATGAAACTCAGGTAGCAAATGTATCAGTCCAGTGTTGAAAACACAACGAACATCCTCCTCATCAAGTGGAACCGGCTCCCAAGGAGCACTCTCAGAAGTTAGAGGATGAGTCATACTGTTCTCAACATAGACATCAGCAGAATATACATGAGAACTAAACTCAGAGTTAGATGCAGAAGCATAATCATAGTCATAGACACAGGCAGAAGAAGTAGTATTCACAAAATCAAAATGCTCAAAATTACGAAACAAACGAAACACAACACAATTAAACACACAAAACTCACACACAGTAACGCACACACAAAACAAAACATCACATCACAACACAAGACAAAACACAACACACACTAACACAACAAAAAACCTAAGACTGAACCGTTGGTCCCCGACAACGACGCCAAAATTTGATGCGGGCTGTCACGGCCCATCAAATTTGATGTGTAAATAAGAATGCAGTATAGTGCTAGGAAGTGACTCCTAGGTCGTCTCTCAAGGACCAAATGTGATTCGAGACTTAGGTCAAACCATAGTGGGGGGTTTTGAAAGTGTTTTTGTGATTAGAAATGAACTAAATTAAAACTGGGAATTAAACACGACCGAATATAATTGAAAGCATTAAAATGCATGAACACATTAAACTGACCACTGTAACAGATAAATATCCACACACAATTCAAACTATTTAAATGCGATATTTAAACTAGAACATTAAATGCACACAATGAAGCAGTACAATGAAATTTTAATCTCAACGTGAATCCAATTGAATGCAATAGTGGAATTAGTAAACTCATAAGTTGGAAAGCATCATTTACAAATTTAATGCACGGGAGTTGGAATAAAAGAAGCAACATTTGCTAATAAATGAAATGCACGGTTGGAAATGAAATGAAGAAAACAATGCTGAAGATAATTTAATATATAGAATATAAAATGCATCTTGGTTCAAACATGAAGAAGAAAATAAATTCCCAATGTGTGCTAAAATCCTTCTTTTCCCAAAAGCTAAAATCGAGAATTCCTTCATAAGTCACCATGTGCTTCCTATACAGATCCACGTAGCAGTGTGTGCTTCCTCTTCCAACCGACACCGTGCTCTCCATGCACCTCTCCTAAACCGTAACACATGCTGCACCAATTCTCTAATTGAAAAGCTAAAGAAACTTGTAAAATGTAATCAGCGCATCACCCAAAATGAAACACCTCTTCTTCTCGGTGCGGCTGCTGCTCTCCAAAATTCCTCACTGCTGCTTCTGGAATGAATTGCTTTTTCCTCCAAAAAAAAATCCAATCACCATCCTACAAGCAAAGCCAAAAGAAAACCGAGAGAGTGGTGGCTGGGTCACACCCCAGCTCTCCCCTCGTGAAGCACACCCATACTCTTTCTTTTCTTTCCCTTAAAATGAAGAAGTGAATCCCCCCTTCCGTGCTACTGGGTCTAGGTGCTGGACCTGTGCCGCTTTCTCCTTGGCTTCTTCGTGCACCTCCATCTTTGCTGGACTCAACCCCTCTTACGTGGGCTCCCACTCCTCTGCTGGATCCATCATTGAAGAACGAATGAGCTCTTCGTCTGAACGGTCCCTCCAAGCCTGCTGGATGTTACGTGATATCCCCTCTCCAGCCCTAATGAACCAGACCCTGGACGTGGCATCAACTGTTGGACCTAGTGCACCCCGTCAAAGTGCTGGACCTCTTTCATTTTTGCTAGGCTGCTGGAGCCCTTTGCTGGATGCGTGAATGAAGCCCACTGGACGCGTGTGCTGCTTCTCCTTTTCTTGGACTATGCAGCCCCTTCACGCGTGATGCCTCCTGGACGCTGCTGGATGCACCGCTACTGTGGATGCGTGAAGCTCAACGTGCAAAATTAATTCCCAAGCTGGAAAATGAAGCGTGGACGTGTGCTATTTGCTTCCAGCACTCTACATCGTGTGCACCTTCCAAAGAAGCTCCCGGACATGTGATTCAATGTGGGCTGCTGTTGGATGTAATAATTGAAGCCTATGCTTGCTGGACGCACCCCCTTTTTCAATTGAAGCACCCCTTTCTCAAAGGGCCAAAGAGTAAAATCACCATAGTGTCCTCTTTCTTGTGCACACTTCTTTTATGAAGAGTCTTGAATTAAGTGACAACCTTCCAAATGTCCCAAATTGTATTTCCAAAATTTTCGTGTAATTAATAAATCAAATAATTAGCTTCAGAAAACCCAAATTAGCACAATTACGAATTTCCGACCAAATTAAGCAGAATTCGGAAAACGGGGAAATAACAGACAATTAAACACAATTCCCTGGTTTATTTAAGTGCAATAAACTAAATATAATTCAAGAAATAACGTCTCATCAATTACTTACATATCTGACAACGTTAATGAAATAGAGGCAGCAAACCCAAGAATGAGTGAAAAATGGAATCTTAATAAACATGTGAAAACCTTCTTACAATGGTTTAAGAAAAAGATTTATGCGACTCCACATGTTTCTGAAAGTTTATTGAGGTTATCTCGTGGGCCGAACACAGATGTCATTACATATGGTGGGTACTATATAAACAATATTTCTTTTCAGACAAAGGTAGAAGATGACAAAAGTAGAGTTCAAAATAGTGGCGTAACACTACAAGCTGAGGCTGTGCACTTTGCTAGTTCTAAAGACAAAAATCCAATCACAGCATCCATGAGTTATTTTGGAATAATACAAGAAATATGGGAAGTTGATTATGTCACTTTTAGAGTCCCAGTTTTCAAGTGTAAATGGGTTGATATAAATTCTGGTGTCATGACAGATGACTTTGGTTTCACATTGTTAGACTTGAACAAGATGAATTACATTGATGAACCATTTATCATGGCTAGTCAAGCAAGACAAATATTCTACGTAAATGATCTAGCGAATGAAAAAGGTCAGTGGTTTTAGAAGGAAAAAACATGCATGGACATGATGATGACGATTCTCTTGATATACTTGAGACAACATCTATTGCATCTAGACCCATTGAAGACCCAGTTGATGACGTTGCCGATGTCATCCAGGCAATTCGTAGTGATCACAATGAAGGGATTTGGGAAAAAACAATATCTTAATAGGTTGTGATATTTTTTTGTATTGACTTTATATGTATGTTCATCATAATTGAATTATTACTAACCTTGTATAATTTTTCAAGTATGTCGGCCTCAGACTTAGGATCGGGACAAACCAAACGTGGTCGAGGCGTCACACGATTGACAGATGTGACATCTGGACGCGTGGATGGGCAGAGGAAACATGTTGACATTGACCCTAGATCAGGTTAGGCATCAGGGCCAAATACTGATAGGTTTAGGAGTTATCTGGGTAAGTTAGCAAAAAGCCATGTCTCTATCGTTCATGCAACTTGGGATGACATCCCAGAGGTCGACAAGAACCTCTTATGGCAAGATATTCAGGTATGTTTACTTAAAAGAATTTTGATATACTTATTTCTTTCATCTTTTCTTATCAATAACATGTTTTTTGTTTTAAACAGCAACATTATGATATTCCAAACACAATACAAATTAGAAAGAAAGTGTTATCGCATATAGCGATAAGATGGAGGGATTTCAAGACAAGGCTGACACGACTATATGTCTTTGGAGACAGACAACATGAAAATCCATGTCAGCATTATACCTTCACAGAGGAGGAGTGGATACAGTTTCGTGCATCTAGAGAGTATGAGGAATGGAAGGTATGTTTCTTAACATCTGAAAAGTCTTTCATTGAGTTCTTATGATTTTACACTTATTTATATACATGGTTTCACAGGGTAAAAGGTTAGCTGCCCAAGAAAGACAAAGGCTAAACGATGCACCACACTTGTTATCACGAGGTGGTTATGCAAAACTGGAAAAGAAAATTAGAAAGTCTAGAGCAGATGCCTTGGAACTTGAGTCGCCGGACCTTGCACCTGCACCTACTAGGTACGAACTGTGGAAGGCTGCTCGGACTAAATCTGATGGGAACATGACATCTTCCTCAGCTGCCTTGATCTCACAAAGAATTGTAAGTTCAATTTCCAATGGTCGTTGTTAGAATGTCGTCCCTACCTTGGCCAACAAATGTTCCCTTGGTTTTTTTATGTGCAGAATGAGTTGGTTGAGCAGCAAACTCAGGGAAAATTTGTTGGCCAAGGTAGGGACGACATTCTAACAACGACCATTGGAAAGCCTGAGCACCCAAGACGTGTACGTGGAGTTCCTAGGGCGATTGGTCTTCGTGACTACTTTGGCCCTACACAAAAAACCACTCAATCAATGAGTTAGGAGGCACTGAGGCAGATGGATCTTCAGTGGGAGGACAGACTCAACCAAAGCATGAGATCAATGGAGCAACGATTCATGGAACAACTACAAGAACAAAAAGAAATACAAAGAGCGCTTGAAGATAAGCTGCATTCCATGACGCAAGGCAACATGGGGCCTGCTGAAACTCCCACACTACCTCGTGTCAGCACTAAAGGATCATGCTCTGCTGTAGAACCTACTCAATATAGCGGTCAATATGAGCTGTTGGTTGATGGGGATCCCCTACGCATTGTGGCTGTCGGATGAGTGCTGAGGGAGGGCAGACTATTCATGGTGTTCCCATATTACCCCACCATGTGTGATACGGTGCTCCAGAAGAGGTGTGGGTTGAAGGCAGTGGAATGATGAGTTGGATCGTGAGTAGTGACGAAATTGGCACACGAGAAGCAACTGGCAACGGAATAAATTGGATGCAGCGGATGATAACACTTGTGGTTTGGGCAATAGCGGAAGAATGAATTCAGTGGATGCAGAGATGGAGAAAGAGCTCTATTGTGAGTGGGTTCTCTAGCTCAGGCGGCCTTCACTGGAAGGAGGCTAGATGGAGAAGGAAAGCTCAATAGGAGGTGACTTTTGGTAGAGTCTCGGTTGCTGGAAAATGCTTCAGCAGAAGTAAGACTCAGTAATCATCAAAAGTAACTTTACAATGAGAAGAGGTGCTGATTTATAGCCAATCCAGCAACCATTTCAGTGCCTATACTAAGCTGATGATCAACCATGTTTAATGGATCAAAGGCCACGTGTAAGGAAGTGAAACATGTGCTGGAAATAATTGATGCACCGAAAACATGTGCTACACATGAAGACAAATCAGCAGCTGGATGGGTGCACGTGGGGTTTGTGCTAGCATCTTCATGGCTGAAATGAGACTTTATTCTTCAGCACTTTATTATTCTTTTCTTGGGTTTCTTCTATCCTTCTAGTGATGGGACTTTAGTGTGCTAATTTTGCTTGGTCTCCGCGTATCATCCCCTCTCTCTTGGAAAGGATTTGTCCTCAAATCTGTTGGTTTGTCTTTGTGAGGACTTATTTTTGTAGGATCCATCAAATTTCCTCCCGGGACAAATATGAATCTGCAATAATCATCAAACATAGCTCGAATTAGATTTATTTGACCCCAATAAGATACATAAAAAAATATGTTAGAAGAAGGTTTCCTAGTTTTGAAAATTTCAATTTTGATACAATAAAGAAACCTTATTTCTTTTGAAATTTTATTTTTGTCTTGAGTTAGTTGTAACCACAAAGGTAACAATAACTCAAGTGAATTGCCATTTTTTTCAAGTTGTAACATTGTTAAAGATGGAGTGGCAAATTCTTGGGAAGAAAAGTAGAATTTTGAAAACTTAAGGATAGATGAGGAAAAGTTTAAGGATAGAAAACCTTTCCTTAAGAGTCTTGGTTCTATGAGGAGTGTGGACAGAGGATGTGCTTTTAGTTTTACTTTCTCCCTGATCTCTTGTTCTTCTTTTTTTTCTTCTTCTTTTCTTTCCTCTTGCTTTCTTTTTCTTCTCTCTATTTCTTCTTTTTCTTGCTCCCTATTGAGCTTCATTTGTGCTTGATCTTTGGCCACCTGGGTAGGTGACAGAGGATGAAGCACAAATTTCTTATCATTTTTGTGCATAGTTATGGTATTGGTGAGACCATGGTGTGTAGTGTCATTATCAAATTGCCATGGTTTTCCCAATAGCTCATGGCAAGCTTCCATAGGAACTACATCACAAATAACATCATCTTTGAAGTTTCCTATGGAAATTGCCAATTTAACTTGATTCTTGACTGTTATATCCCCATCTTTATTTAGCCAATGAAGTTTGTAAGGTTTTGGATGGGGTATCATAGTAAGATTCAGTTTTTCAACCAGCCTTGTGCTACAACAGTTACAGCAAGATCCACTATCAATAATGAGAGAACAATATTTTTCTTCAATTTGACATCTTGTGTGAAAGATGTTCTCTCTTTGTGATAAGTGTTATGGGCTTGGTTGACTGTTAAGCACCCTTCTCACCATAAGAAGTTGACCCTTACAAGGATACACTTCCTCTTCATTACCTCTTTCTTGCTCATTCTCAGTTTCATTGGGGGTTTCACTTTCACTGCTATATGTGTCACTACCTCTTAAAATGATTGTTCTTTTGGTAGGACATTGAGCAGCTATGTGACCCCTACCCAAACATTTAAAACACTTGATCTCACTAGTTCGAGTGTGTGAAGAGGATTCTTGTTTGGGTTTTTCAACTATATTGGCTAGAGGTTTGAGGGGCTCTTTTTCTTTAACAATCTTCTGTTCAAAGGGGGATTGAAATCTTTTAACAAAAACTTTTCTCAAATTTTGTTGTTCTACCTTTATACACATTTGAACAAGATCATTCAAATCTCTATAAGGTAGGAGTTCAACCCTATCCCTGATATCAAGATTCAACCTACTCAAAAATCTGGCCAAGGTAGTTTCCTCACCCTCTCTTATTCCTGCCCTCATCATGTATAGCTCCATCTTTTTGTCTGTATTCTTCAACAGACATAGACTGTTGTTGCAATCTTTGGAGCTTATCCATGAGTTCTCTTTTGTAGTAGGAGGGCATGTGCCTTTTCCGAAGGGCATTTGTAAGCTCATTCCAATATTTTATTGGAGGAAGTCGTTGTCTTAGTCTCTCTTGGACTGTAGCAGTCCACTAGTACATTGCATACCCTTGAAAACTTAAGGTAGCAAGAAAGACTTTTCTTTCTTCACCCACTTGATGGCAAGCAAAAATTTGCTCTACCTTCATTTCCCAATCTAGGTAAGCCTCAACATTATCTTTTCCATGAAAATGAGGCAATACCACATTAACTTCCTTAGGGGAGGAGGGTTTCCAAATTCCCTTCTATGTCTTCTTGATGAAGAGGGTTGATGATAATATTCTCCTACTCTTAAGGCCTCTTGTTCATATTGGGATTCTCCACTATAACTTCTCTCCCTATTTTGGACTTGTTCCTCTCTCAAAAGTTTCAACTCATTTTCAACCATGGCACTATGTAGCTCTCTTTGGACTTTTTCTTGACTTATTTTTCTCTCAATCTCATTGAGTTGATTGACTAGAGTTTGGAATGAAAATTGATCTTTGGGAGGATCACTCAATATAGCGGTCAATATGAGCTGTTGGTTGATGGGGATTTGATAACAGTTGAAAAACTGTTATTTTCATGCTTAAAATTGATACTAAAAGCAACCTTTAGCACTTAGAAACTAGCTTGGAATCATGCTTTTGTTCATATTTTTACAAATAAGAGAGCTAGACAGGTTTATGCTTGATTTCAGTGTTTTATGCAGGTTTTAAGGTGAATTTGGTGAAAGAAGTGAAGAAGGATAGAGATGGAATCAGAAAAGACATCAAAAAGTGCAAAAGGAGAAGCCGCAACTACCGCTCAGCGGCAGTTTACCGCTGAGCGGCACTATTTTGGGCTTAGGCCTAATTTTCTGTAATTTTACGAATAGTATATAAGCTTTAGGTGTTCCTAGGGTTTGTATCTTTGGCTGGGACGAAGCAAACACTCTCTTTTCCACCCCTTTGAAGGAAGATCTTGGATGCTCAGGCTCCCTTGTCACCTTTCTAGGGTTTTATCTTCCATTCTTTCATTATTGTTCATCTAGTTTCATCATGAATATGGTGAACTAAACCTTGTATTCTTGTTGGGGAATCAATGTAGTCTTGTGAAACTCAAATATATGGAATTAATGTTTTAACATCTTACTTTAAGATACATGCTTTCTTTCATCATTAGTTAGGGTTTTTCCTCTTTGCTTAATGCTTGCTTTGTTTAACTCATTCATTGCCATGATCATTGATTTTGTTGATATGGGAACGTACGGGGAAATCTAGATCCGGGGAATTTCTCCCAACAGCATATTGGATGCCTTTAAGCTCCTGCACTTCAGAACTAATTACTAGGAATGCTAGGAATTGTATGAACTCGTAATTAAGGATAGGCCTTCTTGCAAGGTGATTTAGAGAGTGGCATTAACATTGATGAAAATATTGATGAATTCCTAAAGTATATGAGAGTGGATATGATGAAATTGATAACCCCAACAACATACTCATCCATATCATTCATTACGTGTTTGTTTTACTCTTTTTGCCATTAATCAAATTCATGCATACATGTTTAATTACTGTCTTATGCATTAAAAACCTACAATCAATCGTTCACAAGTCTTAAATAATCAACAAATCAAATAACTAACTAGGCTGTGAGTCCTTTGGGAAAACAATACTTGGTCTTACCTAGTTTTATTACTTGATACGATTCGGTCACACTTGCCGAGGGTTAAACAAGTTTGTGGCGCCGTTTTTCGGTGTTCATAAATTTGTCATCAAGTTTTTGGCGCCATTGCCGGGGACTCGTGGTTTAACTAGTTCATTTGTTTGATTATTGATTATCTTTGAGTTGAAATTTGAATTTTGAAATTTGAATTTCTGTTTTTATTTTCTGTTTTTATTTTTCGGTTATTATTTTATTTTATTTTATTTTATTTTTTTTAGTTATTATTTTATTTTATTTTATTTTATTTTCTGTTTTTATTTTTCGGTTATTATTTTATCTTCTTATCTCTGATCTTATATCTTCTTCTATATTTTTTTGTGCTAACCAATTTTTCTAGGGATTTGTTTTCTTGTGTATGCAGGAGGCAATCCGAACTAGGAGCAAGAAAACTGCAGAACCTCTTCTTGAAGGTTTGGACGGGAGTAGACGGAGGAGAAGAATCCGTACATCTAGAGAACTCTTTCCTTCTTCGGAAACTCTGTTACAACCATCACCACAAAGTTCTGACCATAGCATTGAGAAGATGAAGAACAATAATAACAGACAAACTCTTGCTGATTATACTAATGTAGCTAGACCTCAGCATTTCAACAACATAGCAAGACCAGGAGTCAATGCGGCTAATATGGAGGTGAAACCAGCACTAATCCAATTGCTTAAGAGTAACCAGTTTAATGGGTTGTCTTACCAAAGCCCATATGAGCACCTCATTACGTTTAACAAGATTTGCAACACAGTAAAGATAAATGGGGTGCCGGACGAAGCAATCAAACTTAGTCTGTTGCCATTCTCAATAGGAGGCAATGCTAAGATTTGGTTGAACTCTTTTCCAGAAGGAAGCTTTACAGAGTGGGAAGAGGTGGTAAAAAAGTTCCTAAACAAATACTTTCCACAATCAAAGGTAAATAAAGGAAAGCAAGAGATTTCATCTTTCAGGCAAGGTATGGAGGAATCACTAGGTCATGCATGGGACAAATATAAAAGTTTACTGAGAAAAACTCCCACACATGGTTTTGACGAAGGGGAAGTAGTCTTGGCCTTCCTTACAGGTCTTAGTTCCCAAACCAAGATGATGCTTGACGCCACAGTGATAACAGTTGAAAAACTGTTATTTTCATGCTTAAATTTGATACTAAAAGCAACCTTTAACACTTAGAAACTAGCTTGAAATCATGCTTTTGGTTATATTTTTAGAAATAAGAGAGCTGGACAGATTTATGCTTGATTTCAGTGTTTTATGCAGGTTTTAAGGTGAATTTGGTGAAAGAAGTGAAGAAGGATAGAAATGGAATCAGAAAAGACATCAAAAAGTGCAAAAGGAGAAGCTGCAACCACCGCTCAGCGGCAGTTTACCGCTAAGCGGCACTCAGAAACCCACGTTGGCTCCGCTGAGGGGTGCAAAGGCCGCTGAGGGGAGGAAACCAACTCACGCACTTACCGCTGAGCGGTAGTTTACCGCTGAGCGGCACTATTTTGGGCTTGGGCCTAATTTTCTGTAATTTTACGAATAGTATATAAGCTTTAGGTGTTCCTAGGGTTTGTATCTTTGGCTGGGACGAAGCAAACACTCTCTTTTCCACCCCTTTGAAGGAAGATCTTGGATGCTCAGGCTCCCTTTTCATCTTTCTAGGGTTTTATCTTCCATTCTTTCATTATTATTCATATAGTTTCACCATGAATATGGTGAACTAAACTTAGTATTGTTGTTGGGGAATCAATGTAGTCTTGTGAAACTCTCATATATGGAATTAATGTTTTAACATCTTACTTTAAGACTTATGCTTTCTTTCATCATTAGTTAGGGTTTTTCCTTTTTGCTTAATTCTTGCTTTGTTTAACTCATTCATTGCTATGATCATTGATTTTGTCGATATGGGAACGTACGGGGAAGTCTAGATCCGGGGAATTTCTCCCAATAGCATATTGGTTGCCTTTAAGCTCCTGCACTTCAGAACTAATTACTAGGAATGCTAGGAATTGTATGAACTCGTAATTAAGGATAGGCCTTCTTGACAAGGTAATTTAGAGAGTGGCATTAACATTGGTGAAAAGATTGATGAATTCCTAAAGTATATGAGAGTGGATAAGATGAAATTGATAACCCCAACAACATACTCATCCATATCATTCATTACGTGTTTGTTTTACTCTTCTTACCATTGATCAAACTCATGCATACATGTTTAATTACTGTCTTTTGCATTTAAAACCTAAAATCAATTGTTTACAAGTCTTAAATAATCAACAAATCAGATAACTAACTAGGCCGTGAGTCCTTTGGGAAAACGATACTTGGTCTTACCTAGTTTTATTACTTGATATGATTCGGTCACACTTGCCGATTGTTAAACAAGTTTGTGGCGCCGTTTTTCGGTGTTCATAAATTTGTCATCACATAGCTGGAGGAAACATCAAATGGAAAACTCCAGAGGAAGCTACAGAAATGATTGATAATATGGCTACTAGTGATAATGATTTGAACAGTGAAAGAGGAGCTCCTATTCAACAAAAAGGAGTTCTACAGCTGCAATTGCATGACGCCTTGCTAGCACAAAATAAGATACTAACTCAACAACTGGAGACTCTTACAAAAACACTTGCACAATTGCCAAAAGAGTTAAAGACTGTTGCACAGGTTCAATCACAGTTGTGTGAATTGTGTGGAGGTGACCATGTAAATGGTCAGTGCGCCTTTCCAGCAGAAGCTTTGGAGGATGTTAGCTTCATGGCCAATCAATTTCCATACTGTCAGGGGAATTTCAGTCAAGGGTGGAAACCACACCCAAGCATTGGTCAAGGACAAAGTGGGCAGGCTGGACAAACTGGGCAATTTAACAAGCAACAACAACAACCAACTTTATTGCAACAGATTTCTATACTTAATGAAAGGTCCATAAGGATGGAAGAAACTCTTCATCAATTTATACAGAAAACTGAGTCTTCTCAAAAGAGTACTGATGCTGCTATTAAGAATTTGGAGATTCAAATGGGTCAGATTACCAAGCAAGTGGAAGAAAGGCCTAATAGAAATTTTGGGGCTAATACTGAGGTTAACCCCAGAGAAGAATGTAAAGTGGTGGAGAGTACAAATGATGAAAAAGTTGAGTTAGACAAAGAGAAAGAAAAATGAGAGAAAGTAAAAGAAGACAGAAAAGAGAAAGGAGAGAGAAGAGAGATAAAGAGTAATGATATGTTTCCTTTTCCAATAAATCTTGAGAAACAATTTGATTTTACAGAATTATTCAATATGGTGGACAATGATGCACCTTGGAAGGAGATATTACAACATATTGCAGTTTATACTAAACCTGAGGAAGATGTCCTTACAAAAAAAAGACGTAGAGATGAAGATACAAAGAAGTATACAACTGTTAAAAAGGAGTCATTCCCTCCAAAAGCCGAAGATCCAGGAGGATTTTCCATTCCATGCACAATAGGGAAGAAAAGGATCAGAAAAGCTTTACTTGATTTAGGATCAAGTGTTAACTTGATACCATATTCTTTACTTGAACAGATTGGTGATGTGGATGTGAAACCTATAAAGGTTAACTTAGTAATGGCAGATGGATCTTCAAAGAAACCCTATGGAATAGCAGAGGACATTATAGTTTGTGTAGGCAAACTACAGTTCTTGGCAGACTTTGTGGTGATGGAAATGGAGACCGAAAAGATACCCATTATTCTCGGAAGACCGTTTATGAAAATGGCCAAAGCCATCATTGATGTGAACGAAGGTATAGTGGTACTCCAAGACCGAGAAGAAAGGGTCGTTGTAGA
Source organism: Vigna angularis (assembly GCF_016808095.1). Classification (NCBI taxonomy): domain Eukaryota; kingdom Viridiplantae; phylum Streptophyta; class Magnoliopsida; order Fabales; family Fabaceae; genus Vigna; species Vigna angularis. The sequence continues at coordinate 16,499,037 of NC_068980.1, forward strand.
TGTCTTCAAAGAAGAGAGACAGATGCAGGAGGAAGAAGCTAGTCATAAAGCTGCATTTCAAGATGTACTCATGACTAGCCCTAAAGATGAAAAGCTCAAGGTTAAAGGTAAACATTGTTTGTTGTTTCAGGTACATGAAAAAGAAAAGATTGGCAGAGGAAGAAAAGTTCCTGATGACTGGATGAAAGAACAACTCCAACTTGGTACACCTGTGAGATTTAAAAACAAGTTGTGGGTTGTGAAAGGCTATAAAGAAAAGGAGATGATAGAGATAGAGCACCATATTCTAGAAGAGTCAAAACAGTACACCGGAAGCAGTTGAGGAGTTGGTGGGATACGGACATCAGCCTTGAAGAAGGAACTTGAACTTTATTGGGTCAAGCTAGTAACGTTAAAAGAGCACTTGCTGGGAGGCAACCCAGTGATTTAAGAACTCTTTAATTGTTGTTTTGGTGATGTAATTTTGAACTTTTGGGTATTTTTGTTTTTGTTATAAGTTTGTTACAGGGATTACATCTACTGATGGATGTTAGGCGGAAGAGTATCTACTGAAGGATACTATGTTTGTATACACCTACTGATGGGTGTTGGATGATTTTGGGTCAGGCTCGTGACGTTAAACAAGCGCTACCTGGGAGGCAACCTAGTTGATTGCTTTTATCTGTATTGTTTGTTTTGATTCTGCTTTAGTTGCATGATAGGGTTGTGCATGAGTGATCTGAGAATTTTATTGCAGGGAGCCAGTGAGGGGTATGTTTAGGACGCATTTAGGTTAATCTAAGGAGAAGGAGAGTACTTCCCGTAAGTGTCGCTGAGCGGAAAATTACTGCTGAGCGGTAGTGTCGCAGACAGGGCTTAGGTTGCCCCTCAACAGAACCCGAGCCCATTAGGGTATTTTTATACCCTAAGCTGCACCTTGGCCTCTCCTTTTAGATTTTTCTCTGCACACACTCTCCTACTTACTTTTCCAAGGTTTTCTACAACTTTTCCCTCATCCCTTTTGAGAAAATTTATTTTCCACTCACTTTCTCACTTGTTGTCCATCTAAGTTTGGGGTTGGGAGAGAGCATCATTGATGGGGATGAGTTTTTCAAAGCACTAGAGCAGGATTTGTTTTATCAGTCATTGTTGTTTTTAGAATAGGGTTTGATGTACTCAATTGGGAACTTTATCTGTTATGATGGTTTGCTTATGATTATGACTGGTTGATAAGTAATGCCTGATGATGCTTTTATATTGATTGATGTTGAGATGTACACATTACATGCTTATACAGGTGGTTCATAAGCTTTGTGAACAAATGCAAGTTATTGTGATTGTGATTGTGATATTAAGCAGGATGTGTATGTCAAATGGGAATGAGCTTAGATGTGAGGTTTTGAGCTCCAGAATTTTTGTGATTGAGTGCTATTACTTTGAAAGCATGAATGACTTTGCCCAGGTTTGCTATGATTGAATTACTTGCTTGTTTGCATTATATGATCAAGGTCGTTTGTTGGTAGCCCTTATATTAGCCAAGTTGCATGAAATAAGCCACAAAAGAGAACATTATGTGTTCTATCATTTGAACCCTTAGCTTTGAACATAAATTTAAAACCCTTGTTCAAAGCTTTACCTTGAGTTAAGTAGAAAATATTGTGTGGTATTGACAAATGTTCAAGTTTGGGGTTGTTGGAAAATAGAAAGGGAATTTGAAAGCATTGAGCTAAGAGCTAAGAATTAAGTATGTGAAAAGAGAAAGAAAAAGAGAAAGAAAAGAAAAGAAAAAGCAAAGCTCAATGCAAAGGAAAGGTGGGAAAAGTAAGAATGATTGTGTTAAATGATTCTCTTAACTCAAGGGTTTTGTGATCTAGAAAAACCAATTTTCTTGTTAGCCCAGTCACATTATAAGCCATTGAAAGTCCTTGTGATGATGCATGCTTGTGAATTTATTTGATTGTGGTTAAATGAAAGGCAAAGTCAATTCATGTGACATAGTGATAGTAGAGTGAATGAGTGATTACCTCTTATACACTTGTGTTTGAGTGAAACACTTTACCTAGTGAAGAAAGATTCCATGAGCACATGAACATCATGCTTAGTTGATTGATCATTCATGAAAAATAGCATTTGTTGGATATTAGGTGATTTGGTGAACACCCAAAGCATGTGCATATCTTGATTGAAATCTTTGTCATGAGTTTAATTGAAGTTTTTACTTATCTTGAAAAGAGGATTTTTGAATGAGTGAACCATTATACAGATTGGTAGAAGACTGAGTTACATTTTGTTTGCTTGAGGACAAGCAAAGTTCTAAGTTTGGGGTTGTGATAACAGTTGAAAAACTGTTATTTTCATGCTTAAAATTGATACTAAAAGCAACCTTTAGCACTTAGAAACTAGCTTGGAATCATGCTTTTGTTCATATTTTTAGAAATAAGAGAGCTGGACAGGTTTATGCTTGATTTCAGTGTTTTATGCAGGTTTTAAGGTGAATTTGGTGAAAGAAGTGAAGAAGGATAGATATGGAATCAGAAAAGACATCAAAAAGTGCAAAAGGAGAAGCCGCAACTACCGCTCAGCGGTAGTTTACCGCTGAGCGACACTAAGAAATTCACGTTGGCTCCGCTGAGGGGTGAAAATGCCGCTGAGGGGAGGAAAACAACTCACGCACTTACCGCTGAGCGGTAGTTTATCGCTGAGCGACACTATTTTGGGCTTGGGCCTAATTTTTTGTAATTTTACGAATAGTATATAAGCTTTAGGTGTTCCTAGGGTTTGTATCTTTGGCTGGGACGAAGCAAACACTCTCTTTTCCACCCCTTTGAAGGAAGATCTTGGATGCTCAGGCTCCCTTGTCACCTTTCTAGGGTTTTATCTTCCATTCTTTCATTATTGTTCATCTAGTTTCATCGTGAATATGGTGAACTAAACCTTGTATTGTTGTTGGGGAATAAATGTGGTCTTGTGAAACTCTCATATATGGAATTAATGTTTTAATATCTTACTTTAAGATACATGCTTTCTTTCATCATTAGTTAGGGTTTTTCCTCTTTGCTTAATGCTTGCTTTGTTTAACTCATTCATGGCCATGATCATTGATTTTGTCGATATGGGAACGTACGGGGAAATCTAGATCCGGGGAATTTCTCCCAACAGCATAGTGGGTGCCTTTAAGCTCCTGCACTTCAGAACTAATTACTAGGAATGCTAGGAATTGTATGAACTCGTAATTAAGGATAGGCCTTCTTGCAAGGTGATTTAGAGAGTGGCATTAACATTGATGAAAATATTGATGAATTCCTAAAGTATATGAGAGTGGATAAGATGAAATTGATAACCCCAACAACATACTCATCCATATCATTCATTACATGTTTGTTTTACTCTTTTTGCCATGGATGAAACTCATGCATACATGTTTAATTATTGTCTTTTGCATTAAAAACCTACAATCAATCGTTCACAAGTCTTAAATAATCAACAAATCAAATAACTAACTAGGCCGTGAGTCCTTTGGGAAAATGATACTTGGTCTTACCTAGTTTTATTACTTGATACGATTCGGTCACACTTGCCGAGGGTTAAACAAGTTTGTGGCGCCGTTTTTTGGTGTTCATAAATTTGTCATCAGGATCCCCACGCATTGTGGCTGTCGGATGAGTGCTTGAGGGAGGGCAGACTATTCATGGTGTTCCCAAATTACCCATCACGTGCGTGTGACGATTGACAAGATTCAGGATCCCCAGGCTCAGGTGCTTGTACCCACTCCAGAAATTAATTTTGTGGGGGAGGCCATAGGATCATTTATAGCCTGGCCTAGAGCATTGATCATATCACACATCGCTACTCCACAGGTATAATGTCTTTTTATTTAGTATTTCTATGTGAAGTTTAAAAATTTTTGTTGATAACTCTTTGATGAAATTCTTATCTTAAGTTCACACGTCCTCAGAAGCAGCCCATTCATGACACAGTCATACATGAAGATGATGACATGGCTGAAGTGGAGGATGATCCTCTATCAAAGCTAATGACAAGATTACTCAGGTTGAAGAAAGCACGATTAGAACTATACTGGGATTTGAGAGTATTTGGTCTTCCCCCCCATGTGCCAGTATATATCACATTGCCTGATGCATTGGAGGTGATTGGGGGAGACAGGATGTTGAATATTTCCATCATTCAACTGTGGTGCATGTAAGATAGTTAATTTTGTCTTCCATATTACTTTTATTTAGATTCCTATAGTTTCTAACAACTTAACTTTGTTGTTTTAGGTACATGGACACAATCGTTGTAGACCAAGCTCGGTCTTCCATGTACGGATTTGTTGAACCTCAGACCATTCAACCTTCTGGTAACACACTTGAAAACAGACAACATTATTTGCAAACATGGATGGATGAGTCAAAAAGAGACGTATACCTTATGCCATACATTGATGGGTAGGTGTTGTTATATGTAAAAGTTCATTATTAAAGTTTCCTTAATTAGTTAAATAACTATTTGTCCTTCGTGATAGGTCGCACTAGCAGCTGATGATCATCATTCCCAAACAATGTAAAATTATATGGTTTTGTTCGTTGCACACGAAGATGAAAAATGACTTGAGAATAATGCTTCAAGGGTAAGTGTTTCTTCAAAAATGACTTTGAATTTGATGTTCACCTTAAACTTTTATGATAAATATAGTTATATTAATTTTACTTTGTGTTTTCAATCTGTACAGAGTTATTGGTAAATCTCAAGGTCAACTAGTTCAAATTTTGTATCCAAAGGTTGTAAGTCATTTATAGTTCTAATTCATTTCCTATGTTATTGAATGATCTAAATTCTTAACTATTTAGTTTGTCATTTTAGTGTAACTAGTAGCTAGATTCATGGGAATGTGGCTTCTATGTCATGTGTTGGATTAAGACCATCATTCGAGCTGTCATTACAGATGACTGGAATGAGGTAATGATGCATACCTTGAATACATTACAAATCAAATTCATCTTCAAACATATATGAAACCATAAGGAATCTTTCTTCAATTTTGCAGTGCTTCAAGAGTGCATCTCCTATACCAGAGGACACAATTAGGCAGATAAGGCAAGAGTGGACAGCTTATCTTCTGCAAAGATGGAGTTAGGAATAGTTTTATTCGTTGTTGAACATTGCTTAGTTTTAGTTCAAGTTTATATCTTGATAGTTTTGGTATTGGATTATTTTTTACATTAAGTAGAACTTTCTTTATATGAAACGCATATATATATATATATATATATATATATATATATATATATATATATATATATATATATATATATATATATATATTATACTATATTGTTCTGGGACAATTTTTTGCTTTTCAGGTGTGGTTTTATTGCAAAAATAAATTAATTTAAAAAAAAAACACCCAATAGACGTCGGTTAGTGCACTAACGGACGTCTATAGACGTTTGGCAGTGCACAAACCGACGTCCAACTCCTAATTCCTAAACAAGTCGTTTCAGGGCATATGGACGTCGGTGGGTACACCTCGGACGTCTACATAGACGTCGGGCCCGAAACGTCGGACATCTACATAGACGTTGGGCCTGACACATCAGACGTCCGAGGTATACCCCCCGACGTCTGACTAACGTCACCCACAAAGACGTCGGGTACAGGTCGGACGTCAAAAAGCTAAAAGAACAAATGTCTAAAGCCCTTTCTGCAGTAGTGATTTTGTTATGTTTTTTTCTGTTTGTTAGATTCCAGTGTGCTTAGTCTGTAACAACTAAATGTTTGAGGGGTGAAGAGAGATTAATGGATTTATTTTGAGAGTTGTTGTGAGGGCTAGGGAAAAGAAATTGGAAAAATCTAAGTTGAATCTGAGAACCCAAGGCCAAGAATACCCAAAACAAGCCAAAAAAGCAAAGAGGGAAAAGTACCGCCCGACGCTTGAGCACCCTCGGAGGGGCGCCCGGGCGGCGCGAGTGCAGATATGGTTTTTAACTAAGGGCTTGAGCAGAATTTCGGCCCAGTTCATTCTTTTTATACTCTAGGGTTGGCCCAAGCCTCTTCTCTCAGATTCTCCCCACTCTAGCCTCCCTCAAAACTTCTCCCAAGCTCTATCTTCACTTTCCCCCTTCACTTTTCCACCAAAACCCTATTTCTCAATTGATTTGCACTTTTCAACCATCAAAAGTGGGGGTTTTTGGATTGTGTGGCTGCTAGGGTTCAGAGTTGTGCACTTAATTTAAGCTCCAATCTCTGTTTTCTTGTCTCCAACCAAGTAAGTTCTTGTTATTTTATGGATTAAGCATTTTAAAGTTTGAGTATTGGAAGATTTCGATGAGAAAGTTTGATTTTTCATACTTTATACTGTCTATGCTTGATTTCCCACTGATTGGACCGATTAAAGTGTGCTAATTTTGGTCTGAACTGGGTTGAAACTGATTTGGAAAAGGAAAAAAACAGCAAGGTTACGCTTGGCTGCACCACGCACCGCTTAAGCGCCCCCCGAGGGGCGCCCAAGTGGCGAGCGACTGTGGCAGATTTTAAGTTTTTCTGGTCTATTCTATTTTTGGCTGTTTGGTTATGTACAGGTGATGTTGAGGGCTCTCTGTTTTGACCTCTTTCTAAATAATAAGAGTTTGTGATTTTTGGGGACTAATGCTTGAGGAATTCTGGGATTGTTTTGTGAATCTTTATGTGCAGGAATGGCATCTTCTTTAGGCAAAAGGATTAAGACCCTTGGTACCAAAGAAAAGGGAACAAAGAGGAAGGAAAAGGAACATTCTACTCAAACAAGTTCAGAACTCCTGCTCATGAGAGAAACTTCCCAACTGTAGAGGGAAGGAGATTGCTGATGGAAAGGAAGGTGGCCAACATCCTTTCTTTGACTCCTCAGTTTGAAAGGAAGCTGAACAACAGAGACTAGGGCCACCTGGCAGTCTACCACTCTCCCGCCAATGTTGACATAGTCAAAGAGTTCTACACTAATGCAAAAGCATTGGGGGGAGAGGATGAGACGTACTTCAGCTACGTGAGAGGAAAGAGGATTGCTTTTGATGTTGATGCTATTAACTACTTCCTTGGTATAGAATGGGAGGGAGAGTAGTGTCAGTTTGCCACATCCATGCTGGAAGGAGTGGATTATGAACATGATGTATGATGTGCTAATATACAGGTGATGGCTCACAGTGTATTAAACAGGTGCTTGAGGTAAAATTTGATAGAGATACTAAGTAGGGTGTTTTTCTGAATTCTGGGACTTGAGAGTTTACCTGTGTGAGTTTTGGGCTTCAGAGTTTTTGTTAATAATTGCTATTGCTTTGGAAGCATGAATGATTTTGCCAATTTTCTGTGATTGAACTACTTGCTTGCAGAATTCATATGATCAAGGCCATCTTTTGTTATCCCTTATTCTTTTAGCCTTCACATGATTTTTGTCCACTGAAAAGAAAACAATTTGTTTTAACCTTTGAACCTTGAGCCTTATGCATGTTTTGAAAACCCTTTGTAAAAATCTTTACCTTGAGTTAAGTTGAGAACATTTGTGAGGTATTGATAAAGGTTCAAGTTTAGGGTTGCTGGAAAGATTGAGAAAGGAAAAGAAAAAGCATTGAGCTAGGCAGTGAATACATGAAAAGCAAAAGTGATAAACAAATTTTTAATCCCCGAAAACGGAGTCAAAAACTTGTTAAGACCTCGGCAAGTGTACCGAATCGTATCAAGTAATAATAAATGGTAAGACGAAGTATCGTTTCCCAAAAGACTCACGACACTAAACAATTATGTCATTACTCAACTAATTAAGACTTTAAAGAACAAATTTTGGGGTTTTTGAATGCAAATGCAATAAAATAAACATGAATGCAATTTGATCAATTGAGGCTAAACACAAGAATGAATGGATGAAGTTAATGATATTGTTGTTGGGTTTAGATTTCACCTAATTTACTCTCATGCATATATGAATTCATTTTTCTTCATTAATGTTAATGCCACTTTCTAATTTACCTTAAACCCGATGTCTCGGTGAAGAAAGCCTAATCATAATCACTAGTTCACAATGTCTTGTCTCCTGAGCAATTAATCATGCATTATATTTGCACAGAAGCTTAAAGGCAACCGATCCTCCTATTCCTCTGTCTAGGTAATATTGCTTCCGGGAGAATTTTCCCTATTCTAGATTTCCCCGTATGTGTCCATATCGACAAAATCAATGATCATGCAATTGAATGAGTTAAACAAAGCATGCATAGAGCAAAGAGGAAAAACCCTAACAATTAATGAAGTAAAGCATATATAATCAAGAATCAATTCAATACATGAGAGTTTAAGAGGTTACATCTTTCCCAACAACAAATAAGTTTTAGCTCTCTATTATCATGGAAAAACTAGATGAACAATGGAATGAAAGAATAAAAGAGATAGAAAAACCCTAGAAAGAGAAGAGGAGAGCCATCACCATCTCCAAATCTATCCCCAAGGGGTGAAAAGTGTGTTTCTGTGCTTAAGCCATCAAAAGATACAATCCCTAGGACGTCCGAGTCCTTAAATATGGCAGAAAAATAACATAAAATGGGTCCAGGCCCAGAACAGATCATAAAAATAGCAGAAAACTGGCCCAAAACACGCGTCGCCGGCGTTCAGCGCCAAAATGGCGCTCAACGGTAGGTGCGACACTCCAATGACGCTTAGTAGTGGCGCTCTGGCGCGAAACAGAAGAAAATTGGCACTAAAAATGGCGCTCAGCGCCCTTTTTCCGCTCAACGCAACTTTTCTACACTCTGGTTGACTTTACTGCACTCTGGTTGACTTTTTTGCATTCTAGTTGACTTTTCTGCATTCTGGTTGACTTTTCTGCATTCCAACCATTCAGTACTTTAACTCTTCTTTCAAATAATTCAATTAGCCTACAAGATCAAGGGAATCTAGCACAAAACCATTAAATTCACCTTCAACTCTCTTATTCATAAAACTAAAGCAAAAACATGAGTTCAAGCAAGCTTCTAAGTCAAAAAGAGTGTTTTTAATATCAAAATTAAGTATAAAAATAACGTTTTTTCAACCGTTATCAAAAAGCAAAAGAAAAAGACAGATGAAAAGAAAAGAGAAGAAAAGCTCAATGCAAGGGAAAGCTGGGAAAAAGAAAGAGAGTTTGTGCTTGAATGATGAAATCATAAATGTCTCTCTTAACTCAAGGATTTTGCTGACCAGAAAAACCAATTTCCTTCTTAGCCCAGCCAAAGTACAAGCCATGAAAAGCCCTTGTGATGACAACTTGCTTGTGAGTATGTTTGGTTGTGGTTAAATGAAAGGCAAAGTTAATTTGTGTGACATTGTGATAGTAGAGTGAAAAAGACACCAACACCTCACTATACACCTTTGAGTCGAGTGATACACTTTTGAGTGCTTGAGTGAAACACTTTCCTTGGTGAGGAGTAATTCGTTGAATTTCTGATTACATCTTTGCTTGATTGATTGATCATTCTTAAGGATAACATATGTTTAAGTATATGAGCATGACATTGATTTTGATTGAATTAAAGCCTCTATACATCTTGACTGACATATGTATGCTGAGTTGATAAAAGTAATCTCTTGTCTTGGAAGAAAAGTTTTTGAGTCATTGTAGTGATTGTTTTGAAAAGGTGAGTTACATTTTGTTTTGCTTGAGGACAAGCAAAGTTCTAAGTTTGGGATTGTAATAACGGTTGAAAATACCATTATATGTGATGTAATTTTGATACTAAATACACCTTTTTTGGCTTAGAAACTTGCATGGAATCATGTTTTTCTGTTAAGTTGTGTGAATAAGAGAGTTGAGGTTGAATTTGATGGTTTTATGACTAAATTCCCTTGTTTTGGTAGGAAATGAGATAATATGGAAAGTAGAGATGAAGTACCAAGGAGATGGAGCTCAGAAATGCCTTGAAAAGCACCAGAAGGGAGGAATGCTCGCAGCTCAGGAGCCCCGTTTGGAGGCTTAAGCACAGAAGAGTGTTGCTCACCGCCCGAGCGCCCCTTTTGGGGTGTTTGAGCGTTAGAAGCATGAAGCTTGGGCGCCATTCTAGAGGCTTAAGTGTAGGGAACCACCGCTCACCGCCCGGGCACCCCTTTTGGGCACTTGAGCATCAAAAGCACGAAGCTTGAGCGTCCCTTTTTGAGGTTTAAGCGTAGGAAACCACTGCTCACCGCCCAGGTGCCCTAAGTGGGGCGCTTGAGCGCCATTGACACGGGCTTGGGCTTTGTTTCTGTTCTGTTTTCGCTCTATTTCAAGGACCCAAGGGTCCTATGTTTTGTATCTTTGGCTTGAGGAGCACAATAGCACACTCTTTCACCCTTTGGAGGCAAATTTGGATGTGTGAGCTTCCATCTTCTACTTTTAGGGTTTTTCTATCTCATTCTTCTTCATAGTTCTTCTAGTTTCACCATGTCTATGGTGAACTAAACTCTATTTGTTGTTGGGGGATGATGTAACCTTGTGAACTCTCATGTATTTGAATTGATTCTTAATAACATATGCTTTTTCATTAATTGTTAGAGTAATTCATCTGTGCTTATTACATCCATTGTTTAACTCATTCATAGCGTGATGTATGAATTGCATGAGTGTTAACGGTTGAAAATACCGTTATTTGTGATGTAATTTTGATACTAAATATACCCTTTTTCACTTAGAAACTTGCTTGGACTCATGCTTTTTCATTAAGTGTGTGAATAAGAGAGTTAAGGTTGAATTTGATGATTTTATGACTAATTTCCCTTGTTTTGATAGGTAATGAGAGAATGCGGAAAGTAGAGATGAAGTGCTAAGGAGTTAGAGCTCAGAAAGGCCTGGAAAAGCACCAAAAGGAGGAACCGCACGAAGCTTGGGCGCCCTATCTGGAGGCTTGGGCCTCGGAAAAACGACATCCACCGCCCGGGTGCCCTCCTAGGCTGCCTAAGCGGCGGACCCCGAAGCTTGGGCGACCAATTGAAGGCTCAAACCCTACATGAGAACCGTCCACCGCCCGGGCACCCTAAATGGGGCGCCCGAGCATTGTGCGTCATGGATTAAGCCTAGTTTTTGCTCTGTTTCAACTCTTTTGGACCGGGCCCTGTTTCTACTCTTTTCTGACTTTATTTAAAGGACCTAGGCGCTCTAGGTTTTGCATCTCTAGCTGGAGCAACACAACAACACATTCTTCTACTCTCTAAAGGCGGATCTGGAGGCAGGAGCTTCCTCTTCTACTCTTAGGGTTTCACTATCTCATGCTTTTCCATTATTCATATAGTTTCTCCATGTCTATGGGGAACTAAACTCTATTTGTTGTTGGGGGATGATGTAACCTTGTGAACTCTCATGTATTTGAATTGATTCTTAATTTATATGATTTTTCATTAATTGTTAGGGAATTCATGTGTTTCAATACTTGCTCTATTTAACTCATTTAGTAGCATGGTTTATGAATTGCATGAGTGTTGGGAGGTTCCTTACAATTCAGGTTCTTGTTGAATTCTCCCAAGGGTAATATTTCTCAGGGATAAGGGTATGAGTACTTGGTCGTCTTAAGCTCTTGATCTTCAGACTTCATTTTCTAGGAACACTAGGAATTGCACGAACTAGGAATTAAGGTAGGCTTATTGCGCCGAGGGATCAGGTTCAAAGTAATTTAGTGAGTAACTGATAACAGTTGAAAAACTGTTATTTTCATGCTTAAAATTGATACTAAAAGCAACCTTTAACACTTAGAAACTAGCTTGGAATCATGCTTTTGTTCATATTTTTAGAAATAAGAGAGTTGGAAAGGTTTATGCTTGATTTCAGTGTTTTATGCAGGTTTTAAGGTGAATTTGATGAAAGAAGTGAAGAAGGATAGAGATGGAATCAGAAAAGAACTCAAAAAGTGCAAAAGAAGAGAAGCTGCAAGTATCACTCAGCGCCAGTTTACCGCTGAGTGGCACTAATGAACACCCTTTGGCTTCGCTGAGGGGTGAAAGTGCAGCTGAGGGGAAGAATTCAACACACACACTTACCGCTGAGCGGTAGTTTACCGCTGAGCGCCATTATTTTTTGCTTAGGCCCACTTTTCTGTAATATTTCGAATAATATATAAGCTTTAGGACTTCCTAGGGTTTGTATCTTTGGCGGAGTACGAAGCAAACACACACCTTTCCACCCCTTGGAGGAAGATCTTGGATGCTAAGGCTACCTACTCATCTTTCTAGGGTTCTATCTTTCACTATTTCATTGTATTCCATCTAGTTTCACCATGAATATGGTGAACTAAACTCTTCTTGTTGTTGGGGAATCAATGTAATCTTTTGAAGCTCTCACATATGGAATTTTGTGTTTAAACATCATATCTATGATACATGCTTTCTTTCATCATTAGTTAGGGCTTTTCCTCTTTGCTCAAAGCATGCATTGTTTAACTCATTCGATGTCATGATTATTGATTTTGTCGATATGGACACATACGGGGAAATTCTCCCAAAAGCAGTATTGCCTAGATTTCCTCGTATGTTCCCATATCGACAAAATCAATAATCATAGCAATGAATGAGTTAAACAAAGCAAGCTTTAAGCAAAGATGGAAAACCCTAACAAAAGATGAAACAAAGCATGTATCTTAATATAAGATGTTAAAACAAATTCCATATATGAGAGTTTCACAAGACTACATTGATTCCCCAACAACAATACAAAGTTTAGTTCACCATATTCATGGTGAAACTAGATGAACCATAATGAAAGAATGAAAGATAAAACCCTAGAAAGGTGAAGAGGTAGCCTGAGCATCCAAGATCTTCCTTCAAGGGGTGGAAAAGAGAGTGTTTGCTTCGTCCCTACCAAAGATACAAACCCTAGGAACACCTAAAGCTTATATACTATTCGTAAAATTATAGAAAAGTGGGCCCAAGCCCAAAATAGTGTCACTCAACGGTAAACTACCGCTCAGCGGTAAGTGCGTGAGTTGTTTTCCTTCCCTCAGCGGCCTTTTCACCCCTCAGCGGAGGCAACGTGGGTTCTTGAGTGCCGCTCAGCGGTAAATTGCCGCTGAGCGGTAGTTGCGGCTTCTCCTTTTGCACTTTTTGATGTCTTTTCTGATTCCATCTCTATCCTTCTTCACTTCTTTCACCAAATTCACCTTAAAACCTGCATAAAACACTAAAATCAAGCATAAACCTGTCCAGCTCTCTTATTTCCAAAAATATGAACAAAAGCATGATTCCAAGCTAGTTTCTAAGTGTTAAAGGTTGCTTTTAGTATGAATTTTAAGCATGAAAATAACACTTTTTCAACTGTTATCACAACCCCAAACTTAGAACTTTGCTTGTCCTCAAGCAACAAGATGTAACTTAATTTTCTACCAATCAATACAATGGTTTACTTCATTCAAAAATGCTCTTTTCAAGATAAGTAAAAACTTCAATTAAGCTCATGACAAAAAATTCAATCAAGACATACACATGCTTTAGTGTTCACAAAGCCACTTAATATCCAACAAATGCTATTTTTCATGAATGATCAATCAACTGAGCATGGATGTTCATGTGCTCATGGAATATTTCCTCACTAGGTGAAGTGTTTCACTCAAACACAAGTGTATAAGAGGTAATCACTCATTCGCTCCACTATCACAATGTCATGTGAATTGACTTTGCCTTTCATTTAACCACAATCAAATAAATTCACAAGCATGCATCCTCACAAGGACTTTTCAATGGCTTATAATGTGGCTGGGCTAACAAGAAAATTGGTTTTTCTAGATCACAAAACCCTTGAGTTAAGAGAGTCATATAAACACAATCATTCTTACTTTTCCCCAACTTTCTTTTGCATTGAGCTTTGCTTTTTCTTTTCTTTTCTTTCTCTTTTTCTTTCTCTTTTCACATACTTAATTCTTAGCTCTTAGCTCAATGCTTTCAATTTCCCTTTCTATTTTCCAACAACCCCAAACTTGAACATTTGTCAATACCACAAAATATTTTCTACTTAACTCAAGGTAAAGCTTTCAACAAGGGTTTTAAATTTATGTTCAAGGCTAAGGGTTCAAATGATAGAACACATAGTGTGCTCTTTTTAGTGGCTTATTTCATGCAATTTGGCTAATATAAGGGTTACCAAAAATGGCCTTGATCATATAATGCAAACAAGCAAGTAATTCAATCATAGCAAACCTGGGTAAAGTCATTCATGCTTTCAAAGTAATAGCACTCAATCACAAAAACTCTGGAGCTCAAAACCTCACATATAAGCTCATTTCCATTTGACATACACATCCTGCTTAATATCACAATCACAATCACAATAACTTGCATTTGTTCATGAAGCTTGTGAACCACCTATATAAGCATGTAATGCGCACATCTCAACATCAATCAATATCAAAGCATCATCAGGCATTACTTATCAAACAACAATCATAAGCAAACCATCATAACAAACAAAGTTTCCAATTGAGTACATCAAACCCTATTCTAAAAACAAAAGTGAATGATAAAACAAATCCTGCTCTAGTGCTTTGAAAAACTCATCCCCATCAATGATGCTCTCTCCCAACCCCAAACTTAGATGGACAACAAGTGAGAAAGTGAGTGGAAAAGTTGTACAAAAGTGAGTGGAAAAGTTTCTATCTTTGGCTGGGACGAAGCAAACACTCTCTTTTCCACCCCTTTGAAGGAAGATCTTGGATGCTCAGGCTACCTCTCTACCTTTCTAGTGTTTTATCTTTCATTCTTTCATTATTATTCATCTAGATTCACCATGAATATGGTGAACTAAACCTTGTATTGTTGTTGGGGGATCAATGTAATCTTGTGAAACTCTCATATATGGAATTTGTGTTTAAAAATCTTATTTGAGATACATGCTTTCTTTCATTAATTGTTAGGGTTTTTCTTCTTTGCTCAAAGCATGCATTGTTTAACTCATTCAATGTCATGATCATTGATTTTGTCGACATGGGAACGTACGGGGAAGTCTAGATCCGGGGAATTTCTCCCAATAGTATATTGGTTGCCTTTAAGCTCCTGCACTTCAGAACTAATTACTAGGAATGCTAGGAATTGTATGAACTCGTAATTAAGGATAGGCCTTCTCGACAAGGTGATTTAGAGAGTGGCATTAACATTGATGAAAAGATTGTTGAATTCCTAAAGTATATGAGAGTGGATAAGATGAAATTTATAACCCCAACAACATACTCATCCATATCATTCATTACATGTTTGTTTTACTCTTTTTGCCATTAATCAAATTCATGCATACATGTTTAATTACTGTCTTATGCATTAAAAACCTACAATCAATCGTTCACAAGTCTTAAATAATCAACAAATCAGATAACTAACTAGGTTGTGAGTCCTTTGGGAAAACGATACTTGATCTTACCTAGTTTTATTACTTGATACGATTCGGTCACACTTGCCGATTGTTAAACAAGTTTGTGGCGCCGTTTTCGGTGTTCATAAATTTGTCATCATTAGCACAAAAAGATATAAAAGAAGATATAAGATAAGAGATAAGAAGATAAAATAAAAACAGAAAACAAAAAGAATAAAAACCGAAAAAAACAGAAAATAAAATAAAATAATAACAGAAAATAAAAACAGAAAATAAAAATTCGAAATTTAAATTCAAAATTCAAAAACAAGTCAAAGATAATCAATAATCACACAAATGAACTAGTTAAACCACGAGTCCCCGGCAACGGCGCCAAAAACTTGATGACAAATTTATGAACACCGAAAAACGGCGCAACAAACTTGTTTAACACACGGCAAGTGTGACCGAATCGTATCAAGTAATAAACTCGGTAAGACCAAGTATCGTTCTCCCAAAGGACTCACGGCCTAGTTAGTTATATGATTTGTTTATTATTTAAGACTTGTGAACAATTGATTGTAGGTTTAAATGCAAAAGACAGTAATTAAACATGTATGCATGAATTTGATCAATGGAAAAGAGGAATACAAACACTTTAATGAATTAAATGGATGAGAATGTTGTTGGGGTTATCAATTTCATCTTATCCACTCTCATATACTTTAGGAATTCATCAATCTTTTCATCAATGTTAATGCTACTCTCTAAATTACCTTGTCAAGAAGGCCTATCCTTAATTATGAGTTCATACAATTCCTAGCATTCCTAGTAATTAGTTCTGAAGTGCAGGAGCTTAAAGGCAACCAATATGCTATTGGGAGAAATTCCCCGGATCTAGACTTCCCCGTACGTTTCCATATCGACAAAATCAATGATCATAGCAATGAATGAGTTAAACAAAGCAAGCATTAAGCAAAGAGGAAAAACCCTAACTAATGATGAAAGAAAGCATAAGTCTTAAAGTAAGATGTTAAAACATTAATTCCATATATGAGAGTTTCACAAGACTACATTGATTCCCCAACAACAATACAAAGTTTAGTTCACCATATTCATGGTGAAACTAGATGAATAATAATGAAAGAATGGAAGATAAAACCCTAGAAAGGTGAAAAGGGAGCCTGAGCATCCAAGATCTTCCTTCAAAGGGGTGGAAAAGAGAGTGTTTGCTTCGTCCCAGCCAAAGATACAAACCCTAGGAACACCTAAAGCTTATATACTATTCGTAAAATTACAGAAAATTAGGCCCAAGCTCAAAATAGTGTCACTCAGCGGTAAACTACCGCTTAGCGGTAAACTACCGCTCAGCGGTAAGTGCGTGAGTTGGTTTCCTCCCCTCAACGGCCTTTGCACCCCTTAGCAGAGCCAACGTGGGTTCCTGAGTGCCGCTCAGCGGTAAACTGCCGCTGAGCGGTGGTTGCGGCTTCTCCTTTTGCACTTTTTGATGTCTTTTCTGATTCCATTTCTATCCTTCTTCACTTCTTTCACCAAATTCACCTTAAAACCTGCATAAAACACTGAAATCAAGCATAAACCTGTCCAGCTCTCTTATTTCTAAAAATATAACCAAAAGCATGATTTCAAGCTAGTTTCTAAGTGTTAAAGGTTGCTTTTAGTATCAAATTTAAGCATGAAAATAACAGTTTTTCAACTGTTATCACAACCCCAAACTTAGAACTTTGCTTGTCCTCAAGCAAACAAAATGTAACTCAATCTTCTACCAATCTGTACAATAGTTCACTCCATTCAAAATCCTCTTTTCAAAATAAGTAAAAACTTCAATCAAACTCATGACAAAGATATCAATCAAGATATGCACATGCTTTGGGTGTTCACAAAATCACTTAATATCCAACAAAATGCTATTTTTCATGAATGATAAATCAACTAAGCATGGATGTTCATGTGCTCATGGAATAGTTCCTCACTAGGTAAAGTGTTTCACTCAAACACAAGTGTATAAGAGGTAATCACTCATTCGCTCTACTATCACAATGTCACATGAATTGACTTTGCCTTTCATTTAACCATAATCAAATACATTCACAAGCAAGCATCATCACAAGGACTTTTCAATGGCTTATAATGTGGCTGGGCTAACAAGAAAATTGGTTTTTTTCTAGATCACAAAACCCTTGAGTTAAGAGAATCATATCGACATAATCATTCTTATTTATTCCCAACTTTCTTTTGCATTGAGCTTTGCTTTTTCTTTTCTTTTCTTTCTCTTTCTCTTTTTCTTTTCACATTCTTATTTCTTAGCTCTTAGCTCAATGCTTTCAATTTCCCTTTCTATTTTCCAACAACCCCAAACTTGAACATTTATCAATACCACAAAATATTTTCTACTTAACTCAAGGTAAAGCTTTTCGGTAAGGGTTTTCAAATCATGTTCAAGGCTAAGGGTTCAAAGGATAGAACACAAAGTGTTCTCTTTTAGTGGCTAATTTCATGAAATTGGCTAATATAAGGGTTACCAACAAATGGCCTTGATCATATGATGCAAACAAGCAAGTAATCCAATCATAGAAAACCTGGGCAAAGTTATTCATGCTTCCAAAGTAATAACACTCAAAGTAATAACTCTACAGCTCAAAACCTCACATATAAGCTCATTCACATTTGACATACACATCCTGCTTAATATCACAATCACAATCATAATAACTTGCATTTGTTCACAAAGCTTGTGAACCACCTGTATAAGCATATAATGCGCACATCTCAACATCAATCAATATCAAAGCATCATCAGGCATTACTTATCAAACAACAATCATAAGCAAACCATCATAACAGATAAAGTTTCTAGATGAGTACATCAAACCCTATTCTAAAAACACAAGTGAATGATAAAACAAATCCTGCTCTTGTGCTTTGAAAAACTCATCCCCATCAATGATGCTCTCTCCCAACCCCAAACTTAGATGGACAACAAGTGGGAAAGTGAGTGGAAAAGAAATTTTCTCAAAAGGGATGAGGGAAAAGTTGTAGAAAACCTTGGAAAAGTATGAAGGAGTGTGTGCAGAGAAGAATCTAAAAACAGAGGCCAAGGCGCAGCATAGGGTATAAAAATACCCTAATGGGCTCGGGTTCCGCTGAGGGGCAACCTAAGCCAAGTCTGCGACACTACCGCTCAACGGTAGTTTTCCGCTCAGCGGCACTTTCGGGAAGTGTTCTTCTTCTTCATGGTTTGACCTAGATGCGTCCTAAACATACCCCTCACTGGCTCCCTGCAATAAAATTCTCAAATCACTCATGCACAACCCTATCATGCAACTAAAACAGAATTAAAACAAACAATACAGATAAAATTAATCAACTGGGTTGCCTCCCAGGTAGCGCTTGTTTAACGTCACGAGCCTGACCCAAAATCCTCCAGCACCCTTCAGTAAGTGTAAATCTTTCTTACCAACACCCATCAGTAGGTGTGTCAAATATAGTATCCTTCAGTAGATACTGTTCCGCCTAACATCCATCAGTACATGTAAACCCTGTAACAAACTTATAACAAAAACAAAAATACCCAAAAAGTTCAAAATTACATCACCAAACAAAAATTAAAAGTTCTTAAATCACTAGGTTGCCTCCCAGCAAGCGATCTTTTAACGTCACTAGCTTGACCCAAGCTCATGTTCTTTCTTCTTTTTCTTGTTTCTACTGAACTTCTTCAGAAATTTGATCAAACCAGGATCCTGTTGCAATGTCTCCATCATAGGAACTTTAATCTCCAATTTCTTGAAGATTTCCATAAATCACTTAAATTTCTTTTCCTTCCTATGATTCTTCTTTAGATGATGATGGGATTTTTCATATGATTTCTTCTTCTTTCCTCTCATCTTCTTTTTCTTCCTTTTTCTCTCCCTAAATTTTCTCTTTTTCTTTTCTCTTAATTTTTTCTTCCCTTTTCTTTTTCTTTTCAATTTCTTTATTTTCACACAAATTTTCTTTCTCTCTTCTCTCTCAACCACTTCTTTTTCTTTTTCTCACTCAACTCTTCTTTTTCTTTTCTCTCTATCTTTTCCTCATCGCCCCCTATTTTTTTTTCATCAAGAATCTTGTCACTTTCAGTGAAAATGGCTTGCCCTTTCTCCTCAGGGTTAACTTCAGTATTAACCTCATCATTCAATCTCTGACTAATGTAACACTACAAGAAAAGTTGTTATTACCGACGGTACATTACCGAAGGCCTAGAGGCCTTCGGTAAATTACACTTTTCGAAGGATTTATCGAGGACTTCTGAAGGAGTAAAATACCGAAGGATTTAGACCGTCGGTGGTAATGGAAGTGTTAATTACGGAAGGTCTATGCCCCTCGGTAAGTGGTTCAGCTATATGAAATAACATTTGGGTTTTCCCTCCCGTAATTGCATTTCGCGAAAACACTTCTTCCCCAAAACAGCAGAGCTCTCATTGCTAATCTCACTCTGTACTACCCCTACCTTAACCCCAATCGTGACCGGCGTTGTTCCCTAATCCTCCATTGCATACCGCCGTTCCCCAATCTCTAGTGTACGGTTTCTTTTCAAACCCTTATTCTCCAATCCTCCATTATCGTTGCTCTTCAGTCGCGGTCCTCCATGGTAGTCGCATTGCGGGCTCGTGAGCAATCTGGTGGTTCAGGTGAGCTATTATGGCGAGAGTATTGGAGGTGGTTGCCTGACGATGGGGCTATCGCCATTATCGCGAGACCAGGCGGCTGTCGGTGTGTGACGAGGGCATCCATTATCGTTGCGTGACTCCGCGCCTGCTGCTACGTGAGGAGGTGTTCCATTATCTCTAGGGAGGCTATTGGAGGGGGCTGCCGTGGAGGTAAGTTGTAAATTGTGATTGTTGCAACGTTGTTAAATGTTAATTTTATCATCTTTCTGGTTTTATTAGTTGGTTATTCTGTGTTTTCATACCGTCTCTGTAATCCAATGTGTGTTTGATTGTGTTGAGTTGAAGTTGATGATATAGTTATAGCAAGTTAAATACTATGGTAGATTTCCAGTAGCTTTGCTTTGGAACCCTCCATTAGATCCCTTTGATTTGGTTATTGGAAAATGTATGTTTAAGGGAAACTTTATTGCTAGCTTTTCCAATCCTGTGATGTACAATTTAGGAATCACCAAAATTGCAACCATGATTTCCAACTCTCTGGCTCATAATTTGAGTACTGCAAACCCAAATGACTTTTTTTGTTGTTGATGTTGGGAACTTGAATAGCTTCAGATGGAGTGCAAGAATAACACTTGTGCTCACAACTCGGTGGAATTGAAATAAACACATTAGTACTAGGAAGTTTGAAATAAACACATTAGTCCTCACTAGGTGCTCTAAGAGTAGCCTGTTTTTCACTCCCTTTCACCCTTAAGCCAAGCCAAGCTCAATAAAATCAGTGTCCTGTCTGCTGTTTAATGTATTCAGATTAGGCAAAATGGAATTTTCAGCACTTGAAATATAGTGCAGAATTGTCTTTAGGCCAAAGCTATTTTGACTTCATGTGCATCAACTCAAATCCATTTGTCTTAACTATTTCAAGGCATCTTCACTCCACTAAAAAATTTCTTTTGGATGATATACACTCAATCTCACCATCACTCAACTATTTGGCTTCTATCTCAAAATCTTTGATATTTCATTTCCAGTTTTGTCAAGTCATGTGCATTTTCTTTTGCAGTTTTTAATCTGTCATATGTGTTTCAATCTGTTCTAGCAGTGAATTTTCGTTTGTAATTGAGTCCTGTACATGTAGCTAGCTATATGTTGATCATATAAAGCATTGACATCAAGTTCAACTTTGATCATTTTGTTTTACCAGGCTTGCACACTGTGTTCAAATAGCAAAATTCTGCAGAATATTTTAATCTCTGGTTTAATGTTGTCCACATTGTTTCTGGCCAATTTTTGTGTCTCTGAACCCTGCTGCAAGTTTGTTTGAAGTTTCTAAACATGGTTCAAGTTGTTTCAATTCAGATTAACCACTGATTTGTGAAAGTCATATGTGAGTTGATTCAAATTTTAATAAAACAGTGCTGTCACAGTTTTACAAAGTTTGTCCAGATTTGCTATGTCTAAAGCTTTGCACCGTGCTTGAATCTTTGCCATGTTTTAGGCTTTTACTATTTCCTAGCTTAATTTCTGCAGATAGATCTAGATTTAGGACATTCATAATCACTTGTTTGATCAATCCAGCTTTGCTTCAAGTATTTTCCAAACTGCTGCAGTTTTCATTAATTTTCAACATAATTTGGCAACTTTTAAGAGTGATATTGAGACTCTGTGTGCTTCTGTGGTGTTTGAATGTTTGTGCACATACAATTGACCATTTCAAACTTGTTCTTACTGTTCAATTGGTCAATTTTCAGTCCATATGCAAAATCATCATTCCAAGCATCACATTTTGTTGAAATTGGAAGTGAACTACTCAATTTCTGCTGCTGCATATATCCTTGTTGTTTGACAGTTTAAACACCTTCAAATAATGCATACAAAGTTGCTCCAATCATCAAATTAGGTGTCTAACCATAGCTGTGAAAAATTGCCTCTCAAGTCATCCATTTTAAAGTGTTTTTTTTGGCCAGATTTTAGTTTCTGCACATAGTTTGAATCTGTTTTGGTCCATTTGCCTTTGATATTTGGATTGTAGCAAAAGCTTGGTACCACTACTGTTAAATAATACATCAAACTATCATTAACCAAGTTTAGAAAAAGCATTTGGACCTGTACAATCCAGTTTCGAAAAATCTGCTGCACCAACATCAGGATTTTGGCCAAAAACTGGTTTTTCTTTGAGGCATTTTGTCAAACACTTTTGCCAAATTTTTGAAATCATTGAGTTTGATGTCTTTGCAGCATGTTTTGATTTTCTTGGTTTCTTAATCCTTTCTAGAGCATCTATTAAGTTCATTTTGTGTGCCAGCCTTCCTTGCCAGCCTTTAATTGCTTGTTTTACATTGTTTCGAAATTTTGCACCTCACCTGTTTGATAAAATGCCAAGGTGAAGTCTGGTTTAGACAACAAAATTTAGTGCAGGTCTGTTTATGTTGTTGGCCATTCGGAAATTACCGAAGGCTTCTGGCCCTCGGTAATTGTTAGCGACAAGGGATTTACCGAGGGCTCATTGGCCGTCGATAAGCCGTCGATAAGCCGTCTGTAAATAGCCTTTTTCGACGGCTTCTGGCATTTTCCGAGGGCTTTTGGCCTTCGATAATTCCCTTCTTTTTTGTAGTGTAACGAAGGTACATCTCCATCCTTTTACATGATTCTTCAATGCTTTTCTGAGTAGCGTCAGAATTTTTCAAAAATCCTTGAAGGGTGTCATCCAAACTATCCAAACTTGCTGATAGAAAGGGTTGTTGCTGCCATTGTTGTGGTGGCGGCCATTGTTGTGGTGATGGCCTATCAAATTGTCCGGCAACTTGCCAAAATTGGCTTTGATCCATGCTTGAGTGAGGTTCCCACCCGTGGTTGAGATTACTTTGGTAGAATTGAGTGCCCATATAGTTAAATTCTTGACCAAATTGCATTCTGTAGACATTAGGCACAAAACCCTAAAAACAATTGTTAGCACAAAAAGATATGAAAGAAGATATAAGATCAGAGATAAGAAAATAAAATAAAAACAAAAAACAAAAAAATAAAAACAAAAAAATAAAAACCGAAAAAAAAACAGAAAAATAAAATAAAATAAAATAATAACCAAAAAATAAAATAAAATAAAATAAAATAAAATAAAATAAAATAAAGTAATAAACTCGGTAAGACCAAGTGTCGTTCTCCCAAAGGATTCACGGCCTAGTTAGTTATATGATTTGTTGATTATTTAAGACTTGTGAACAATTGATTGTAGGTTTAAATGCAAAAGACAATAATTAAACATGTATGCATGAATTTGATCAATGGAAAAGAGGAATACAAACACTTTAATGAATTAAATGGATGAGTATGTTGTTGGGGTTATCAATTTCATCTTATCCACTCTCATATACTTTAGGAATTCATCATTCTTTTCATCAATTGCTAATGCCACTCCCTAAATCACCTTGCAAGAAGGCATATCCTTAATTACGAGTTCATACAATTCCTAGCATTCCTAGTAATTAATTCTGAAGTGCAGGAGCTTAAAGGTAACCAATATGCTATTGGGAGAAATTCCTCGGATCTAGATTTCCCCGTACGTTTGATGACAAATTTATGAACACCGAAAAACGGCGCCACAAACTTGTTTAACAATCGGCAAGTGTGACCGAATCGTATCAAGTAATAAAACTAGGTAAGACCAAGTATCGTTTTCCCAAAGGACTCACGGCCTAGTTAGTTATCTGATTTGTTGATTATTTAAGACTTGTAAACAATTGATTTTAGGTTTTAAATGCAAAAGACAGTAATTAAACATGTATGCATGAGTTTGATCAATGGCAAGAAGAGTAAAACAAACACGTAATGAATGATATGGATGAGTATGTTGTTGGGGTTATCAATTTCATCTTATCCACTCTCATATACTTTAGGAATTCATCAATCTTTTCATCAATGTTAATGCCACTCTCTAAATTACCTTGTCAAGAAGGCCTATCCTTAATTACGAGTTCATACAATTCCTAGCATTCCTAGTAATTAGTTCTGAAGTGCAGGAGCTTAAAGGAAACCAATATGCTATTGGGAGAAATTCCCCGGATCTAGACTTCCCCGTACGTTCCCATATCGACAAAATCAATGATCATAGCAATGAATGAGTTAAACAAAGCAATAATTAAGCAAAGAGGAAAAAGCCTAACTAATGATGAAAGAAAGCATAAGTCTTAAAGTAAGATGTTAAAACATTAATTCCATATATGAGAGTTTCACAAGACTACATTGATTCCCCAACAACAATACAAAGTTTAGTTCACCATATTCATGGTGAAACTAGATGAATAATAATGAAAGAATGGAAGATAAAACCCTAGAAAGGTGAAAAGGGAGCCTGATCATCCAAGATCTTCCTTCAAAGGGGTGGAAAAGAGAGTGTTTGCTTCGTCCCAACCAAAGATACAAACCCTAGGAACACCTAAAGCTTATATACTATTCGTAAAATTACAGAAAATTAGGCCCAAGCCCAAAATAGTGCCGCTCAGCGGTAAACTACCGCTCAGCGGTAAGTGCGTGAGTTGGTTTCCTCCCGTCAGCGGCCTTTGCACTCCTTAGCGGAGCCAACGTGGGTTCCTGAGTGCCGCTCAGCGGTAAACTGCCGCTGAGCGGTGGTTGCGGCTTCTCCTTTTGCACTTTTTGATGTCTTTTCTGATTCCATTTCTATCCTTCTTCACTTCTTTCACCAAATTCACCTTAAAACCTGCATAAAACACTGAAATCAAGCATAAACCTGTCCAGCTCTCTTATTTCTAAAAATATAACCAAAAGCATGATTTCAAGCTAGTTTCTAAGTGTTAAAGGTTGCTTTTATTATCAAATTTAAGCATGAAAATAATAGTTTTTCAACTGTTATCAACGTTCCCATATCGACAAAATCAATAATCATAGCAATGAATGAGTTAAACAAACCAAGCTTTAAGCAAAGAGGAAAAACCATAACTAAAGATGAAAGAAAGCATGTATCTTAATATAAGATGTTAAAACAAATTCCATATATGAGAGTTTCACAAGACTACATTGATTCCCCAACAACAATACAAAGTTTAGTTCACCATATTCATGGTGAAACTAGATGAACAATAATGAAAGAATGAAAGATAAAACCCTAGAAAGGTGAAGAGGTAGCCTGAGCATCCAAGATCTTCCTTCAAGGGGTGGAAAAGAGAGTGTTTGCTTCGTCCCTGCCAAAGATACAAACCCTAGGAACACCTAAAGCTTATATATTATTCGTAAAATTACAGAAAAGTGGGCCCAAGCCCAAAATAGTGCCGCTCAACGGTAAGTGCGTGAGTTGTTTTCCTCCCCTCAGCGGAGCCAACGTGGGTTCCTGAGTGTCGCTCAGCGGTAAATTGCCGCTGAGCGGTAGTTGCGGCTTCTCCTTTTGCACTTTTTGATGTCTTTTCTGATTCCATCTCTATCCTTCTTCACTTCTTTCACCAAATTCACCTTAAAACATGCATAAAACACTGAAATCAATAATAAACCTGTCCAGCTCTCTTATTTCCAAAAATATGAACAAAATCATGATTCCAAGCTAGTTTCTAAGTGTTAAAGGTTGCTTTTAGTATGAATTTTAAGCATGAAAATAACAGTTTTTCAACTTTTATCAATACTCATCCATATAATTCATTTCAAGTGTTTGTGTTCCTCTTTTCCATTGATCAAACTCACGCATACATGTTTACTTATTGTCTTTTGCATTTGAAACCACAAGAATTTGTTCACAAGTCTTAAATAATCAAGAAATCATATAACTAACTAGGTCGTGAGTCCTTTGGGAGAATGATACTTGGTCTTACCGAGTTTATTACTTGATACGATTCGGTCACACTTGCCGAGGGTTAAACAAGTTTTTGGCACCGTTTTTCGGTGTTCATAAATTTGTCATCAGTAACGTTAACATTAATGTAAAAAGAAGAATTCGTATATAGATGAGAGTAAACTGGGTGAAATCAAACCCTAACATCATATTCATCACATTTTATAAACAACCTCCGTTCATCTTTGTGTTACTCTACTATTGATCAATTTTCATTCATATTTAATTTTATGTCTTTACATTTGAAACCAACAATCTCATTTTATTTAAGTCTTAATTAATTGAGTAATCACACAACTGTTTAGTGCTGAGACTGCTTGGGATACGATACTTGGTCTTACCATTTTATATTAGTTGTGCGATTCGGTACACTTGCCGATCCATCAACAAGTTTTTGGTTTCGTTTCTGGAGATCAAAAATATTGTTAACAACGACACCAAAAACTTGTTAAGATATCGGCAAGTGTACCGAATCGTATCAAGTAATAATAAATGGTAAGACCAAGTATCGTTTCCCAAGAGACTCACGACACTAAACAGTCATGTGATTACGCAATTAATTAAAACTTTTTGAAAAACAATTGAGGATTTTGAATGCAAAAACAAGAAATTAAATATGAATGCAAATATATCAATTGAGGCTAAACACAAGAATGTGTTAGCAAAATGATGAAGATGAAGTTTTGATGATGTCCAAATCAAGTCAAGAACAATCAAGACTCATGAAGAATGATCTTTGTAGACTTGAAATATTTTGTAATAATTGTATGAACATAGGAAAATTAGTAGTTTCATGTATGTATTCAAAAGTGATGTAAAAAAGAATCATAAGCAAAATTATGTGCAGTGTTAATCGATTAACAGAGGGTGTTAATCGATTAACGTTAATCGATTAACAGAGGGTGTTAATCGATTGTTCCAGTGCGCCATGAAGAAGCCCAGCAGTGCAGTGCTAATCGATTAACAGAGGATGTTAATCGATTAGCGTTAATCGATTAACAAGGGCTGTTAATCGATTAACAAGGTGAACGTTTGAAAAAACTAGCCGTTTTTAAGAGCCGTTGAAGTATCCGTTGGGATGTTAATCGATTAACCACTGTAGCTAATCGATTAACACTGTCAGAAAGGCTGAAAACGAAAAATGGAAGAGTCTTTTGATGAGTCTATAAATAGACTCTCATTTTCTCTCAACAACAACTCTTCCCTTGTGCTCAAATACTCTGAAACTCTTGAGAATTGTGTGCTCTTGCTCAGCTAAGGAAACTCTGTCTGTAGAGTTGGTGAAATACTGCTACGGTGATAGAGGAATAGCTGGTTCATCCTTGGTGCATCTAAGGAAGTGTTTGGAAGAGGAATTCATCCTTCGTGAAGTATTCGGAGGAAGTGTTTCATCCTTTGTGAAGACTCAAAGGAGGTGTTGTTTCATCTCTTGTGGCATCAAGAAAGGTGTTTTCTAAACTCTTACAAATTGTATCTGTGTGATTGTAGTTTGTAATAGTTTTGTGATTAGTGAAGTTTTTATCTTGTTTTGAGATAAGCGACTGGACGTAGGATTGGTAAGATCCGAACCAGGATAAAATCATTTGTGCAAATTTCTCTCAACCTTACTCTATTTTATTGTCTTTATTATCTGCTAAGTAAGTTTATTTGAGTAGAAATTTTTAAGGCACACGTTTTTAGTAAGAACCAATTCACCCCCCCTCTTGGTTTGTTATTCCACGCTAACCATTCCGCTGCAGCCGCTCTGACAATTGGTATCAGAGCTTGCTTTGATAGTCATTCAAATGGCGGGATCACATCAAACCTTTGCAGAGGGTGCTTCTATCAATAGACCACCACTATTCACAGGTGAAAATTACGCATTCTGGAAGGTAAGAATGCAAATTTTTATGGAATCTATTGATATAGATATTTGGGATGCCGTTGCATCTGGTCCTTTTGTTCCAACTAATAATATGCAGGAACCAAAGCCCCGTGACCAATGGACTGCTGAAGAAAAGAGAAAATTTGGTAATGATGTAAAAGCTCGTAATATTATTTCATCTGCTTTAACTGTTGACGAGTTTTACAGGATTTCTATTTGTAAAACTGCACAAGAAATGTGGGAAGTACTTAGAGTAACCCACGAAGGTACAGATGATGTTAAGAGAGCAAGAAAGAATACATTAATCCAGGAATACGAAATGTTCAGGATGAAGCAAGGGGAAACAATAGTAGATGTTCAGAAACGCTTCACCAACATCATAAATCATCTTATTGGATTAGGTAAGTCTTTCGATACTGATGAGCTTAATATTAAAATTTTGAAATCTTTAGACAGGTCTTGGCAACCAAAAGTGACTGCAATTTCTGAGTCACAAAATCTCAACACAATGACAATGGCTGCATTATTTGGAAAGTTGAGAGAGCATGAACTTGACCTCGGAAGACTAGATGAAGAAGAAGCAAAAACTAAGAAAAAGACTCTAGCCTTCAAATCTGAGGTAGAAAAGAACAAAAGCAAAATGGAAGATGAAGACTCAGAAGAAGATGAAAATTTGAGTTTACTCATCAAGAGGTTCAATAGGTTCATGAAATCAAAAGGTAAAGGGAGATTCAGAAATGAAAAGAGAGAAAATCAAGGATCTTCCTCAAACTATAGATGCTATGGTTGCGGAGAAAAAGGACACTTAAAAGCAGACTGCCCAAATCAAAAGAAGGGTGAAGAAAAGAAAGAAAAGAAGTTCTTCAAGAAAAAGAAAGCATACATCGCATGGGACGATGACAACGAATCAATTTCTGACTCGAGCAGTTCTGATGAAGAAGCAAACATATGTCTAATGGCGGATGACGATGACTCTGGAAGCCAAGTAAGTACATCTAACTATTCAGATAATTCTAGTCAATATGATAGTGAAACTGAATTGCATGATACTTATGCTGCTTTATTAGTAGAATCCGAAAAATTAGATATAGCTCATAAGAAATTGAAAAAGGATTTCAAAGAGGTAAAATTAAATTTTGAAAATGTTCTTGAAGAAAATAAAAATTTGAAAATTACTTCTGAAAATTTCTCTAAAATAAATGATAATTTGAAAACTGAATTTACAAATTTATCTGAAGAAAACAGAAGTTTGAAAAATAAATTTTTATATCAAGCGGAAGAAATTAGAAATTTAAAAAGTAAAGTTTTATATTATGAAAAAGAAAAATATGTTGCTAATAATGAATGTGAATCTTGCATAAAATTCAAATATTTTTCTGAAAATACAACCACTGGAGAATGTAGTAAAACTAATGAAAATAAGGTTGTTAAAAATAAGTATGTTCCTAAAATTAAACATAATCATAGAACCCGTAGAACTTGGGTACAAAAAGGAACAACTTATAGGAACACAAATGTTGCATCATGCTTTTATTGTATGAAAAAGGGTCATACATCAAACAAATGTAAAATTAAGCATTATGGTGTTCCAAGTGGTAGATATGCTTGGGTTGTAAAATGATTTTAATCTTCTTAAATCTAACCCAAAGGACCCATACAAAGTAGTTGGGTACCTAAATAGCTTGTTCTTTTTATGTTGTAGGAATTATCAAAACCAAGGAAGTATATGTGGTGTCTTGACAGTGGATGTTCAAAACACATGACCGGAGATAAAAAGAAATTTACAAGCTTCCGGAAAAAGGAACGAGGCTTTGTCACCTATGGTGATAACAACAAAGGAAAAATCCTTGGAATTGGAGATATTGGAAGTGAAGATACCTTGATGATCAAAGACGTGCTATATGTGGAAGGATTAAAGCATAACTTAATTAGCATTAGTCAATTATGCGATAAAGGATTCAAGGTAACCTTCGAACAAAATTCTTGCACTATTTATAAAAATGATTCTTCTGAAATTGCTTTGAAAGGAATTAGGCATAACAATATTTATTTGATTGATTTAGAAAATGCATCAAATAGGAATATTTCATGTTTAGTAGTAAAAGAAGAAAATCCATGGTTATGGCATAAAAGAGCTGCACATATTCATATGCAACAATTGAATAAACTCATTTCTAAAGACTTAGTAATTGGTTTACCAAAACTAAAATATGTGAAAAATAAATTGTGTGATGCATGTCAAAAGGGAAAACAAGTGAAATCATCTTTCCATTCGAAAAATGTTGTTTCTAGTTTAAAACCCTTAGAACTTTTGCACATGGATTTATTTGGTCCCTCTAGGATAAAAAGTTTTGGAGGAAATTATTATGCTTTAGTTATTGTGGATGATTATTCAAGATATACTTGGACTTTCTTTCTTACTCTTAAAAGTGAAGCTTTCAAAGAATTTAAAAAGTTTGCAAATTTAGTTCAAAATGAAAAGGACTTGAAAATAAAGGCTATTAGAAGTGACCATGGAGGTGAATTTCAAAATGAATCTTTTGAAACTTTTTGTGAAGAATATGGCATTTCTCATAATTTTTCTGCACCTAGAACTCCTCAACAAAATGGAGTTGTAGAAAGAAAGAATAGATCCTTAGAGGAACTTGCTAGAACTATGTTAAATGAATATAGTGTTCCTAAACAATTTTGGGCTGATGCTGTGAGTACTGCATGTTATGTATTGAATAGAATGCTTATTAGGCCTATTTTGAAATGTACTCCTTATGAACTTTTTAAAGGTAGAAAACCAAATGTTTCACATTTAAGAATTTTTGGATGAAAATGTTTTGTCTTAAATAATGGAAAACAAAATTTAGGAAAATTTGATTCCAAATCCGATGAAGCTATTTTTCTAGGATATTCTCTAACTAGCAAAGCTTATAGAGTTTTTAATCGGAAAACACTTGACATAGAAGAATCTGTGCATGTTGTCTTTGATGAAATTGTGGACCTTGAGGTAAAACCTCTTGAGTCAGATGAATCAGATGCAGGTGAAAATGAAGACTTGCAAAAGACAACCAATGAAGAGAAAATGAATAATCCTCAAGATGATGAAGATCTAAACAAAATATGGCAACAACCTAGAGGATTATCATTGGACAACATCATTGGCGACATATCAAAAGGGGTAAACACTAGAAGAAATTTAGTTAATTTTTGTATGAATGTAGCTTTCATGTCGCAGATAGAACCTAAGAACATTAAGGAAGCTCTTCAAGATGAACAATGGTGTATTGCAATGCAAGAAGAACTCAACCAGTTTGAAAGAAATCAAGTTTGGGAATTGATTCCTAGAGAAGATACTCATCAAGTAATTGGAACAAAATGGGTATTCAGAAACAAACTGGATGAAGATGGAAACATCACCAAGAATAAAGCTAGGCTTGTGGCTCAAGGATATAGTCAAGAAGAAGGTATAGATTATGATGAGACATATGCTCCAGTTGCCAGGTTAGAGGCAATACGCCTACTTCTTGCTTATGCATCTATAATGAAATTTAAATTATTTCAAATGGATGTTAAAAGTGCATTTCTAAATGGTTTTATAAAAGAAGATGTGTATGTTGAACAACCACCCGGTTTTGAAGATTCTAAATTTCCAAATCACATCTATAAATTAAAGAAAGCACTTTATGGTTTAAAACAAGCACCTAGATCTTGGTATGAAAGACTTAGCAATTTTCTTTTAGAAAATGATTTTAATAGAGGAAAAGTTGATTCCACTTTGTTTATTAAAAGAGTCGGAAAACATATTTTGATTATTCAAGTATATGTTGATGATATTATTTTTGGATCAACTAATAAATCTCTTTGTGAAGAATTTGCTAAGACTATGCAGGGTGAATTTGAAATGTCTATGATGGGAGAATTAACATTCTTCCTTGGTCTTCAAATTAAGCAAATGAAAGAAGGTACGTTCATTTCTCAAACTAAGTATTGTAGAGAAATTCTTAAGAAGTTTGAAATGGACAAAGCAAAGGAAGCATCTACTCCTATGGGAACCTCTTGCTATCTTGACAAAGATGAGTCAGGTAAAGAGGTAAATCAAACTAAATATAGATGTATGATAGGTTCTTTGCTATATCTCACTGCTAGTAGACCAGATATTATGCAAAGTGTTTGTGTGTGTGCTAGGTATCAATCTAGTCCTAGAGAATCTCACCTTACTGCAGTTAAAAGAATATTGAAATATCTTAAGGGAACTGCATCATTTGGTTTATGGTATCCATCTGGAACGGAACCTAGTCTTGTAGGATTTTCAGATGCTGATTATGGAGGTTGTAAGATAGATAGAAAAAGCACTAGTGGAACATGTCATCTTCTAGGTAGTTCCTTAGTTTCTTGGCATTCTAAGAAACAAGCCTGTGTAGCCTTATCAACAACTGAGGCTGAATATATTGCTGCTGGAAATTGTTGTGCACAAATTTTATGGATGAAACAGCAATTAGAGGATTATGACATTCACTTAGATCATATTCCACTTAAGTGTGATAATACAAGTGCAATAAATCTTACAAAGAATCCCATAATGCACTCTAGAACCAAGCACATTGAGATTAGGCATCACTTTCTTAGAGATCATGTGCAAAAAGGAGATTGTGAAATAGAATATATTGATACCCAACATCAATTAGCTGATATTTTCACCAAAGCATTGCCTAAAGATAGATTCTATGAGCTTAGAAGAGACTTAGGAATATTAAAAATATCTTAAAATTGGACAAAGGGACAAATTTGCTGATTTTCGGAAATCAGCGTCTGTTAATCGATTAACATGTCCTGTTAATCGATTAACGTTAATCGATTAACACACCCTGTTAATCGATTAACAACGGTAACCTGCAGTAAATTCTGCAGAATCTAGCCGTTATAAACGGCTATAAACGGTCATTTTTTAATTTTGAACGTTGGGGGGTCATTTGTAGGCCTATTTAAACCCATTCTATCCATCATTTTTACCCACTCACTTTACCCATCCTTCTCCAACTCAATTTCACTTCTTTTCTTCACTCAAATTCCATTCTTTTGCTGTCCAAACCTTCTTTCACACTCTCATGGCTGAACCATCAAGAAGAAGAAGAAGAAGAAGCTATGGATCGGAAAGCACACCTCTTGCACGTGGTCCAAACATTCATGGGTGGATTTCCGATGATGGAAAGCATGACGAATATCTACAAATGTGGAAAGAACGCAAGATTCTTCGTCAAAAATTTGTAAATCTCAATTGGTTCACCACACATCAATTTCAATTTTCTCAGCAATTGATTGAGCAAGGCGTCCAGCATCTAATGCAACTTCAAGGGCATTATTATCCAGATTTGGTAAGAGTATTCTACTACAATCTAAAATCCCAAAATGGTATTGTTTACACTCGTGTAAAAGGGATAGATATCATTCTGGATAATGACATTTGGACAAATGTTGCTCATCTTCCCATTTTAGAAAATACCATGCATGTGCCAAATGACTTTGGTGATTTTAACAAAATTTTGGCATATCGTTCTTTCATGCGCAACCCTCAACAACCTCTACCAAATAGGCGATATCTTCTTGTAGGAAATCTTAGAATGGAGGAAAGGGTTCTTCATTATCTTATTGTATGGTTGTTGTGTCCAAGAGGCTCAAACCTAGCCCAATGCTTTGAAATTGATCTCATGCTCATGTCTGCCATTACTCAAAATATCAAAATCAATTGGGCAGATCTCATCTCCGACACTATGGTCCGGGCAAAGAGGTATGATAGAGGTCATCTTCCATATCCACTCCTTATTTCCTTAATATGTGTGTATAAAGGAGTTGATGTTACGGGAGAGAAACATCTCTCCGTCTTAAGAAGTCATGAAATTGAGGAATCAGCTTTGCATCAAATGGGCTTTATACGACAAGGAAATCTGTTTGTTCGTGCTGAAGATGATATTGCACCAGAAGATGATGCATCAGCTGAAGAAGATGAAGATATACCTATGCCTCATCCAACCAATGTTGCTGGACCATCCCATCCTCCCCAAGAATATAGTCTAGAGAGTATATCTAGACAAATTGCAGATATGGCTTCTATGCAGCAATCACGGATGGATGATATGATGGCTTATCATGCTCTTAGATATGATGCAATTGATAATCATCTTAAGGAGATTGATGACAAACTGGCAAAACTCTATGTACCTGATAGCGATGATGAGCCCTAGGAAATTTATGTTTCTATGCTTTTATTAGTGTGTGCCCTTTATATTTCCTTGTATGCTTGCATCTTAATATTCAATAAAATGTATGTGGTCTTTTCTTATTCTTTCTATGCATACTTGCTTTTATTAAGGGGGAGTATAATTTCTAATCAAATTAGGGGGAGCACTTCTACATCACTTTTTAATAATGATCAAAAAGGGGGAGAAATATTTAAAGTCTTCAAATTATCTCTATGTTCACTAACAAATTATTTCTTCCTTAAGTTGTATTTCAAATACAGATTATTACCAAAAGCTTTAAAACAAGAAGGTTTTGATCATCATCAAAAAGGGGGAGATTGTTAGCAAAATGATGAAGATGAAGTTTTGATGATGTCCAAATCAAGTCAAGAACAATCAAGACTCATGAAGAATGATCTTTGTAGACTTGAAATATTTTGTAATAATTGTATGAACATAGGAAAATTAGTAGTTTCATGTATGTATTCAAAAGTGATGTAAAAAAGAATCATAAGCAAAATTATGTGCAGTGTTAATCGATTAACAGAGGGTGTTAATCGATTAACGTTAATCGATTAACAGAGGGTGTTAATCGATTAACGTTAATCGATTAACAGAGGGTGTTAATCGATTGTTCCAGTGCGCCATGAAGAAGCCCAGCAGTGCAGTGCTAATCGATTAACAGAGGATGTTAATCGATTAGCGTTAATCGATTAACAAGGGCTGTTAATCGATTAACAAGGTGAACGTTTGAAAAAACTAGCCGTTTTTAAGAGCCGTTGAAGTATCCGTTGGGATGTTAATCGATTAACCACTGTAGCTAATCGATTAACACTGTCAGAAAGGCTGAAAACGAAAAATGGAAGAGTCTTTTGATGAGTCTATAAATAGACTCTCATTTTCTCTCAACAACAACTCTTCCCTTGTGCTCAAATACTCTGAAACTCTTGAGAATTGTGTGCTCTTGCTCAGCTAAGGAAACTCTGTCTGTAGAGTTGGTGAAATACTGCTACGGTGATAGAGGAATAGCTGGTTCATCCTTGGTGCATCTAAGGAAGTGTTTGGAAGAGGAATTCATCCTTCGTGAAGTATTCGGAGGAAGTGTTTCATCCTTTGTGAAGACTCAAAGGAGGTGTTGTTTCATCTCTTGTGGCATCAAGAGAGGTGTTTTCTAAACTCTTACAAATTGTATCTGTGTGATTGTAGTTTGTAATAGTTTTGTGATTAGTGAAGTGTTTATCTTGTTTTGAGATAAGCGACTGGACGTAGGATTGGTAAGATCCGAACCAGGATAAAATCATTTGTGCAAATTTCTCTCAACCTTACTCTATTTTATTGTCTTTATTATCTGCTAAGTAAGTTTATTTGAGTAGAAATTTTTAAGGCACACGTTTTTAGTAAGAACCAATTCACCCCCCCTCTTGGTTTGTTATTCCACGCTAACCATTCCGCTGCAGCCGCTCTGACAGAATGAATGGATGATGTTGATAATATGAGATGAATATGTTGTCGGGGTTTAGATTTCACGATCTTTACTCTCATGAATATATGAATTCTTCTTCTTCATTCAATTGTTAACATCACTTTCTAAAATACTTAAAACCCGATCCCTCAACGAATAAAGCCTATCCTTAATTATTAGACCATAATCCCTTGTATCCCTAATAATTAATTCTGCATTACGACTAGAAGCTTAAGATGACCAAAACTCATACCCCCATCCTTGAGCAATACTGCTTTTGGGAGCAATTCTCCAGAACCTGAATTGTAAGATACCTGTCGATACTCATGCAAATCATACATCATGCCTTGAATGAGTTAAACATAACAAGCATTGAGCGAAGAAGAATTACCCTAACAATTAATGAAAGAAGCATATGTAATTAAAACAAATTCAAATACATGAGAGTTTAGAGGTTACATTTTCCCCATCAACAAATAAGGTTTAGTTCTCCATTATCATGGAGAAACTAGATTTACAATGGAATGGAAGAGATAGAAAAACCCTAGAAATTGAAGAGGACAGCTCCCCCATCCCCAAATCTGCCTCCAAGGGGTGAAAAATGTGTTTCTATGCTCAAGCCATCAAGAGATACAATCCCTAGGACGTCCAAGTCCTTAAATAGAACAGAAAAATAACAGAAAACGGGTCCAAGTCCATGTCGCTGGTGCTCACGACCCTTGGAAGGGCGCCCAAGCGTGGTGCGGGAAAAAAACTGGTGCTCAACCCCGCTCAGGGGCGCTCAACCCTGGCGGTAGCATTCCAAAACTCACTTTTTTGCTATTTTGCTTTCTTTTATGGCTGATTCAGCTCTATACAATCTATATATTGTAGGAGAGTCTTCCAGGCACATTATTAGCTACAAAATAAAGGAAATTTAGTGATAAAATCGTAAAGTATAACCTTTACTCA
Organism: Vigna angularis; assembly: GCF_016808095.1. NCBI lineage: Eukaryota > Viridiplantae > Streptophyta > Magnoliopsida > Fabales > Fabaceae > Vigna > Vigna angularis. The sequence continues at coordinate 16,535,312 of NC_068980.1, forward strand.
CTTATTCTCAAAACTAAAGCAAAAACATGAGTTCAAGCAAGTTTCTAAGTCAAAAAGGGTGCGTTTAGTATCAAAATTATATCACAGATAACAATATTTTCAACCGTTATCAAGATGTAACCTCTAAACTCTCATGTATTTTAATTTGTTCTAAATTATTAGAGGCTTCTTTCATTAGTTGTTAGGGATTTTCTCCTTTGCTCTGTGCTTGTTATGTTTTGATCACTCATGGCATTATGTTATGGTCTTCTTTGTTATTGGGAAATACCTAGAAACCGCGATTTGGAGAATTTCTCCCAAAAGCAGTATTGCTCAGGGATAGGGGTATGAGTTTTGGTCATCTTAAGCATCTAATCGTAATGCATAATTAATTATTAGGGATGCAAGGGATTGTGTTCTATTAATTAAGGATAGACTTTCTTCACCGAGGGATCGGGTTTTAAGTAATTTAGAAAGTGATGTTAACAATTGAATGAAGAAGATGAATTCTTATATACATGAGAGTAAACTACGTGAAATCTAAACCCCAACAACATACCCATCTCATAATTTCAATATCATTCATTCACATTTGTCTTAAAGCCTCAATTGATCAAATTATATTCATGTTTATTTTTATTGCATTTGCATTCAAAACCCCAAAAATTGTTCTTAAGTCTTAATTATTTAAGCAATTACACAACTTTTTAGTGACATGAGTCGTCTGGGATACGATACTTGGTCTTACCATTTTATATTACTTGATACGATTCGGTACACTTGCCGACATCTTAACAACAACCCAGTTTTCTAAACCTTTCTTTTTAATTTTTGTTAGGTGGTTGTGTTTGTTGTGTTGAGATGATCTAGTATGTAGCAATGATGTGTTGGTGGATGAATGATTATGATGTGCATAGGGAGCTTTGATTATTTTAAGTGTAAGATGCTTAAGCTTGAGTTGGAAAGTAGAAAGTTGTGAAAGTGCAAAAATCTAAAAAAATTAAGGCTGAAAGCTCTTAGGGATGCCCAGGGCAAGCAAAGAAGGGGTGGAAAACAACACCACACGACGCTGAGTGCCCCATGTGTGACGCTGAGCGCCAACGCTGTAGGTTGAGAATTTGGGCTTTATAGGGTTCAGCGTCATTAGGCCCATCCAACCCTTTTAAACCTAAATAAGTTTCCCAAACCCTCACTTTCCATTCCCACACTCTCCAGTTGCACTAAATCCTTGCTTAAAGTTCCTTCTCACTTTCCCCTTTCATTCTCCTACAAAAAATCACCAATTTCACTCACTCTGTGGTCACACTTCCAATTTTGGGGTGGGTTGTGAGTGGTTGCTGCTAGTGTCTACACAAGCCCTAGACTTTTCTACTCTCTTGTGCATCTTTTCAAAGTTTTGCTCTCCACTCAAGTAGGTGTCTTGCATTTTAAAATTTTTCTTTAGAAAGTTTTGATTTTTGATAGAATGCCGCTTAGCGATAAAAGTGGCGCTGAGTGGTACTTGCGGCTCTTCTTTTTTGCACTTTTTCTTCCTTTTCTGAATCCAACTTCTAACTACTTCACTTCTTCCATTCAATTCATCTTAAAAACTGCAAAAACAAGGAAAACCAAGCATAAAACCCATCCAACTCTCTTATTTCCTAAACATAAACAAAAGCATGATTCCAAGCTAGTTTCTAAGTCATAAAGGTTGTTTTTGATGTCAAAATTAAGTATAAAAATAACAGTTTTTCAACTGTTATCACAACCCCAAACTTAGAACTTTGCTTGTCCTCAAGCAAACAGGATGTAACTCAATCTTCCACCAATCCATACAATGGTTCACCACATTCAAAACTCCTTCTTTCAAGATAATAATTACTCAAATTAGCTAAACAAAAAGAATTCAGTCAAGATGCACACATGCTTTAGTGTTCACATAATCACATAATATCCAACAAATGCTATTCTCATGAATGATCAATCAACTAAGCATAGATGTAAACATGTGCTCATGGAATCTTTCCTCACCAGTAAAGTGTTTCACTCAAACACACAAGTGTATAAGAGGTCACTCCTTCACTCTACTATCACAATGTCACATGAATTAACTTTGCCTTTCATTTAACCATAATCAAACATATTCACAAGCCAGTATCATCACAAGGACTTTTCTATGGCTTATAATGTGGCTGGGCTAACAAGAAAATTGGTTTTTCTAGATCATAAAATCCTTGAGTTAAGTGAATCATTGATAACGGTTGAATAACCGTTATTTTTATGCTTAAAATTGATACCAAAAGCAACCATTAAGACTTAGAAATTAGCTTGAACTCATATTTTTGCTTTAGTTTTGTGAATAAGAGAGTTGAAGGTGACTTTAATGGTTTTGTGCAAGATTCCCTTGATTTTGTAGGCTAATTGAATGATTTGAAAGAAGAATTGAAGTACCAAATGATTGGAATGCTGAAAAGTCAACCAAAATGTAGAAAAGTCAACCAGAATGCCGAAAAGTCAACCAGTCAACCAGAAAAGTCAACTAGTTAACTAGAATACGGAAAAAGTCAACCAGACGAGTTTTGGGCCAGTTTTCTACGATTTTATGATCTGTTTGGGCCTGGACCCGTTTTCTATTAGTTTTATGTCCTATTTAAAGACCTAGATGTCTTAGGGTTTGTATCTTTGGCTGGGACGAAGCAAACACTCTCTTTTCCACCCCTTTGAAGGAAGATCTTGGATGCTCAGGCTTCCTTTTCACCTTTCTAGGGTTTTATCTTCCATTCTTTCATTATTATTCATCTAGTTTCACCATGAATATGGTGAACTAAACCTTGTATTGTTGTTGGGGAATCAATGTAGTCTTGTGAAACTCTCATATATAGAATTTGTTTTAACATCTTATTTTAAGATACATGCTTTCTTTCATCATTAGTTAGGGTTTTTCCTCTTTGCTTAATGCTTGCTTTGTTTAACTCATTCATTGCCATGATCATTGATTTTGTCGATATGGAAACTGATGGACAAATTTATGAACACCAAAATATGATGTCACAAACTTGTTTCACAATCGGCAAGTATGACCGAATCGTTCAAGTAATAAACTTGGTAAGACCAAGTATCGTTCTTCCCAAAGGACTCTCGGCCTAGTTTAGTTGTGTGGTTTCTTGATTAACTAAGACTTAAAGATGAAATATTTGGAGTTTATATGAAAAAGACGAAAATTAAATATGTATGCATGAAGTTTGATCAATGGCAAAGACAAAAGATAAACACTTTCAATGAAATATATGAATAAATATGTTGTTGGGGGTCAATTTCATCTCATCCACTCTCATACATTTTAGGAATTCAACATTCAAATCATCATTGTTAATGCCACTCTCTAAAGTACCATTCTAGATGGCTTCTCCCTAATCACGAGTTCATACAATTCCTAGCATTCCTAATGATTAGTTCATAAGTGCAGGAGCTTAACGACAACCAATATAATATTGGGAGAAATTCCCCGGATCTAGACTTCCCCGTACGTTCCCGTATCGACAAAACCAATGATCATGCATTGAATGAGTTAAACGATGCAAGCTTTAAGCAAAGAGGAAAAACCCTAACTAATGATGAAAGAAAGCATAAATCTTAGATTAAGATGCAAGCATAAATTCCATATATGAGAGCTTCAAGAGATTACATTGATTCCCCAACAAACATACAAGGTTTAGTTCACCATATTCATGGTGAACCTAGATGAATTACAATGAAAGAATGAAAGAATAAACCCTAAAAAGGTGACGAGGTAGCCTGAGCATCCAAGATCCTCCTTCAAAGGGGTGGAAGAGAGAGTGTTTGCCTCGTTTCTGCCAAAGATGCCTAACCCTAGGAAACCCTAAGGCTTATATATCATTCGTAAATTACAAAATTTTAGGTCCAAGCCCATTAAAGTGCCGCTCAGCGGTAAACTACCGCTCAGCGGTAAGTGCGTCAGCTCGATTCTTCCCCTCAGCGGCCATTTTGCCCCTCAGCGGTCCTCCCGTGAGCTTCTGAGTGCCGCTCAACGGTAAACTGCCGCTGAGCGGTGACTTCGACTTCTTCTTTTTGCACTCTTCGATTCCTTTTCTGATTCTATCTCTCTCCTTCTTCACTTCTTTCACTAAATTCACCTTAAAACTTGCACAAAAACACTGAAATCAAGCATAAACCTGTCCAGCTCTCTTATTTCTGAAAATATGAATAAAAGTATGATTTCAAGCTAGTTTCTAAGTCTAAAGGTTGCTTTTAGTATCAATTTTAAGCATGAAAATAACAGTTTTTCAACTGTTATCACAACCCCAAACTTAGAATTTTGCTTGTCCTCAAGCAAACAAAATGTAACTCAATCTCCAACCAATTCATATGATGGTTCACTCATTCAAAAATCCTCTTTTTCAAGATAAATAACAACTTCACTCAAACTTATGACCAAGAGTTCAATCAAGATGTGCACATGCTTTAGTGTTCACAAAGTCATTTAAATTCCAACAAATGCTGTTTTTCATGAATGATCAATCAATTAAGCATGGATGTTCATGTGTTTATGGACTATTTCCTCACTAGGTAAAGTGTTTCACTCAACACACAAGTGTATAAGAGGTGAGGTGTTTCACTCCTTCACTATATTATCACAATGTCACACGAATCAACTTTGCCTTTCATTTTACCACAATCAAAAACATGCACAAGCATGCATCATCACAAGGACTTTTCAATGGCTTATAATGTGGCTGGGCTAACAAGAAAATTGGTTTTTCTGGATCACAAAATCCTTGAGTTAAGAAAATCATAACAACACAATCATCTTATTCATTCCCAACTTTCTTTTACCTTTGCATTTGCATTGAGCTTTACTTCTTTTTCTTTTCTCTTTGCATATTCTTACTTTTATTTAGCTCTTAGCTCAATGCTTTTCTTTTCATGTTTTCCCAACAACCCCAAACTTGAACATTTAACAATACCATACAAGATCTTCTACTTAACTCAAGGTAAAGATTTTCAATCAAAGGTTTTCAGTGTATGTTCAAGGCTAAGGGTTCAAAGGATAGAACACAACGTGTTCTCTTTTAGTAGGCTAACTTTATGAATTTGTCCAATAAAAAGGGTTCCAACAAATGGCCTTGATCACATGATGCAAAACAAGCAATTGATTCAATCATAGAAAACCTGGGCAAAATCATTCATGCTTTCAAAGTAATAGCATTCAATCATACCAAAAACTCTGGAGCTCAAAACCTCACATATAAGCTCATTCACATTTGACATACACATCCTGCTTAATCTCACAATCACAATCATGATATCATGCATTTGTTCACAAAGCTTGTGAATCACCTGTATAAGCATTTTAATGTGCACATCTATCTCAACATCAATCAATCAATAAGCATCATCAAGCAGTACTTATCACACAATCACAGTTAATAGCAAACCATCATAACAAACCAGGTTTTCAATAGAGTACATCAAATCCTAATCTAAAAACAAAAACAAATAAGTTCAGAAAACTTAAACCACAAAAGCATAATCATATGATAGCATTCATCAGTAAATGCTATCTCAGCTCCTCATCAGTCTGAGCTGTCCTCTGTATCTTCCTCTTCTTCCTCATCTTCTTCTTGGATCCTATAATCTTGATCCTTTTTGTCCGATGAGGTGGCCATCCCTGCATCAAACATAATTCACAAAACCACAAGATACATTGTTAAGCATTAGTAAACCATAATGAAGAAATCAACCTCTTCAATGATGCTCTCTCCCAACCCCAAACTTAGATGGAAAACTAGTGAAAAAGTGAGTGGAAGAGAAATTTTCTTAAGAGGGAAGAGTGAAAAGATGTGGAAAACCTTGGAAAAGGCATGTAGGAGTGTGTGTGCAGAGCAGAGCCTGAAAGTATGAGCAAGTGCGCAGCTTAGGGTTTAAAAATACCCTAATGGGCTCGGGTCCCGCTAAGGGGAACTAAAGCCCAATCTGCGGGAGTACCGCTCAGCGGTAAAATACCGCTCAGCGGCACTTTCGTGATGTGCTCCTCTCCTTCTTTTCTTAACCTACGTGACTTCCCTACATGCCCCTCATGGGTTCCCTGCAATTCAATGTTAAAAATGCTTATGCAAATCCTAACTAAAATAAACAAACAGAAACAATCAATCAACTGGGTTGCCTCCCAGGTAGCGCTTGTTTAACGTCACGAGCCTGACCCAAAATCCACCAACACCCATCAGGAGGTGTTAAAATTTTCTTACCAACACCCATCAGTAGGTGTTACAAACTGAGTATCCATCAGTAGATACTTAACCACCTAGCATCCTTCAGTAGATGCTATATCCCCCAAAATGTTTACAAAAATAATATCTTTAAAGTAAAAGTTACAAAACCAAAATCCAAATCAAAAGTTTGTAAATCACTGGGTTGCCTCCCAGCAAGCGCTCTTTTAACGTCATTAGCTTGACCCAATAAAGTTCAAGTTCCATCTTCTTTATAGTTGATGTAATCATTCCACCAACTTCTCAACTGCTTCCTTTGGACTGTCTTGGTTCTTCTAGAATATAGAGACTCTATCTCTATCATCTCCTTCTCTTTAAAGCCCTTCACAACCCACAACTTGTTCTTGATTCTTACTGGTGTGCCAAGTTGGAGTCTTCTTTTCTTCCAGTCTCTAGGAATTTCTTCTCCTCTTCCAATCTCCTCTTCCTTGGGTACCTGAAACAACAAACAATGGTTACCTGAAACCTCAAGATCTTCATCTTTATGTCTAGTCATGGGTGCATCTCGAAATGCAGCTTTATAACTAGCCTCTTCCTCCTTTGCTTGTGTCTCATCTTTGAAGACATCCACCACCACTCTCTCCTCTCTGTCCTGAAGCACTACTATACCTTCATGTACATCTATGATGGCCCTGGCCGTTTTCATAAACGGTCTTCCAAGTATGATGGGTATCTTCTCGGTCTCCATTTTCATCACCACAAAGTCTGCTAAAAACTGAAGTTTGCCAACACAAACTATAATGTCCTCTGTAATCCCACATGACTCCTTTGAAGATCCATCGGCCATTACTAGATTAACCTTTACAGGTTTCACTTTAACATTGCCAATTTGCTCCAGTAAAGAATAAGGTATCAAGTTAACACTTGAACCTAAATCAAGGAGAGATTTCTTTACCTTTTTCTTCCCTATAGTACAAGGGATAGAAAAACTACCTGGATCTGGTGCTTTAGGAGGGAATGACTCTTTCTTAACAGTTATACACTTTTCTTCCTCAACTTCTCTACGTCTCTTCTTTGTAGAGGTTCCTTCATCTGATTTTGTGTAAACTGCAATTTTCTGTAGAATTTGTTCCCAAGGTGCGTCATTATCCACCATTCTGAATAACTCTGTGAAGTCCATTTGTTTCTCTTGATTTGTTGGAAAAGGAACAATGTTCTTTCTTTCTACTTCTCTTCTTTCTTTTGTTTCTCCTTCTTCTAACTCAATTATCTCTTCATTAATGCTCTTTACCACTTTGCACTCTTCTCTGGGGTTAACCTCAGTATTAGCCCCAAAATTTCTATTTGGCCTTTCTTCCAATTGCTTGGTAATCTGACCCATTTGAATCTCCCAATTCTTTATAGCAGCTTCAGTGCTCTTTTGAGAAGATTCTGTTTTCTGTATGAATTGCTGAAGAGTTTCTTCCAACCTTGTTTGTCTTTCATTAAGCATAGATAATTGTTGCCACAAGGTTGGTTGCTGCTGCTGCTTATTATATTGATTAGCTTGCCCAGTTTGTCCTTGGCCAATGCTTGGATGTGGTTTCCACCCTTGATTATAATTCCCTTGACGGTATGGAAATTGATTAGCCATGAAATTAACATCCTCCACGGCTTCCACTGGAAAAGCACACTGACCATTGACATGATCACCTCCACATAATTCACACAACTGGGTTTGTACCTGTGCAGCAGATTTCAACTCTTTAGGTAATTGAGCCAAAGTTTTAGTCAGAGTCTCCAGCTGTTAAGTTAGAATTTTATTCTGAGCTAGCAAGGCATCATGTGTTTGTAATTGAAGAACTCCTTTTTGTTGCATAGGAGCTCCTCTCTCACTGTGCAGCTCATTGTCACTAGTAGCCATGTTTTCTATAATTTCAGTTGCTTCCTCTGGAGTCTTCCATTTAATATTGCCTCCTGCTGAGGCGTCCAGCATCATCTTGGTTTGTGAACCAAGCCCTCCAAGGAAAGTTAAGACTACTTCTTGATCTTCAAAACCATGCGTGGGAGTTTTACGTAACAAGCTTTTATACCTGTCCCATGCATGCCCCAGTGATTCTTCCATGCCCTGCTTGAATGAAGAAATCTCTTGCTTGCCTTTGGTCACCTTAGATTGTGGGAAGTATTTGTTTAAAAATTTTGTAACCACTGCTTCCCACTCTGTGAAACTTTCTTCTGGAAAAGAGTTCAACCAAAGCTTAGCGTTGCCTCCCAATGAGAAAGGAAACAAGCTAAGTTTGATAGCTTCGTCTGGCACCCCATTAATCTTGACCGTGTTGCAAATCTCGTTAAAGGTAGTAAGGTGCTCATATGGGCTTTCATGAGATAACCCATTAAATTGATTACTCTTCACCAGTTGAATTAGTGCTGGTTTGACCTCCATATTGGCTGCATTGACTCTAGGTCTAGCTATGCTGTTAAAGTGCTGAGGTCCAGCAATATTAATGTAATCTGCAAGAGTTCTTCTAGCATTGTTATTCTCCATACTTCCTGTGCTATGAACAGAACCTTGTGGTGATGTTTGTAGGAGAGTTTCTGGAGAAGGGAAAAGTTCTCTAGACGTTCTGATTCTTCTCCTCCTTCTACTCTCTTCTAGACCTTCAAGAAGTGGTTCTGTTGTTTTCTTACTCCTAGTTCGAATTGCTTCCTGCATACACAAGAAAACAAAACCCTAGAAAAGATTTGTTAGCACAAAAAGATATAGAAGAAGATATATATTCAGAAGATAAAAAGATTTAGAAGATAATAAGATAGAATAAAATAAAACCTAATCTAAAAATTAAAATCTAACCTAATCTAAAAGATAAAATAAAATAAAATAAAATCTAATCAAATAAAAATAAAATCTAATCTAATCTAATAAAATAAAATAAAATAAAAACAGAAAAAATAAAAACAGAAATTCAAATTTAAAGTCAAAGATAATCAATAATCACACAAATTAACCAGTTAAACCACGAGTCCCCGGCAACGGCGCCAAAAACTTGATGGACAAATTTATGATCACCAAAATATGATGTCACAAAATTGTTGAACAATCGGCAAGTATGACCGAATCGTTTCAAGTAATAAACTCGGTAAGACCAAGTATCGTTCTCCCAAAGGACTCACGGCCTAGTTTAGTTATGTGATTTGTTGATTAGCTAAGACTTAAGAGCGAAATATTTGGATTTTAATATGCAAGACGAAAATTAAACATGTATGCATGAAATTTGATCAATGGCAAAGACAAAAGATAAACACTTTCAATGAAATATATGAATGAATATGTTGTTGGGGGTCAATTTCATCTCATCCACTCTCATACATTTTAGGAATTCAACATTCAAATCATCATTGTTAATGCCACTCTCTAAAGTACCATTCTAGATGGCTTCTCCCTAATCACGAGTTCATACAATTCCTAGCATTCCTAATGATTAGTTCATAAGTGCAGGAGCTTAACGACAACCAATATAATATTGGGAGAAATTCCCTGGATCTAGACTTCCCCGTACGTGTCCGTATCGACAAAACCAATAATCATGCATTGAATGAGTTAAACTATGCAAGCATTGAGCAAAGAGGAAAAACCCTAACTAATGATGAAAGAAAGCATAAATCTTAGATTAAGATGCAAGCATAAACTCCATATATGAGAGCTTCAAGAGATTACATTGATTCCCCAACAAACATACAACGTTTAGTTCACCATATTCATGGTGAACCTAGATGAATTACAATGAAAGTATGAAAGAATAAACCCTAAAAAGGTGAAGAGGTAGCCTGAGCATCCAAGATCCTCCTTCAAAGGGGTGGAAGAGAGAGTGTTTGCCTCGTTTCTGCCAAAGATGCCTAACCCTAGGAAACCCTAAGGCTTATATATCATTCGTAAATTACAAAATTTTAGGTCCAAGCCCATTAAAGTGCCGCTCAGCGGTAAACTACCGCTCAGCGGTGATTGTGCGTCTCGGTTTCTCCCCTCAGCGGCCATTTTGCCCCTCAGCGGTCCTCCCGTGAGCTTCTGAGTGCCGCTCAGCGGTAAACTGCCGCTGAGCGGTGACTTCGACTTCTTCTTTTTGCACTCTTCGATTCCTTTTCTGATTCTATCTCTCTCCTTCTTCACTTCTTTCACTAAATTCACCTTAAAACCTGCACAAAAACACTGAAATCAAGCATAAACCTGTCCAACTCTCTTATTTCTGAAAATATGAATAAAAGTATGATTTCAAGCTAGTTTCTAAGTCTAAAGGTTGCTTTTAGTATCAATTTTAAGCATGAAAATAACAGTTTTTCAACTGTTATCAGAAACGTACTGGGAAGTCTAGATCCGGGGAATTTCTCCCAATAATATATTGGTTGCCTTTAAGCTCCTGCACTTCAGAACTAATTACTAGGAATGCTAGGAATTGTATGAACTTGTAATTAAGGATAGGCCTTCTTGACAAGGTGATTTAGAGAGTGGCATTAACATTGATGAAAAGATTGATGAATTCCTAAAGTATATGAGAGTGGATAAGATGAAATTGATAACCCCAACAACATACTCATCCATATCATTCATTACGTGTTTGTTTTACTCTTTTTGCCATTGATCAAACTCATGCATACATGTTTAATTATTGTCTTTTGCATTAAAAACCTACAATCAATCATTCACAAGTCTTAAATAATCAACAAATTAGATAACTAACTAGGCCGTGAGTCCTTTGGGAAAACGATACTTGGTCTTACCTAGTTTTATTACTTGATACGATTTAGTCACACTTGCCGATTGTTAAACAAGTTTGTGGCGCCGTTTTTCGGTGTTCATAAATTTGTCATCAATCATCTAAACACAACCATTCTTCCTTCTTCCCAACTTTCTTTTGCATTGAGCCTTTGTTTTTCTTTCCTCTCTTTTCCTTTTTCTTTTACTTTTCACATGCATAGCTCAATGCTTTTCATATTCCTCTTTTTAAACCACCCAACAACCCCAAACTTGAACATTTATCAATACCACAAGATATCTTCAACTCAACTCAAGGTAAAGCATTTCGAAAAGGGTTTTCTATCATGTTCAAAGCTAAGGCTTCAAAGGATAGAACACATTGTGCTCTCTTTTATTGGGCTTTAATCATGCATTTGGCTAATAAAAGGTAACAACAGATGGCCTTGATCATATGACACATACAAGCAAGTGATTCAATCATAGAAACCTGGGCAAAGTCATTCATCCTTTCAAAGTAATAACATTCATTCACACAAACTCTGGAGTTCAAAACCTCACATATAGGCTCATTCAACATTCCACATACACATCCTACTTAGCATCATAATCACAATCACAACATCATGCATTTGTTCACATAGCTCGTGAACCACCACCTGTATATAAGCATATAAAGTGTGCAATCTCAACATCAATCATTATCCAAGCATCATCAAGCAATACTCATCATGCATAAATCACAAGCAAACATCATAGCAGATAAAGTTTCAAACTGAGTACATCACAACCCTATTCTAAAAACATAAGCAAATAAGTTCAATAGTACAAAATAAAAGATAACAAATCCTACTCTAGAGGTGATAACATCCATCAGTAGATGCTATCTCAGCTCCTCATCAACCCATGTTGTCATCTGAATCTTCCTCCTCTTCATCATCCTTAGCATCTTCAAAAGCATCCTCATCATCCTCATCATCCATAGCTGAAGCGTCAGCTGCTCCAGCTCTACTACCCTAAGCTTGCTCCTCTGGCCATGCCACCACATTATGAAACTCATCCATGGTCCACCTATGTGTTGAGACCATTCCACTAGGCACACATAGCACCCTTTCCAGGCACACATAGCACACTTTCCATGAGAAAATACCATTCTTGTTTCTCTGAAAGTGTCCACCAGGCACACATAGCACACTTTCCACATCACCAAAGTCTGCTTCTTCTTCCATATTGAGAGCAAACTGACACTACTCACTGATAACAGTTGAAAAACTGTTATTTTTATGCTTAAAATTGATACTAAAAGCAACCTTTAACACTTAGAAACTAGCTTAGAATCATGCTTTTGTTCATATTTTTAGAAATAAGAGAGTTGGACAGTTTATGCTTGATTTCAGTGTTTTATGCAGGTTTTAAGGTGAATTTGATGAAAGAAGTGAAGAAGGATAGAGATGGAATCAAAAAAGAACTCAAAAAGTGAAAAAGAAGAGGAGCCGCAAGTACCGCTCAACGCCAATTTACCGTTGAGCGGCACTCAAGAACACCCGTTGGCTCCGCTGAGGGGTGAAAGTGTAGCAGAGGGGAGAATTGACTACGCGCTGGTACCGCTGAGCGGTGGTATTTTGGGCTTAGGCCCACTTTTCTGTAATATTGCGAATAATATATAAGCTTTAGGACTTTCTAGGGTTTGTATCTTTGGTTGGAGAAGACGCAAAACACATTTTTCACCCCGTGGGGGTAGAATTGGAGATGGTGACGGCTCTCCTCTTCTCTTTCTAGGGTTTTTCTATCTCTTTCATTCTTTCATTATTGTTCATCTAGTTTCACCATGAATATGGTGAACTAAACTTTGTATTGTTGTTGGGGAATCAATGTAATCTTGTGAAAATCTCATATATGGAATTTGTGTTTAAACATCTTATTTGAGATACATGCTTTCTTTCATCATTAGTTAGGGTTTTTCCTCTTTGCTCAAAGCATGCATTGTTTAACTCATTCGATGTCATGATTATTGATTTTAGTGATATGGACACATACGGTAAAATATAAATCCGGGGAATTTCTCCCAAAAATTAATATCGCCTAGACATAGGGATATGAGGGTTGGTTACCTTTAAGCTTTTGTGCTTCAAAATTAATTATTAGGGATGCCAGGAATTGTATGAACTCATAATTAAGGATAGGCTTTCTTCGCAAGGTGATTTAGAGAGTGGCATTAACATTGATGAAAAGAATGATGAATTCCTAAAATATATGACAGTGGATAAGATGAAATTGATTTCCCCAACAACATACTCATCCATATAATTCGTTCTGTGTTTGTGTTCCTCTTTTCCATTGATCAAACCCATGCATACATGTTTACTTATTATCTTTTGCGTTTGAAACCACAAGAATTTGTTCACAAGTCTTAAATAATCAACAAATCATATAACTAACTAGGCCGTGAGTCCTTTGGGAGAATGATACTTGGTCTTACCGAGTTTATTACTTGATACGATTCGGTCACACTTGCCGAAGGTTAAACAAGTTTTTGGCGCCGTTTTTCGGTGTTCATAAATTTGTCATCACTCACCAGCCCATTTAGTATTTAAAAATCTATTAATGGAATCAGGGTCATACCGAATGACGTGTCCTCTAACATAGCTCAGATAATCCTCAGCAGGATGATCACCTAACCTTCTTGCGTTGGTGTAAAATTCTTTCACCACTTCTATGTTAGTTGGTGCAGGGTAAGTGGCTAGCCTCCCCTAGTTCCTGTTCTCATGTTGCTCCCCAAACTGTGGAGCAAAGTCAGGTATCAGTCCAGCCTTCCTTTCCATTAGTAGCCTCCTATCTTGGACAATTTTAAAGTGGCGCTCATGCTTGCGGGATAGGAACTTGTTGGCATCAGATCGTTCTGGCTCCTTGTCCTTCCTCTTCGATCCTATAGTCTTGATTCTCTTACCTGATGAGGAGGCCATCCCTACATCAAATACAATTCACAAAACCACAAGACATATTGTTAAGCATTAGTAAACCAACAACATACCCTAAGATCAGTCCTATCACCGCTGAGGGCAATCAAAACCCCTTAGCGCAACTTATACAGCAAGCCAGCAGCCAAAAGAAGCACAAAAACAACTCTGCCAGAATCGCGCTGAGGGGAAATTTCCGCTGAGTGGCGATTCTGCAAATTTGTCAAAATCTTGCTCAAATGCTCCTAATCTTCACCCACCTACATTCTTCCTAGTTCCAGACCCAAATCAACCAGTTTAATCGGTCCAAACAATAGTTAATTCATCTAATCATGCATAAAAATCAAAATCCCTCAAGTATCATGCTTAGACAACCATGTTCTTACCAATTCATGCTTTCAAAAACCTAGAATGGAAAATGCTTGTACTTACTTGGGTGGAGATGCTAAATGAGTGAATAGTGCTATAGGAATGTGAAGAAATCTGCCCCCAACAACAATACTCTCACCAAACCCCAAACTTGAATTAAAACTTGGTGCAAAAGTGAGTGGAAGAGAGGTTTTGTGAAGGGGGAAGAAGGGAAAAGTGAGGAGAACTCTTTGGAAAGTGCTTGAGAGTGTGTGGGAAGAGGGAGACCTGAAAATAGAAGCAAAACCGTGCCCTAGGATATAAAAATAACCAAATGGGCCTAATCCCGCTGAGCCCAATTGAACCAAACCAGTCCACCCAACTCTGCAATATTCGCGCTCAACAAAAATTTTAGCTGAGCGAAATTTGCGGCACCTACTCTCCTTCTCCCTAGCTTGTGCTAGATGTCTTACAATCATGCCTCTCACTCACCTCATGCATTTATGTTCTCACATCACTCATACATTCCATCTCTATTATGCATCTAAAGCAGAATCAAAACAAACAAACAAAAATAAAGTAAATCAACTGGGTTGCCTCCCAAGTAGCGCTTGTTGAACGTCACGAGCCTGACCCAAAATCCTCCAGCACCCTTCAGTAAGTGCAGATCTTTCTTACCAACACCCATCAGTAGGTGTAAACAAACCTAGTATGCTTCAGTAAATACTCAACCACCTAGCATCCATCAGTAGATGCTATACCATAAAATCTCAAACAACATAAATCAATGTCCCAAAGTTTATAAAATTACATAACCAAAATCAAAGAAATTAATGTTCTCAAATCACTAGGGTGCCTCCGAGTAAGCACCCCTTTAACGTCATTAGCTTGACCCAATAAGCTCAAGTTCCATCTTCAATGTTGGTGTTCCTCTTTCTTTCATCACACCAACTCATCAGCTGTTTCTGGTCCACCTTTTTGACTCTCCTTGAATATGGAGCTTCAATCTCTATCACTCCATTCTCTTTATAGTATTTCACAACCCACAAATTGTTCTTGAATCTTACTAGTGTACCAAGTTTGAGTTGTGCCTGGATCAAGTCATCATGTACCTTCCTTCCTTTTCCATCTTTTTCTTCTTCCCTACCCTTTGACAAGAAACAATGTTTACCTTTAAAGACCGGCTTTGCAACTTTTGAACTAGTCAAGGGTGCATCCTTACATGCAGCTTTATGACTAGCCTTCGTCTCTTGAATCTGCTGCTCCCCTTTAAAGACAATAAAGATCACCTTTTCTCCTCGATCTTGAAGCACTATCATCCCATCATCCACATTGATTACACTAGTGCAAAATTGATCTTTAACGTCACCCCATAAACGTCCGTCCACCAAAACCCCAACGTAAATAATTGACCGGTGGCATAAATGTAAATAATTGAGTGTGGAGACGTCCGTCCTAGATGGGGCCGGACGTCTATAATATAGTAGACGTCCGACCCCTCTAACGGACATTCAAAAGCCTGACGGGAGAGTTGAACATTCAGCCTTTTGAACGTCCGTCCTGGAGGGAGACGGATGTCTATATATAGTAAACGTCCGGCCCCCTCAAGGACGGACGTTCAAAAGACTGACGGGTTAAATTACCCTGTCAGCCTCTTGAACGTCCGTCCTGGAGGGGGACGGACGTCTACTATATGTAAACGTCCGTCCCCCTCTAGGACGGACGTTCAAGAGGCTGACAGAGTAGTTGAACCCATCAGTCTCTTGAACGTCCGTCCTGGAGGGGGACGGACGTCTATATATAGTAAATGTCCGTCCCCCTCCAAGACGGACGTTCAAGGGGCTGACGGGTTCAACTACTCTGTCAGTCTCTTGAACGTCCGTCCTGGAGGGGGACAGACGTTTACTATATATAGACGTTCGTCCCCCTCCAAGACGGGCGTTCAAGAGGCTGACAGAGTAGTTGAACTCGTCAGCCCCTTGAACGTCCGTCTTGGAGGGGGACGGACGTGTATTATATATAGACGTCCGTCCCTCTCCAGGACGGACGTTCAAGAGACTGATGGGTTGAACTACTCTGTCAGCCTCTTGAACGTCCGTCCTGGAGGGGGACGGACGTTTACTATATATAGACATCCGTCCCCCTCCAGGACGTTCAAGAGACTGATGGGTTGAACTACTGTCAGTCTCTTGAACGTCCGTCCTGGAGGGGGACGGACGTTTACTATATATAGACGTCTGTCCCCCTCCAGGACGGACGTTCAAGAGACTGATGGGTTCAACTACTCTGTCAGCCTCTTGAACGTCCGTCTTGGGGGGGCCAGACGTCTACTATATTATAGACGTCCGGCCCCCGCCACAACGGACGTTCAAAAGACGTTTAAAATAAGGACTTACTAACCAAAACGCGAACCCGCGAGGAGTTATGCGAACCCGTGAGAGTTTCCTCTGCGCCTTGCATTTCCAGGTTGGTTTTTATCTGTTTTGGATCATTTAATCTTACTTTTATTCCGATTAAATTGTTCAGTGATGAAATATCTTTCATTTGGACCAATTAAAAATCGTTTTCAGTGCATTTTGGTGCAGTTTTTTGTGTGTTCTTGGGCGGCGTTTTTGGCCTACGTTTTAGGTCGTTTACTCCTCCATCTCCCTCCATTTTCATTTCGAATCTGCTCTTCAGACGTGTTGCAGTGCACAAACAAACGTCCAAACCCTGTAATCCTAAATAACCCGTAAATAACCCTAAATAACCCGTCTAATAAAGCCCTTTCTACAGTAGTGTATAGACGTCCGAGAGGTTCACAGCGGACGTCTATATAGACGTCCGACCTGACACAGCGGACGTCTATATAGACGTCCGGCCTGACACAACGGACGTCTACATAGACGTCACCTGCAAAGACGTCGGTCGAACGTCGGACGTCAAAAAGCCTAAAGAACGGACGTCTATAGCCCTTTCTGCACTAGTGTTATTACCTTTGTCATTTTCATAAACGGTCTTCCAAGAATGAGTGGGACCTTCTCATCCCACTTCATCTTCATCACCACAAAATCTACTAGGAATTTTAGTAGTCACCTTTGTTGGCTTGACTTCAAGATCACCAATCCTTTCAAGCAGAGATAAAGGTATCAGATTAATGCTTGACCCTAAATCAATAAGGGCTTTCCTTATTTTCTCCTTCCCTATGACGCAAGGAATAGTAAAACTTCCTGGATCTTTCACTTTTGGAGGAACTGGCTTCTTCTCAATAGCATTGCAATCTCCCTTTTCATCTAGATATCTCTTCTTTGTGGAGACTTGCTTTATATGCTTTGCATAAGCTAGAATTTGTTGCAATGCTTCATTGAAAGGTATTGTAATCTCCAATTGCCTGAAGATGTCTTTAAAGCGCCCATATTGTCTCTCATTTTCAATTTTTTCACGCCCCTTAGGATAAGGAAGAATTTTATCACTTTTCTTAATTTTTTTCAATCCCCTCTTCATTTCATTCTCTTTTCTCTCATCCTCACCTATTATCTCTTCTGCTCTTTCCACTCTTTTTTTCAACTCAACACTGTCTTTCTCATCCACCCTCTTATCATCTGCACTTACAATAGCTTTACACTCTTCCCTAAGGTTAACCTCAGTATTAGACCCAAACCTCTTATCAGGCATATCCTTCAAATCCTTAGCCATTTGGTCCATCTGTATCTCCAAATTTCTAATTGCAGCTTCAGTGCTTTTATGATTGGAGATGATCACCTGAATAAATTGTTGAAGAGTTTCTTCAAGCTTTAATGATTTCTCATTTAATGCAGATACTTGTTGCCATATTGATGGTTGTTGTTGTGGTCTATTGAACTGTCCTGCTGATAACAGTTGAAAAACTGTTATTTTTATACTTAAAAATGACTTCAATTACAACCTTTATGACTTAGAAATTAGCTTGAACTCATGATTTTGTTGAATTATTGGAAATAACAGAGTTGGATAGGTTTTATGCTTGATTTCCTTGTTTTTGCATGTTTTTAGATGAAATTGATGAAAGAAGTGAAAAGGGATAGAGATGGAATCAGAAAAGGACACAAAAAGTGCAAAAGAAGAGAATCAGCAAGTACCGCTCAACGCCAATTACCGCTGAGCGGCACTTTTCAGTACTGGTTGGCACCGCTGAGGGGAAAACTAGCGCTGAGGGGAAGAAGTGTCACGCGCTATTTCTGCTGAGCGACACTTTTTTGTAGTTTTTAGAATAGTATATAAGCTTTAGGACGTTCTAGGGTTTGTATCTTTGGCTGGAACGAAGCAGAAACACACTCTTTCACCCCTTGGAGGAGGATTTTGGATGCTAAGGCTCCCTTCTCAACTTTCTAGGGTTCTATCTTTCATTCTTTCATTGTATTCCATCTAGTTTCACCATGAATGTGGTGAACTAAACTTATTTTGTTGTTGGGGAATCAATGTAACTCCTTAGAAACTCTCTTGTATGGAATTTGTTCTTCAAAATCATCTTTATGATACATGCTTTCTTTCATTAATAGTTAGGGTTTTTCCTCTTTGCTAAAAGCATGCATTGTTTAACTCATTCGATGTCATGATCATCGGTTTTGTCGATATGGACACATACGGGGAAGTCTAGATCTGGGGAATCTCTCCCAACAGTATATTACCAACCTAGACATAGGAGTTTGATGGTTGGTTGCCTTTAAGCTTCTGTTCATTATAATGCATGATTAATTGCTAGGGAGACAAGACATTGTAAACTAGTGATTATGATTAGGCTTTCTTCGCCGAGACATCGAGTTTTTAGTAATTTAGAAAGTGGCATTAACATAAATGAAAAGATTGATGAATTCCTAAATGCAAGAGAGTGGATAGGATGAAATTGATAAACCCCAACAACATATTCATCCATATAATTCAAATCACGTGTTTTGTTTCTTCTTGTCCATTGATCAATACATGCATACATATTTACTTTTGAGTATTTGCATTAAACTCTTAATCAATCGGTTTTGCAAGTCTTAGCTAATCAATAAACCACACAACTGTTTAGGCCGTGAGTCCTTTGGGAAAACGATACTTGGTCTTACCAGGTTATTACTTGATACAATTCGGTTACACTTGCCGAGGGTTAACAAGTCTTTGACTCCGTTTTCGGGGATTGAAGATTTGTTCATCACCTGTTTTACCAGCTTGTCCATTCTGACCTTGACCCCTACTTGGGTGTGGTTTCCACCCTTGGTTGTAGTTCCCTGGGCGGTATGGAAATTGATTGGCCATGAAATTTACATCTTCTAAAGCTTCCACTGGAAAAGTGCATTGACCATTGATGTGGTCACCACCACACAATTCATAAAGTTGTTGTTGAACCTGTGCAACATTCTTTAGCTCCTTTGGCAACTGAGCAAGTGTCTTTGTCAAATTCTCCAACTTTTGAGTTATGATTTTGTTTTGCGCAAGCAAGGCATCATTTGATTGCAATTGTAGAACTCCCTTCTGTTGAATTGGAGCTCCTCTCTCATTATGCATCTCATTATCATTTGTAGCCATGTTGTCAATCAATTCAATGGCTTCCTCTAGAGTCTTGCATTTAATATTACCTCCAGCTGAGGCATCTAGCATCAACTTAGTTTGTGAACCAAGACCTCCAAGGAAAAAAATGACTACTGTTGCTTCGTCAAAGCCATGAGTGGGCGTCTTTCTCAACAAGCACTTGTATCTATTGATGACAAATTTATGAACACCGAAAAACGACGCCAAAAACTTGTTTAACCCTCGACAAGTGTGACCGAATCGTATCAAGTAATAAACTCGGTAAGTGATAACAGTTGAAAAACTGTTATTTTCATGCTTAAAATTGATACTAAAAGCAACCTTTAGACTTAGAAACTAGCTTCAAATCATACTTTTATCCATATTTTCAGAAATAAGAGAGCTGGACAGGTTTATGCTTGATTTCAGTGTTTTTGTGCAGGTTTTAAGGTGAATTTAGTGAAAGAAGTGAAGAATGAGAGTGATGGAATCAGAAAAGGAATCAAAGAGTGCAAAAGGAGAAGCCGAAGGCACCGCTCAGCGGCATTTTACCGCTGAGCGGCACTCAGAAGGTCACGGGAGGTCCGCTGAGGGGCAAAATGGCCGCTGAGGGGCAAAATGGCCGCTGAGGGGAAGAAAAGAGACGCGCACTCACTGCTGAGCGGTACTTTACCGCTGAGCGGCACACTTATGGGCTTGGGCTTAGATTTTTTGTAATTTTAGAATAGTATATAAGCTTTAGGACGTCCTAGGGTTTGTATCTTTGGCAGAAACGAGGCAAACACTCTCTCTTCCACCCCTTTGAAGGAAGATCTTGGATGCTCAGGCTACCTCTTCACCTTTTTAGGGTTTATTCTTTCATACTTTCATTGTAATTCATCTAGGTTCACCATGAATATGGTGAACTAAACTTTGTATGTTTGTTGGGGAATCAATGTAATCTCTTGAAGCTCTCATATATGGAATTTATGCTTGCATCTTAATCTAAGATTTATGCTTTCTTTCATCATTAGTTAGGGTTTTTCCTCTTTGCTCAATGCTTGCATAGTTTAACTCATTCAATGCATAATTATTGGTTTTGTCGATACGGACACGTACGGGGAAGTCTAGATCCGGGGAATTTCTCCCAATATTATATTGGTTGTCGTTAAGCTCCTGCACTTATGAACTAATCATTAGGAATGCTAGGAATTGTATGAACTCGTGATTAGGGAGAAGCCATCTAGAATGGTACTTTAGAGAGTGGCATTAACAATGATGATTTGAATGTTGAATTCCTAAAATGTATGAGAGTGGATGAGATGAAATTGACCCCCAACAACATATTCATTCATATATTTCATTGAAAGTGTTTATCTTTTGTCTTTGCCATTGATCAAATTTCATGCATACATGTTTATTTTAGTCTTTTGCATAATATAATCCAAATATTTCGTTTGTAAGTCTTAGTTAATCAAGAAACCACACAACTAAACTAGGCCGTGAGTCCTTTGGGAAGAACGATACTTGGTCTTACCAAGTTTATTACTTGAACGATTCGGTCATACTTGCCGATTGTGAAACAAGTTTGTGACATCATATTTTGGTGCTTACAAA
This sequence comes from Vigna angularis, assembly GCF_016808095.1. NCBI lineage: Eukaryota > Viridiplantae > Streptophyta > Magnoliopsida > Fabales > Fabaceae > Vigna > Vigna angularis. The sequence continues at coordinate 16,556,635 of NC_068980.1, forward strand.
TTTGTCCATCAAGTTTTTGGCGCCGTTGCCGGGGGACTCGTGGTTTAACATGTTAATTTGTGTGATTATTGATTATCTTTGACTTTAATTTTGAATTTCTGTTTTTATTTTTCTGTTTTTGTTTTTTCTGTTTTTATTTTATTTTATTTTATTTTATTTTATTTTATTTTATTTTCTGTTTTTATTTTTATTTTATTTTATTCTCTGAATCTTATATCTTCTCCTATATCTTTTTGTGCTAACAATTGTTTTTAGGGTTTTGTGCCTAATGTCTGCAGAATGCAATTTGGTCAAGAATTTAACTATATGGGCACTCAATTCTACCAAAGTAATCTCAACCACTGGTGGGAACCTCACTCAAGCATGGATCAAAGCCAATTTTGGCAAGTTGCTGGACAATTTGAGAACCAACAGAAACAACAATGGCAGCAACAACCCTTTCTATCAGGAAGTTTGGATAGGTTGGAGGACACCCTTCAACGATTTTTGAAAAATTCCGACTCTACTCAGAAAAGCATTGAAGAATCATTTAAAAGGATGGAGATGCACCTTCGTTACATTAGTCGGAGATTGAATGATGAGGTTAATACTGAAGTTAACCTTAAGGAGGAAGGGCAAACCAATGTCACTGAAAGTGACAAGATTCTTGATGAGAAAAAAATAGAGGGAGATGAGGAAAAGATAGAGAGAAAAGAGAAAGAAGAGTTGAGTGAGAAAAATAAAGATGAAGAAAAAGAGAAAGAAGTGGTTGAGAGAGAAGAGAGAAAGAAGATTTGTGTGAAAATAAAGAAGTTGAAAAGAAAAAGAAAAGGGAAGAAAAAAATAAAAGAAAAGAAAAAGAGAAATTTTAGGGAGAGAAAAAGGAAGAAAAAGAAGATGAGAGGAAAGAAGAAGAAATCATATGAAAAATCCCATCCTCATCTAAAGAAGAATCATAGGAAGGAAAAGAAATTTAAGTGCTTAATGGAAATCTTCAAGAAATTGGAGATTAAAGTTCCTATGATTGAAACACTGCAACAGGTTCCTGGTTTGATCAAATTTCTGAAGAAGTTCAGTAGAAAGAAGAAAAAGAAGAAGGAACTTGAACTTTATTGGGTCAAGCTAATGACGTTAAAAGAGCGCTTGCTGGGAGGCAACCCAGTGATTGACAAACTTTTGATTTTGATTTTAGTTTTATAATTTTTAACCTGTGGACATTATCTTGTAAATATTGTGATGGATCCAGCATCTACTGAAGGATGCTAGGTGGTTAAGTATCTACTGATGGATACTCAGTTTGTAACACCTACTGATGGGTGTTGGTAAGAAAATTTTAACACCTACTGATGGGTGTTGGTGGATTTTGGGTCAGGCTCGTGACGTTAAACAAGCGCTACCTGGGAGGCAACCCAGTTGATTGATTGTTTCTGTTTGTTTATTTTAGTTAGGATTTGCATAAGCATTTTTAACATTGAATTGCAGGGAACCCATGAGGGGCATGTAGGGAAGTCACGTAGGTTAAGAAAAGAAGGAGAGGAGCACATCACGAAAGTGCCGCTGAGCGGTACTCCCGCAGATTGGGCTTTAGTTCCCCTTAGCGGGACCCGAGCCCATTAGGGTATTTTTAAACCCTAAGCTGCGCACTTGCTCATACTTTCAGGCTCTTCTCTGCACACACACTCCTACATACCTTTTCCAAGGTTTTCCACATCTTTTCACTCTTCCCTCTTAAGAAAATTTCTCTTCCACTCACTTTTTCACTAGTGTGCCATCAAAGTTTGGGGTTGGAAGAGAGCATTCTAGCTTGGAAGCATTCTCATTGCATCTAGCATCTCCACCCAGGTAAGTAAAATGCATTTTGTTCATTCTAGGGTTCTTGAATTTGAATGTGATTGTCAAAGCATGAATATTTAGGGGTTTTGATTTCTATGCATGATTTGATGATATATTTGATGTTTGAACCGATTAAACTGCATGATCATGAACTGGAAAACTGAAAATTGCATTTGGGTGGAGTTAGGAAAGCTTTAAAATAGGTTTTTCAAAAATCTGCAGAGTTACCGCTGAGGGGTAATCTGCCGCTGAGCGGCACTCTGCCAGATTTGATTTTTCTGAAATTTTGCGTGTTGGAATGTGGCACTGGTGGCGCTGAGGGGAAATTCTGGCCCTCAGCGGTGGTTTAGCTTCGAAAGGAGTTGTGTTCTGTGTTTTACTAATGATTAACATCATGTTCTGTGGTTTTGTTTGTGTTTTGAATGTAGGAATGGCTTCTTCATCAGGAAAAAGATTTAAAACCATGGCAACCAAGAGAAAGGAAAAGGAACCAGAGCAACCCCATTCTGGCAGGTTCCTCTCTAGGAAACATGAGAAGCACTTTAGGGTGGTTCAGGACAGGAGACTTCTGATGGAGAGAAAGGTTGGAATGATACCTAACTTTGCTCCTCAATTTGGAGAGCAAGTGTTAGGGAATGATTGGGGAAAGCTAGCCACTTATCCTGCACCTGCCAACATAGCTGTGGTAAAGGAATTTTACGCCAATGCAAAGAAAATTGGTGATTATCCAGCTGAGAATTATTTGGGCTATGTCAGAGGCCATGCTATCAGGTATGATCCTGATTCTATCAACAACTTCCTGGATACTGTGTGGGCTGGTGAGCAATGTCAGTTTGCTCTTTGCATGGAGGAAGGTGCTGATTTTGAGGATGTGGAGAGAGTGTTGTGTATACCTGGAGGACACTTCCAAAGGAATAGATCTGGCTCAGTGGTTAACATTAGGAGGACAAATTTGAATCCTCTTGCAAAATATTGGATGGCATTTTCTCATGCCAACATTCAGCCATGTTCACATGTGTCAGATATTACTCTCAGCAGGGCACTATTCATCTACTGTGCTATCAGAAATTTGAATGTTAATATTGGGCAGGTGATAGCTGATGAAATTAGTGTATGTGCTAACACCTCAAACAACAAAGCACCACTAGGACATCCTTCTTTGATCACTCACCTTTGCAAGCTAGCTGGGGTGGACACTTCTGTTCCACCATTTGAGAGGCCAAGAAAAGCTATTGATGAGGCCTATTATAGACAGTACTGTGGAGGTGAGGATGCTGCTCAGCCAGTTCCACCACGCCGTGCTCGTAGAGAGAGAGGGCCAGCACAGAGCCAGACATCTGCTGATACACATGAAGCAGAACCATTTCAGATGAGGGACATGTATATGTCTCTTATAGGTGCTCAGTTGCAGTCCATTCACAGAGGGCAGGTGACCACTGCTGAGATGATAGTGGGGATGTACGATACACCTCCAGCCCACAGGTGGACTATGGATGAATTCCACAATGTAGTAGCTTGGCCAGAAGAACCAGTACATGGAGGAGAAGCTGGAGCAGCTGAAGCTTCAGCTAGAGATATGGAAGAAGATGAAGCTGAGGAGGAGGATGCATTTGATGATGATGAAGATGAGGATGAAGAGGAAGATACAGAGGACAGCTCAGACTGATGAGGAGCTGAGATAGCATTTACTGATGAATGCTATCATATGATTATGCTTTTGTGGTTTAAGTTTTCTGAACTTATTTATTTTTGTTTTTAGATTAGGTTTGATGTACTCTATTGAACACCTGGTTTGTTATGATGGTTTGCTATTAACTGTGATTGTGTGATAAGTACTGCTTGATGATGCTTATTGATTGATTGATGTTGAGATAGATGTGCACATTAAAATGCTTATACAGGTGATTCACAAGCTTTGTGAACAAATGCATGATATTATGATTGTGAGATTAAGCAGGATGTGTATGTCAAATGTGAATGAGCTTATATGTGAGGTTTTGAGCTCCAGAGTTTTTGGTATGATTGAATGCTATTACTTTGAAAGCATGAATGATTTTGCCCAGGTTTTCTATGATTGAATCAATCGCTTGTTTTGCATCATGTGATCAAGGCCATTTGTTGGAACCCTTTTTATTGGCCAAATTCATAAAGTTAGCCTACTAAAAGAGAACACGTTGTGTTCTATCCTTTGAACCCTTAGCCTTGAACATACACTGAAAACCTTTGATTGAAAATCTTTACCTTGAGTTAAGTAGAAGATCTTGTATGGTATTGTTAAATGTTCAAGTTTGGGGTTGTTGGGAAAACATGAAAAGAAAAGCATTGAGCTAAGAGCTAAAAAAAAAAAGTAAGAATATGCAAAGAGAAAAGAAAAAGAAGTAAAGCTCAATGCAAATGCAAAGGTAAAAGAAAGTTGGGAATGAATAAGATGATTGTGTTGTTATGATTCTCTTAACTCAAGGATTTTGTGATCCAGAAAAACCAATTTTCTTGTTAGCCCAGCCACATTATAAGCCATTGAAAAGTCCTTGTGATGATGCATGCTTGTGAATGTTTTTGATTGTGGTAAAATGAAAGGCAAAGTTGATTCATGTGACATTGTGATAGTAGAGTGAATGAGTGATTACCTCTTATACACTTGTGTGTTGAGTGAAACACTTTACCTAGTGAGGAAATATTCCATAAGCACATGAACATCCATGCTTAATTGATTGATCATTCATGAAAAAATAGCATTTGTTGGAATTTAAATGACTTTGTGAACACTAAAGCATGTGCACATCTTGATTGAACTCTTGGTCATAAGTTTGAGTGAAGTTGTTACTTATCTTGAAAAAGAGGATTTTTGAAGGAGTGAAACATCTTATGAATTGGTTGAAGATGGAGTTACATCTTGTTTGCTTGAGGACAAGCAAAGTTCTAAGTTTGGGGTTGTGATAACAGTTGAAAAACTGTTATTTTCATGCTTAAAATTGATACTAAAAGCAACCTTTAGACTTAGAAACTAGCTTGAAATCATACTTTTATCCATATTTTCAGAAATAAGAGAGCTGGACAGGTTTATGCTTGATTTCAGTGTTTTTGTGCAGGTTTTAAGGTGAATTTAGTGAAAGAAGTGAAGAATGAGAGAGATGGAATCAGAAAAGGAATCAAAGAGTGCAAAAGGAGAAGCCGAAGGCACCGCTCAGCGGCATTTTACCGCTGAGCGGCACTCAGAAGGTCACGGGAGGTCCGCTGAGGGGCAAAATGGTCGCTGAGGGGAAGAAAAGAGACGCGCACTCACCGCTGAGCGGTACTTTACCGCTGAGTGGCACACTTATGGGCTTGGGCTTAGATTTTTTGTAATTTTAGAATAGTATATAAGCTTTAGGACGTCCTAGGGTTTGTATCTTTGGCAGAAACGAGGCAAACACTCTCTCTTCCACCCCTTTGAAGGAAGATCTTGGATGCTCAGGCTACCTCTTCACCTTTTTAGGGTTTATTCTTTCATACTTTCATTGTAATTCATCTAGGTTCACCATGAATATGGTGAACTAAACTTTGTATGTTTGTTGGGGAATCAATGTAATCTCTTGAAGCTCTCATATATGGAATTTATGCTTGCATCTTAATCTAAGATTTATGCTTTCTTTCATCATTAGTTAGGGTTTTTCCTCTTTTCTCAATGCTTGCATAGTTTAACTCATTCACTGCATGATTATTGATTTTGTCAATACGGAAACGTACGGGGAAGTCTAGATCTGGGGAATTTCTCCCAATAGTATATTGGTTGCCGTTAAGCTCCTGCGCTGAATAAACTAATTATTAGGGATGTTAGGAATCGTATGAACTCGTAATTAGGGAGAAGCCTTCTTGAAAGGTAATTTAGAGAGTGGCATTAACAATGATGAATTGAATGTTGAATTCCTAAAATATATGAGAGTGGATAAGATGAAATTGATAAACCCCAACAACATACTCATCCATATATTCCATTGAAAGTATTTGTATTTTGTTTTAGCCATTGATCACCCTCATGCATACATGTTTATTTTCTGTTTTGCATATTAAAATCCAATTATTTCGTTCTTAAGTCTTAGCTAATCAACGAATCACATAACTAAACTAGGCCGTGAGTCCTTTGGGAGAACGATACTTGGTCTTACCAAGTTTATTACTTGAAACGATTCGGTCATACTTGCCGATTGTAAAACAAGTTTGTGACGCCGTATTTCGGTGTTCATAAATTTGTCCATCAATGCTCAGGCTCCCTTTTCACCTTTCTAGGGTTTTATCTTTCATTCTTTCATTATTGTTCATCTAGTTTCACCATGAATATGGTTAACTAAACTTTGTATTGTTGTTGGGGAATCAATGTAGTCTTGTGAAACTCTCATATATGGAATTTGTTTTAACATCTTACTTTAAGACTTATGCTTTCTTTCATCATTAGTTAGGGTTTTTCCTCTTTGCTTAATGCTTTCTTTGTTTAACTCATTCATTGCCATGATTATTGATTTTGTCGATATGGGAACGTACGGGGAAATCTAGTCCAGGGAATTTCTCCCAATAGCATATTGGTTGCCTTTAAGCTCCTGCACTTTAGAATTAATTACTAGGAATGCTAGGAATTGTATGAACTCGTAATTTAGGATAGGCCTTCTTGCAAGGTGATTTAGAGAGTGGCATTAGCAATTAATGAAAAGATTGATGAATTCCTAAAGTATATGAGAGTGGATAAGATGAAATTGATAACCCCAACAACATACTCATCCATATAATTCATTATGTCTTTGTTTTACTCTTTTTGCCATTGATCACATTCATGCATACATGTTTAATTACTGTCTTTTGCATTAAAAACCTACAATCAATCGTTCACAAGTCTTAAATAATCAACAAATCAGATAACTAACTAGGCCGTGAGTCCTTTGGGAAAACGATACTTGGTCTTACCTAGTTTTATTACTTGATACGATTCGGTCACACTTGCCGAGGGTTAAACAAGTTTGTGGCGCCGTTTTTCGGTGTTCATAAATTTGTCATCAGCACTCACGCTTGGGTGCCCCTTTCATGACCCTCAACGCTGGAGCTTTGCATTCACGCCTGGGCGCCCTTTTTGGGGCGCTGAGCGCCATCTTTCCTGCAACGTTTCACGCCTAAGCGCCCTCCATTGGACGCTGACCGTCATTCTCTCGTGAGCACGCCTGAGCGCCCTAAGTAGGGGCGCTAAGCGGTGGCAACGTAGGCCCATTGATGGACGAGCGCCCGAGAAGATGACGATAGAAGCTGTGCGAGCACGATTCGAACTCCTCGAGCCTTCCTCGACGAGAGAGGACGCAGCGGTATGGAGAGGAAACGCGAGATTGAATGGGACAACTGATTAATCGGTGGAAAAGTGAAATGGAACCGATTAATCGGTTGAAGTTGAAGATTGAACGGTGGAAAATGGATTTAATCGGGGAAACAAGGTTTTTAATCGGTGGAAAACGAAGGAACGGTGAAGATGAGGCGCGGATATGGAAGGAGATGTATATTCGTAAAGAGAAATGAAACTTACGAAGGATGAGACATGGATCTGTGATGGTGACGCACTCAAGAAGAAAACCCTTGTTGATGATGTTTCTTCGAAGTGGAAAATGAGAGAAATGTGGTGAAGTTCTACGAGAGAGGAATGAAAGTGAAGCGTGAAAGATGTCACGTGTGGCTGAATGAAGAGGTGGAGGAAAGGAATGTTGATGCGTGCACGGTGGTAGATGATGTGCGCCAGATAAAGGAGGACGCGTGGCTAAGAGGTGTTGAAGCCACTATGCTGAAGCAAATTGGAATAATGGTGATGGTGTGTGATGAGAGAGAAGCACGGTGGAATGAAAAATGAAAGCGAGTGAGATGCTTGGAAGGTGGCTAGAGGAAGTCTTTAGACTCTCTAGCATGTGACTTTCAAGAGAGAATTATTTCTGAATGTCAGAAAATTAAATTCTCATTAAGCTCAAAAGTGCTAATTACAATAGAGGAGCTGGGTATTTATAGTAACCCATGCTCCTTACAAGCTACCCTATGAGAGGTAAAAATATAAAAGAAGGACTACGTCGGGCAGGATTACATCATACCCTCCCTCTTAAAAAAAGATTTGTCCTCAAATCTGCATCGCCTTATGAAGAAGCTCCACACAATCTTGGGAGCAGAGCCATGAAGTGGCCTTATTCCTTTAGATATAGTTTTCTTCCTCCTGGATCAAACACAAATCTGCAATAAGCATCAAATATATTTTCAATTAATATCAATCCAAGAAGGAATTTTTCTATAAAAACAAGGAAATAAGGACTTCTAATATTTTGTTTTATCACATTTGGAATTTCTAGAAGTCCAAATTCACTTTTATCTTGAGTTATTTCTTTCCTAAAAGAGAAGAATAATTCAAGATTTGAATTGTCATATTTTGAAAAAGTTTGCATAGAATATGAGATGACAATTTGTTTGAAAGAGAAATTAAAAATTGAAAAATAATCAATTATTGGAAAAGATGTAAAGATTTGGAAACCCTCCCTTTTAGGTTCCATGGTCTTTGAAAGAATAGGATTTGTCATCAGTAACAATTTCTCTTTTTCTTTCTTCTCTCTTTCTTGCCTTTCTCTCTTTTCTTCTTTTCTCTCTTTTTCTTTTCTTTCTTCTTCTTTTCTTTTCTCTTCTCTTCTTAATTCCTCTCTTCTTCTCTCTTCTCTTTTCTCGTTTTCTTCTCTCTCTCTCTTCTCTTCTTCTTTCCTTTCTTCCTCTTCTTTTCTCTCAATCTCTCTTTCTCTTTTCTTATCCTTGATCTCTTTAAGTCTTGCCCCAAATTCTAATTCTCTACGAAGAAACCCATAATCATTTAAACTCTCAAGAAATAATTTTCCATCATCAATGCAATCCCTAATTAGTTCTAGGTTTCTTTTAATGCTTGAAGGCACAAACTTTCTTCTCATGCAAGCTTTTAAATCATGCCAATCACGTATGGAGGACTTTCTACCTTTCCTAACATGATATTGTCTTTCATCCCACCACTCACTTGCATGCTCTTCTAACTTAGAGAGATATATGCTAAGGACATAATATTCACCCTCTCCATAAAACCAAGGATTTATTTTATCAATTTCTTTTTCCCAAGCTAGGTATGTTAATGCAGCTATGTCTTTACCAAAGGATGGAAGATTCCTAGCTTGTTTAAACATTTCATCAACATTATCTAACCTAGAAGACCTATATGAACTATAACAAGACATCTTTGTTTTTAAAAGTTTTCTTTGTGTGAAAGGTATACAAGATTCACACTTAGACAAGTCCCAAGTAAGAGAGGTGAGTCATGAAGACTGCTTAAGTACCAAGTCTTACCTTGTCAGAAATGTCTTAGGTTACTACTAGTTACCCTTTAAACAAAAATCACCTTTAAAATCAAAGAACACAACTCACAAACAATTAAGCACAATTAAAAGACTAGACTCTCGGACTCTAATGTGATAAGGCTTAAAGTTTAATCCCTTTTAGCCTAAATCACCCCTAAACGTGAAACACAAATCAAATCAATATTAAAGTCTACTCCTATGGTGAGGCTTGTTGCTTTGGCTAACAAGACACACTCACTTGTCTAGCTATACTAAAATTAAAGCAAGTAAAGTTGCCAAGAGTTTGAAAGAGCACCAAGGACTCTTCCAAAGAACTTGGACTTTATAAAAGGCCCTTTTACAAAACTAAAGCTAAAGCTAACAGTAGGCTAACACAAGCCTATTACAAACAAATTGAAGAAATCAAATAAAAAGAAAACAACTATGCTAGGCTGCTACGGTCCTGGTCCACTTCATTCAGCTTTGTTGCTCAACTTTGTTGTTGCTTCTGGAATCAACTCTCTTGAATCTCCTGATCAATTCAATCCTACAAAGGCAAATGCAGATCTGCAATCAAAAATTCCCTTAGCTAGAACAAATTGCACAATGAAAACACATAACAGTAAGAACTTCCCTTTTATTCTCTGGCCTTCACGGTGCACTTGTTAATCCTGGCAGCGAATAGAATTGCTTTTGCTCCCAAATGACAAACTGCAATCAAATATTCACACTTAATTCAGCAGAGCAACCATCGATGCTATCAATTTCCAGCTAAAACAGAAACAGTTAAGCAATCCAGAGGTAAGAAAGTTAAACAACTCCCCTAATTAAATGGTTGGTCTAGCTTGCTCTAAACTCTATTGAGATTCTGCTGCTGCTTGAAATTCTTGACTCCAAATATTTATCAACTCTGCACACAACAACACACCTATTCTACACTTTCTCCCTGCACTGATTCAGTTTAAATCTGCACACAGAAATTACACAAATTCCAGCAAAATACACATAAACATGGATATTAAACCAGATGCAAATGGGTGTAATTCAAGGCTGAAACCAAACTGATTAAACAATCATTCCATATTAATCAAATCAATGGAGAAAGATTAACATGATGCCATGCAGAAATTGGCAGTTAAAACAGTGTTGATGCAGAAATGAAGAAGCTCAAAACTAATTCAGAGCAGCATTTGCAATTCCTGATGCATCTACCAAGTTCCCATAGGTCTTATCAAATCAAAATCAGCATTCACATTAAAAAAATTAATATACCAATGGTTCCAGTAAATCACTTATAATCTAAAATGAATGCAAGAGCAAATTAAAATGAAAACAATCACAATTGCTCTAGGTTGATCACTCAAACTCCTTTTCCCTGCACAATGAACAATCACAAACAGTTAGATTAACAATGAATTCTCTATTTCAAAGTGCCAAGGAATTAGGACAAATTAGCCTCACTAAACTCACTACACTCAGGCTTCTCTTTTGAAATTTAAAGCACATAAATGAAAAGGTTTGGAAGGGAGATTCTCCCTTGGCAGTTCAAAGCTAGAGAATCTTTTAGACCACCACCACCTAAGATGCTACCAAGCACACAAACCTTCTTTCAAATTCCAGAAACCAAAGTGTAAAAGCTTCTCAATAAAAAATGGCTAGGCTAAGGCAAAATCAGAAATCAGAACAGGATAGCACAACAGAGAAACTGACTCAAGATCAACTCTAGATCAGATTATGAAAGAAAACAAAGCTCAAATTAAGAACAGTAGAACAGAATGCACATGCATTGAGACAAAACCAGGAAAGTCAATCAAGACAAACAAGAGACAAGGTAATGAATAATGTGAGCACTCAAACAGGATCCTAAGATCAGTTCTAGAGTAGATGTTAAAAGCAATAAAAAACCCAAACAAGTTGCATTTGCACCAAATTCAAATTCAGTTCAGAATTGGTTGAAACTTTTCCATAAAATGCCTAAGAGAAAAGGCTTTTCTAATGCATCAGCTTTCATAAAAGTCAATTGCACTGGTCTGTCAGCTTTTTAGAACTATATAAATGTTTCTTTTGAATTGTTTTACATGTAAACAGAATGACCAAGCTTTTGCTGCAATGACAACTCAATTTCAAATGCACCAATTCCACAAATTTCAGAAAAGGCAAACAACTAGCAACTTGTGAATGAAAAATGCCAAAAGTTTGGTGGTTTAAAGAGTGAAAAGGCTTAGGGCAGCTATTAACTCATGGTTTCTTTGCATCATCAATTTCAAATATCTAAAACAAACTTGTTTGTAAAGCAACTGGATGCAGAAACACACTATCTCAAAATTTGACTTAGTCAGCCCCAAATTACTCAAATTAAGCAACTCTTCCACTCAAATTTTGACTTAATGAATCAAATGACCTTTGAACACTTAAATTGAACCAGAAACAGCAACTCAAACTTGAACAAGACACTAAATCAACAATGAGAGATTTTTAGCAATGATCTATGTGCTAAACCAGATTTGAAACACAAATAACTAGACTCAAGCAAAGCAATGCAGATCGGCCTACTGCTTGCAAGTAATTTCTGCTATGACTTTCACACTAACAACCAAGCTAATGCTAAGCATATCACGGCTTTTTTGGTTGGCACTTTGTTACTAGTCATCTCAGTATTCCAGCTCAATTTAAAAAAAAAACAGAATAACTTCAATGTTTAGATTCATCAGCTTATTAAAACTAGAAGTTCACAACAGAAAATTCAAATCAGATCTGCTGCTCATTTCATGCATCTGAGCTCTCAGTATTGAATGTCATAGCTCATACAGTATGCACATTGAACATACAATCAGATCACCACAAACACAACTCAATTAAGAAGTACAACTTGAAGTTATGAAAAAGAAAATTCAACTAACATGACTAATCATGACTAAACATGATAGGATAAGATTCAGAAAATGAAAGACTCAAACAAATTGGATTCACCGAATAAAATGATATAAGACTCAAAGCACAGACTTAAGCACAGAATCAGAAATTGGAAACCTAAACACATGAAAACAAATATCACCGAATAAGATGCACAATAGTTCAACGTCAAACCAGAACAAACATATGGAATTGATTCAATGATGAACAAAAGTTAAACACAAGATAGTACAGGAATATGATGAACAACTCAGAAATTGACGAAACAAAACGCAAAGAATCAAAATCAAACCGAGACAAAATAAGATGAATGAATAGAGACACGAAACAACGCAAGAACAGCAGAAAACTCAAAACAGAAACGATGAAGGGGAAAACTGATTAATCGGTGGAAAAGTGAAATGGAACCGATTAATCGGTTGAAGTTGAAGATTGAACGGTGGAAAATAGATTTAATCGGGGAAACAAGGTTTTTAATCAATGGAAAACGAAGGAACGCTGAAGATGAGGCGCGAATATGGAAGGAGATGTATATTCGTGAAAAGAAATGAAACTTACGAAGGATGAGACGTGGATCTGTGATGGTGACGCACTCAAGAAGAAAACCCTAGTTGATGATGTTTCTTCGAAGTGGAAAATGAGAGAAATGTGGTGAAGTTCTACGGGAGAGGAATGAAAGTGAAGCGTGAAAGATGTCACGCGTGGCTGAATGAAGAGGTGGAGAAAAGGAATGCTGATGCGTGCACGGTGGTAGATGATGTGCGCCAGATAAAGGATGACGCGTGGCTAAGAGGTGTTGAAGCCACTATGCTGAAGCATATTGGAATAATGGTGATGGTGTGTGATGAGAGAGAAGCACGATGGAATGGAAAATGAAAGCGAGAGAGGTGCTTGGAAGGTGGATAGAGGGAGTCTTTGGACTCTCTAGCATGTGACTTTCAAGAGAGAATTATTTCTGAATGTCAGAAAATTAAATTCTCATTAAGCTCAAAAGTGCCAATTACAATAGAGGAGCTGGGTATTTATAGTAACCCATGCTCCTTACAAGCTACCCTATGAGAGGTAAAAATATAAAAGAAGGACTACATCGGGCAGGATTACATCACCCATGGCCCAATTCAGCCCTATTTAAGGATTAACTCGTCCTAAAGAGGGTATCTCTTGACAGAATTGAGACAAATTCAGTTTTTCTACAACTCTTTGAAGGCAGAAGTGGATGCGGAAGCTGTCATCTTCAATTTTTAGGGTTTTTCTATCTTTTACATTCTATTGTTCATCTAGTTTTTCCATGACGATGGGGAACTAAACATTATTTGTTGTTGGGAGATGATGTAACCTTGTGAACTCTCATGTATTTGAATTGATCTTAATTATATGCTTCTTTCATTAATTGTTAGGGTAAATCTTCTTTACTCAATGCTTGTTATGTTTAACTCATTCATGGCATGATGTATGATTTGCACGAGTGTCGGGAGGTATCTTACAATTCATGTTCTGGAGAATTTCTCCCAAAATCAGTATTTCTCAGGGATGGGGATATGAGTTTTGGTCATCTTAAGCTCCTAATCGTAATGCATAATTAATTATTAGGGATGCAAAGGATTGCGGTCTAGTAATTAAGGATAGGATTTCTTCGCCGAGGGATCAGGTTTTAAGTAATTTAGAGAGTGATGTTAACAATTAAATGAAGAACACGAATTTATATATGCATGAGAGGAAACTAGATGAAATCTAAACCCCAACAACGTATTCATCCCATATTCAATATCATCCATTCACCTTTGTGTTTTTCTTTCAATTGGTCAAAAGCGCGTTCATATTTACTTTCTTGTTTTGCATTAAAAATTCCAAATTGTTCTTCAAAAGTCTTAATTAGTTAAGTAATTACATAACAATCTAGTGCTGTGAGTCTCCTGGGAAACGATACTTGGTCTTACCATTTTATATTACTTGATACGATTCAGTACATTTGCCGACATCTTAACACTTGCGCAGTTGACGTTGAACTCTCATCCCGTTTGACGCAGAGAAATATTTAATTTTTTTAAATTTCATGAGTGTTAACATTTTCCTCTGGATTTCCACCATTCCTTGAACGTTAACAAAGAAATGTCTTCGTTTAGTGGAGGAATGAATGGAAAACCAAAAGAAAAAGTCATTCAAATTGTACTACTTGAAACGAAATCCAAATCTATTAACTTATTTCTTTGGATTTCTATAGCTCCATCATGTCTCACCCAAACTTTTGTGACCTTGAAAGAGCTATGAGAAAACCAAAAGAAAAAGGTTATCAGAGTGACAAGTTACACCTAAATTTTTGTAAGTGGAGGACTATATCAAGGATCCCTAATTGTGTAGCATTCCTTTTTTCTTATTTTTATGTTTTAAAACGTCGACTTTTTTCAAAATTCATAATAACATTAAGGATTTTAAAAAAAACTTCAAGGATTTAAAATAAAAATCCATAATAACATTAAACAAAGGAAAAATATGAAAGTATAACTACGAAAAGTATATATTAAAATTTCAAACAGAGTTCAAACATACAAAAATATATTAAAAATATTACATTAATTTCAGAAAAATAAAATAAAATGGACTCTTCTTCCTAATCTGAGTTAGATGACTCCATAGACTCATCTTCTGTTGTGTCGTCTTCATCATCAGATTGACTTGCTGAGGGAGTTATGAGGCATTGTCTTCATCTGATTTCTTCTGAATCATGATCAAAGATTTTTCAACTTTTGAAATTCTTGTAGAAAGCCTTCGAAATTGATCCACAACAAATCTTTCAAACTCAGTTTGTGGAGTGAATGTAGAAGGTGTTTCATCAACATCCTTGAACACCTAGCCATCTTTTGTTTTCTTTAGACCATTATGTCTCAATGCCGCTTTTCCTATTTCATTTGATTCGGTGCACCAAATATTTTTTTCACCAGTAAGATCAACTTGATGATGCTTCAATACACTACTGATAAAAACACCATATGGCAGAATATGTCTATGACTACTTGCAATTTCAATCATGTGCTCACTCATAACAGCAACCTAGTTGGTTGGTATCCGGGCTTTTATGGCATGAACCAAAAATAAATCTTTAGTTGTTAGACGATCACGTAAACATCTTCCAAGTAGTATTACCCAAGTAAGTACAAAAGCACACATTTTTTCTTCAATTTTCAAACCATCACTAGTACAAAAACAGCGTATAACGTCACTTGTTCAACGTCCAACCACTGAATAACCAACGTTAAAAATGAGCGGTGACATTTTTGTAAATAAATGCAATTATTAAACGTCGTTTAGAATTGTAATTCGACGTAAAAGGATATAAAACGTCGAATGGCTTTTAAATTCGACGTCAAAAGGTTAGTGAATTCAATAAAAATTTGAGAGGGAGATTGAAAATTCATTCACTTTATCTTAGCGCGCGATACCCTCTTCTCTTCTCAAACTTTTCTCGAACGAAGTTTGACGAGCATCACATGTAATCTTTCTTTCATTTGATACAAATGCATGTTAATTAATTACTTTATGTATGATTTTTGCTTGTTTTAACCGATTATTTTCGTGCTCTTGTCCTTCGTAGGCACATTCTGCTTTCTCTCTCACTGTTACGAAACTTTATTCCGACGAACCCACATTTTGAAGGTTAGTTTTCGTTTTTGTTTTTCGTTTTCATTTTGAAGAACTTATTTGTTGAACTTCTTTGTTGTTTTTTTTTTGTTGAACTTGTTTGTTGTTGTTGTTTAGTTGAACTTGTTTGTTGTTGTTGTTTGATTGAACTTGTTTGTTGTTGGTTATTACTTTTTGTTGTTGATACTACACTACACGTTCATAGTTCATGCTTTATAAAATACCAAATATTGAAATTTGTTTTTTTTTTTGTTTTCAGGTCTCGTAGAGTTGTAAAAAAGGATCAGAATTAATTAAAAAAACAAAAAAATTGATTAACGTCGAATATTGACAAAATTCGACGTTAAGTTAACATCGTATATTAACAAAATTCGACGTTAATTTAACGTCTAATTTTTTAAATTCGACGTAAATTTAACGTCTAATTTTTTAAATTCGACGTAAATTTAACGTCTCATGATATGACGTCGTTGGCGAATTCACCGTTAAAAGCCCAAAATATTCGACGTTGTACGCAATTTTTGTACTAGTGCATCAAGTAGGTACGGCTTGTATGCCTTTAGCCTTGTTGGACTTCTCAAACATTCCTTATAAAATCTATCATCTGACAATGACACATGATAGATTTAATCAAACTATATGACGGTTTATTTGCCTGCAGAAAGACATGAACGTCGAATTTTGACAACAACCGACGTCGACTTTAAAAGTATTCATTTTTAAACCTTGAAGTTTGTTAACTTGTTAAAGTTTGTTAACTTGTTAAAGTTTGTCATCGAATTCGATTTCTATTCAACGTCTTATTTACAAAACGTCAAAAATTAACACGAAAGAACATTAAAAAAAAACACAGGAAGTAAATAGAAAAAAACCAGAAAAACAATGGAGAATGTTTTTGAAATTCATAAGTGTTAACATTGTCCTCTGGATTTCCACCATGCCTTCATCGTTAACAAAGAAATGTCTTCGTTTAGTAGAGGAATTGATGGAGACCCAAAGGAAAAGGTTAACATGAATTTGGTTACGGAAAGCTCTACAGTGTAGGTTTTCAAAAGTGTAGTTCCAAAGGATCCAAAACTGTATTTAAAGAAAATGCTGGGAGCCACTAATGCGCCCAACTACTCCAGTGCCCATCACGTCAATCCTTATGTTGTCAAAGTTCAACTTCAACCGCATAATAAAACGTCGAACCCTATCAAAATTCGACGTTGATGAAATTATATTATTGGGCTATATATAAGATTGAAAGTTTTAGTTGGGCCTGAAACTGATAAGATTTGATGCACAACTTTATAAATACTAAATTTGAAAATGCACTCAGTGTTTTCTAAACTGAAGAGTTACAAACCCTAGAAATGTGAAAGACGTTCCAGAATCTGATTAGAAATGGCTTCTTCATTATCATCAAGAAGAAAATGCTAATCC
Source organism: Vigna angularis (assembly GCF_016808095.1). Lineage (NCBI taxonomy): Eukaryota > Viridiplantae > Streptophyta > Magnoliopsida > Fabales > Fabaceae > Vigna > Vigna angularis. The sequence goes on from NC_068980.1 coordinate 16,573,758, forward strand.
TACAGGTTGGATTAGTGATGAAGACATTTGAGGGAAGCTTTTTAGTCTAAGGAAGATTAAAACCGTGGTTTCTCACAGAGATCGAAAACTGGTGAGGGTGTTTTACTCCAACTTAAAGATGAGTGAAGAAACATTTTGTAACACAGTCAATGGGGTTGATATGAAGCTGATCAAAGAGGTTTGGATTGGGATTGTCATTTTTCAACCGATCAGGAGAAAAGGCTTTCTCTTTCAAAAATGGATTGCTCATCAAGGACCTATTGGATTCACCATGATAAAAAATGATGATCATCAACAAGTTTATCCCATATCTGAATCTTCGAGTGCAAATAAAACATATTTGACAAAAACTGAAGAAGATGAGTGGGCTAGATGGTTATGCGGTGAAAATAGATTGTACGTCAGAATCGCTCAAAAAGATACTTGGGACTCAAGTAAATTGAAAGCTAACACAATCATTGAAAAAGACTCTAAGGATTGAAAAATCACCGATCGAAATGGAAAGGAAGGTGATGTGAACAACTGTTAGCACTCGGCAAGTGTACCGAATCGTATCAAGTAATAATAAAAGGGTAAGACCAAGTATCGTTTCCTAAAGGACTCACGGCCTAGATAGTTATGTGATTTGTTGATTAAATTAGACTTGTAAATGAAATCATTGTGTTTGAATTGCGAAAAACAAACATGAATGCACGTTTTTGATCAATTGGATTGAAAGAAGCAAAAGAGATTGATGTAAAATATGGAATGATGATGTTGTTGGGGTTTCCGATTTGTCCTATCCACTCTCATGTATTCAAGAATTCATCTTTCTTCATTAATGTTAATGCCACTTTCTAATTTACCTTAAACCCGATGTCTCGGTGAAGAAAGCCTACTCCTAATCACTAGTTTATAATGTCTTGTCTCCCTAGCAATTATTCATGCATTACATTCGCACTGAAGCTTAAAGGCAACCAATCCTCCTATCCCTATGTCTAGGTAATATTGCTCTTGGGAGAATTTCCTCAGTTCTAGATTTATCTATATGTGTCCATATAAATAACATCAATGATCATGCAATTGAATGAGTTAAACAAAGCATGCATAGAATATGGAAGAAAAACCCTAACAATTAATGAAGCAAAGCATATAGAATATAGAACCAATTCAATACATGAGAGTTTCAGAGGATTACATCGGTTCCCCAACAACAATTGAGGTTTAGTTCACCATAGACATGGTGAAACTAGATGAAAAACAATGAAAGAATGAAAGATAGAACCCTAGAATTTGAAGAAAGGAGCTTCCGCATCCAAAATCTGCCTCCAAGGGGTGAAGAAAGTGTGATTTCGCCTCTTTCTGTCCAAAGATACCAATCCTAGGTCGACTAAACCCTTATATAGTTTATTAAAATTTACAGAAAATAGGCCCAAGCCCAATTAAATGGCGCTCAACGACACTTTTGGCGACAGCGATAAGTGCGGTTCTTCAGAATGATGCTCAGCTGCAGTTTTGGCCCTCAGCGGTGACTGCGGTGCTTCAGAACGTCGCTCAACGGTAAAAGTTGCGCTAAGCGGTGAATGCGGCTCTTCTTTTGTGCACTTTTACTTCCTTTCCTGAGTCCAACTCCTTACTACTTCAACTTCTTTCATCTAATTCATCTTAATTCTTGCCAAAAACAAGGAAAACCAAGCATAAAACCCATCCAACTCTCTTATTTCCAAAACTTAAGCAAAAACATGATTCCAAGCTAATTTCTAAGTCATAAAGGTTGTTTTTAATATCAAAATCAAGTATAAAAATAATGGTTTTTCAACCGTTATCACAACCCCAAACTTAGAACTTTGCTTGTCCTCAAGCAAACAAGATGTAACTCAGTCTTCCACCAATCCATCAAATGATTGACCACATTCAAAAACTTTCTTTCTAAGACAAGTAATTACTCAAATCAGCTCATAAAAAAGAATTCAGTCAAGATGCACACATGCTTTAATTCAATCAAACTCATTGTGGTGTTCACATAGTCACATAGTATCCAACAAATGCTATTCTCATGAATGATCAATTAACTAAGCATAGATGTAATCATGTGCTCATGGAATTGTTCCTCACTAGATAAAGCGTTTCACTCAATCACACAAGTGTATATAGAGGTCACTCATTCACTCTACTATCACAATGTCACATGAATCAACTTTGCCTTTCATTTAACCACAATTAAACACACTCACAAGCAAGCATCATCACAATGACTTTTCTATGGCTTATAATGTGGCTGGGCTAAGAAGAAAATTGGTTTTTTTGGATCACAAAATCTTTGAGTTAAGAGAATCATCATTTAAACACAACCATTCTTACTTCTTCCCAACTTTTCTTTGCATTGAGCTTTTCTTTTTCTTCCTTTTCTTTCCTTTTTATTTTGCTTTTCACGTGCTTAGCTCAATGCTTTTGATATTCCCTTTTTAGACCTCCCAACAACCCCAAACTTGAACATTTATCAATACCACAAGATATCTTCAACTCAACTCAAGGTAAAGATTTTCAAAAAGAGTTTTCTATCATGTTCAAGGCTAAGGGTTCAAAGGATATAACACATTGTGCTATCTTTTATTGGGCTAAAATCATGCATTTGGCTAATAAAGGGTTACCAACAAATGGCCTTGATCATATGACACATACAAGCAAGTGATTCAATCATAGAAAGCTGGGCAAAGTCATTCATGCTTTCAATGTAATAACATTCAATCACAAAAACTCAGGAGTTGAAAACCTCACATATAAGCTCATTCAAGATTCCACATACACATCCTACTTAGCATCATAATCACAATCACAACATCATGCATCTGTTCACATAGCTATTGAACAACCACTTGTATATCAACATATAGTGTACAATCTCAACATCAATCAATATCCAAGCATCATCAAGAAATACTCATCATGCATAAATCACCAGCAAACCATCATAGTAGATAAAGTTTCACACTGAGTACATCAAAACCTATTCTAATAACAGAAGCAAATAAGTTCAACAGTACAAAACAAAAGATAGAAAAAATCCTGCTCTAGAGGTGATAGCATCCATCAGTAGATGTTATCTCAACTCCTCATCAACCCATGCTGTCATCTGAATCTTCCTCCTCTCCGTCATCTTCAGCATCTTCAAATTAATCATCATCATCCTCATCATCATCCATAGCTGGAGCTTCAGCTGCTCCAGCTCCACTAGCCTGTGCATGATCCTCTGGCCATGCCACCACATTGTTGAACTCATCCATGGTCCACCGATGTCCTAGGGGTGTATCATACATGAAATTGATCATCTCTACTATGGCCACCTGTCCTCTATGGATAGACTGCATCTTAGCATCTATATGAGACATATACATATCTCTCATCTGAAACGGCTTTGCATCATGAGGCTGTGTAGGTGCCTGTGGTGGTCCTCTTCCTCTACGAGGATGACGTGGTGGTACTGGCTCAGCTGCCTCATCTCCGCCACAATACTTCCTATAGTAGGCCTAATCAATCACCTTCCTAGGCCTCTCAAACAGTGGTGTAGAAATATTCACTCCAGCTAGCTCATAGAGGTGTGTGATCAGAGAAGGATGCCCCAAAGGTGCCTTGTTGTTCATAGTATTTGCACACACCTTGATAAGCTGTCGTTGAAGCTATCAAATTAATACTACTTTTCAAGGCAACTTCAGTATTGCCAAGTAGTATTCAAGAAAGTAGACAGGGTTGAAGTAACCCTGAGTCGTCTCCCAACGAACACGGAATTGCTTTTGAATATCTGTGACTCTTACGAATGCTATGCAATGCTTATGAATAAAAGTAATGGTTGAAGAGTGTTTAAAGAATAAATAAGAAACTTAAAAACAGTTACGATGAAATAGGCTAATTCCACTGCTTTTCCAAGATAGATTCATCTTCGATTATTCACGGATAATTGTTCAATTGATTATTGTTTAAGTTTCAAATTAATTAAAGTACATTCTTAATTAATTTGAGGGCGATCATGCATTTAACCAAAGTAAATTCTCAATCAAATGCAAAACCTTTCTAGATTATTCACAATAAATTCAACCAAAGTACATTCTCAATCAAATTCTATTGTGTTTAATCATGTCTATTCTTAAATCTCCTAACCAAATTAAAAGCTAATCAATCAAAGTAAATTCTCAATTGATTATAGTTGAAATTATTACTAATCAATCAAAGTACATTCTCAATTGATAGTAAAAACCATTTAATCATATAAAAGTTCCTAAATTAAATCAAAGTAGATTCTCAATTTAAACCTAGAAACCCTAAAACTCATATAATCAATATGCATGTAGATTCAAACACATTATGATGCAAAAATCTTTGCTTTTAACAAGATAGAGAGATGAAAGACATAGAGAGAACAACGTAAATCAATAACCAAAGTAAACAATTGCATTAACTCAATCTAACCTCAAAATCCATAATGGAATTACAGCAGAATAACCCTAGATGCTTAGCTCTCCATGAATGGAGTTGAATACAAGATGAAAGAAAAGTGAGAGGTGTATGAGAGAATGAATGAATGAAGTGAAGTCCCCCCTGGGTCTCTTAATATAGGGCTTGCTTGGGCTTGGACTCTGAATATTCAGTTGAAAGAATCTTTTATCTCATATCTTCCAAATAACTTAAAGATTTAGATAATTATAACATTATTTGGAAGATATTTTCTGTTGATATTCACAAATTAAATTAATTTAACAACTGAATTTTATCTTTTAGCTTTTTCTGACTTTCCAAAATTGCACAAATACCCTGAAACTTCCCCTATCTGCACTTTAGCCCCTCAGAATTCTCCAAATTTGCACCATAACCCCTGTTGACCAGCTTTTGACCAAAGAAAGGACCCGCCCAATGGGAGCTCGCCACGTGGTTGCCCTCTTCCTTCCCCAATTAGGGTTTCAGATTTGGGGAAAGGCTCTTCCCCTTTTGCCGTTTGCATGCCGTGAGGAAAAGAGGAGAGGCTCGAGATTGTTGTGCTGCCTCGGTGGTTGCAGTGGCGATTTCTGTTCTGGGTTTTGCTGTGTGGTTTTTCTGAGTGCAGGTGGTGGTCCGTTGAAGCGTTGTGGTGGCTTGAAGGTTGACAGCGAAAGGACGATAGTGGCGGCGGCCTGAAATGTCGAGGCGCGATTTTGGAGAAGCAGTGCGCGGCGGCTTCACGGTGAGGAGCATGAATCGTGGTGGCAAGGTGCGAGAATGATGGAACGGCGTGATGAAGATGATTTCGGAGGAGGCGGCAAGGTGTCCCACGAGGAGATGTCGCGTGTGAGAAACGTTGTGTCGCGACAGCCATGGAGATGCGAAGAAGATGAACGGAGGTTGCGGATGATGCGGTGCAGAGCTTGCATCAACGGAGGAGAAGACGAAGATGGAGGTGCAATGGTGATGCGCGACGGAGGCGGAGCGGCGCGGCAAAGTTGCGGATGGTGCTAGAAAGTCGCGCCTTGGTGGTAGCTGTCCGGTGACGAAGCGGCGTAGCGACGCGGTTGATGGTGGCGGCCTGACTTGTATCCGCGGTGACTAGCGGGAATGGTGGTCGTGGAGGTTACGGCAGCGGCGGAAGAAGAACGGCGACTAGGGTTTCAGTGGGTGGAAGATGATGTTCATGTGTTAGGGCTGATGTGGCGGCATGTGGTTGGCTAGGTCTGTGTGGATAGGATTTGGACACGTGGCATGATCTGGTGGACTCTGGCTTAGGAGGGGTATGGGTAGGGAAATTTAGGAGGTGTATTTAGAATAGGGTTACTGTTTGGCTTAATATTGGGCCTGTTTAAGAGAAGAGGGGTGTATGTAGAGAAATTGGGAGGTGCAAGGGTAAAAGTTGTCTGTTTGGCCCATCTGTACATTATTTTCCAAATAAAACCTGATTTTGGGCCTTGAATTGCCATTTGGACCAATAAAACTTATATTCTCAGCTGCACAAATAAACATTAGAACATCCAAGAATAATTTATGCGCTAAAACTTACTTTTTACGTCTCTTTATTTCCCAAACCCAATAATTCCAATCATCAGAAATTCACTTAAAATCAACCATTTAAACACAATTATCCCATCAAAATTTTAATTTTCAAACATAAATGTGGGCATAAATATGCACTCATCACACCTATATCTCATTGGCTATGACCTAGCCAATGTTAATGCTAATCCCTCTCAACACATAGTACAGAAGAAGAGCCCTGCTGACAGTAATATCAAAGACATGTGAACAAGGCTGGATGTTGGCATGAGAGAATGCCATCCAATACTTTACTAAAGGAGTCAGATCAGCTCTCCTAATATTCACAACAACACCATTCCTATTTCTCTGAAAATCCCCTCCAGGCACACAAAGCACACTCTCCACATCATCAAAGTCTATTCCTTCTTCCGTACTCAGAGTAAACTGACACTGCTCAGCAGCCCTTTCTGTATTTAAAAACCTGTTAATAGAATCAGGGTCATACCGAATGGTGTGTCCTCTAACATAGCTCATATATTCCTCAACGGGATAATCACCCAACTGCATTGCATTGGTGTAGAACTCTTTTACCACTGCTATGTTAGCTGGTGCAAGATAAGTGGCTAGTCTTCCCTTATTCCTGTTCTCCAATTGCTCTCCAAACTGTGGAGCAAAATCAAGTATCAACCCATCCTTCCTTTCCATCAGTAGCCTTCTATCTTGGACAATATTGAAATGACGCTCATGCTTGCGAGAAAGGAACTTGCTGGAATAGGATCGTTTTGGTTCTTTATCCTTCCTCTTAGATCCTATAGTCTTGATTCTCTTGCTCGATGAGGAGGCCATCCCTACATCAACCACAATTCACAAAACCACAAGACATATTGTTAAGCATTAGTAGACCACAAACAACTCCTTAAAACCATTCCTATCACCGCTGAGGGCAAACATAACCCCTCAGCGCAACCTGTGTAGAGAACCATCAAGCAAAACAAACTCAAAACACCATTCTGCATAAATCGCGCTCAAGGGAAATTTCCGTTGACCGGCGATTCTGCAGATTTTTCAAAATCACTCAAAAATGCTTCTAATCTCCACGCACATGCATTCTTCCTAGTTCCAGACCCAAATCAAGCAATTTAATCGGTTCAAACAGTGATTAATTCATCTAATCATGCATAAAAATCAAAATCCATCAAGAATCATGCTTAGACAACCATGTTCATACCAATTCATGCTTTCAAAAACCCTAGAATGTAAAATGCTTATACTTACTTGGGTGGAGATGTTGAATATGTGTAGAATGCTCTAGGAATGTGCACAAATCAGCCCCTAAGAGCAATGCTCTCACCAAACCCCAAACTTGGATGGAAACTTGATGCAAAAGTGGTTTAAAGAGAGATTTTATGAAGGGGGAAGAAGGAAAAAGTGTAGAGAAATCTTTGGAGAGTGCTTGAGAGTGTGTGGGAAGAGGGATATCTGAAAGTGGCGGCCAAGACGCACCCTAGGGTTTAAAAATGACCTAATGGGTGAAAACCCGCTGAGCCCAATTAAAACAAGCCTAGTCAGTAAAACTGTAGCAGTCACGCTACCGCTGAGCGGCATTCGCTGCACCAATTCTCCTTCTTCCTAGCTTGCCCTAGGTGTCCTTTACCAATGCCTCTCACTTACGCAATGCATTTAGTCTCTCACATCACTCAAACATTCAATCCCTATAATGCAACTAGAGCAGAATCAAAACAAACAAACAAAGATAAATTCAATCAACTGGGTTGCCTCCTAGGTAGCGCTTGTTTAATGTCACGAGCCTAACCCAAAATCCCCCAACACCCATTAGTAGGTGCAAATCTTACCTTCACCATTCAATAGGTGTACCTTTTGAGTATCCTTCAGTAAATACTCACCAACCTAGCATTCATCAGTAGATGCTAAACCCAAATATAACAATGTTCCAAAATTTCAAATTACATCACCAAAATAAATAAATTTAAAGAAATTAATGTTCTCAAGTCACTAGGATGCCTCCCAGCAAGCGCTCTTTTAACGTCACTAGCTTGACCCAATAAAGCTCATGTTCCTTCTTCAATGTTGGTGTTCCTCTTGCTTTCATCACACCAACTCATCAATTGCTTTCGGTCCACCTTTTTGACTTTCCTTGAATATGGAGCTTCAATCTCTATCACTCCATTCTCTTTGAAATCTTTGACAACCCACAACTTGTTCTTGAATCTTACCGGTGTACCAAGTTTGAGATGTGCATCCATCAAGTCATCATGAATGAACCTTTCTTCCTTTGTCATCTTTTTCTTCTTCCCTAACCTGTGACAAGAAACAATTTTTACCTTTGATGACCAGCTTTGAAGCTTTAGAGCTAGTCATGGGTGCATCCTTACATGCAGCTTTATGCCTAGCCTCCTTCTCTTAAATCTGCTACTCAGCTTTGAAGACATTAAAGATCACCTCTTCTTCTCGGTCTTGAAGCACTATCATCCCATCGTCCACATTCATGATTACCTTTGTCGTTTTCATAAACGGTCTTCCAAGAATAATTGGGATCTTCTCATCTTCCTCCATATTTATCACCACAAAATCCACCAGAAATTTAAGTTTGTCTATGCAAAACACCACATCTTCCACTACACCATAGGGTTTCTTGGAAGATCCATCCGCCATGAGCAAAGTCACCTTGGTTGGATTGACTTCAAGATCACCAATCCTTTCCAACATAGATAAGGGCATAAAATTAATGCTTGACCCTAAATCAATCAAGTCCTTCCTTATATTCTCTTTCCCAATGACGCAATGAATAGTAAAACTTCCTAGATCTTTAATAACAGTTGAAAAATTGTTATTTTCATGCTTAAAATTGATACTAAAAGCAACCTTTAACACTTAGAAACTAGCTTCGAATCATGCTTTTGTTCATATTTTTGGAAATAAGAGAGTTGGATTCTTTTGGGCTTAGGCCTACTTTTCTGTAATTTTACGAATAATATATAAGCTTTAGGTGTTCCTAGGGTTTGTATCTTTGGCTGGAGACGAAGCAAACACATACTTTTCCACCCCTTGGAGGAAGATCTTGGATGCTTAGGCTACCTTCTCATCTTTCTAGGGTTCTATCTTTCATCCTTTCATTATTGTTCATATAGATTCACCATGAATATGGTGAACTAAATCTTGTATTGTTGTTGGGGAATCAATGTAGTCTTGTGAAACTCTCATATATGGAATTAATGTTTTAACATCTTATTTTAAGATACATGCTTTCTTTCATCATTAGTTAGGGTTTTTCCTCCTTGCTTAAAGCTTGCATTGTTTAACTCATTCAATGCCATGATTATTGATTTTGTCGATATGGGAACGTACGGGGAAATCTAGATCCGGGGAATTTCTCCCAATAACATATTGCCTGGGCATAGGAATATGAGGGTTGGTTGCCGTTAAGCTTCTGCACTTCAGAATTAATTATTAGGGATGCTAGGAATTGTATGAACTCGTAATTAAGGATAGGCCTTCTTGCAAGGTGATTTAGAGAGTGGCATTAGGTTTTGATGAAAAGAATGATGAATTCCTAAAGTATATGAGAGTGAATAAGATGAAATTGATAACCCCAACAACATACTCATCCATCTAATTCATTAAAGTGTTTGTATTCCTCTTTTCCATTGATCAAATTCATGCATACATGTTTAATTACTATATTTTGCATTAAAAACCTAAAATCAATTGTTTACAAGTCTTAAATAATCAACAAATCATATAGCTAACTAGGTCGTGAGTCCTTTGGGAAAACGATACTTGGTCTTACCTAGTTTTATTACTTGATACGATTCGGTCACACTTGCCGAGGGTTAAACAAGTTTGTGGCGCCGTTTTTCGGTGTTCATAAATTTGTCATCAAGTTTTTGGCGCCGTTGCCGGGGACTCGTGGTTTAGCTAGTTCATTTGTGTGATTATTGATTATCTAAGACTTGAATTTTGAATTTTGAAATTTGAATTTCTGTTTTTATTTTCTGTTTTTATTTTTCGGTTTTTATTTATTTATTTTTTTTTATTTTCTATTTTTATTTTTTCGGTTATTATTTTTCTTTTTTTGTTTTTTCTGTTTTCTGTTTTTATTTTTTTGTTTTTATTTTTTTTATCTTCTTATCTATGATCTTATATCTTCTTTTATATCTTTTTGTGCTAACCAATTCTTTTAGGGATTTGTTTTCTTGTGTATGCAGGAAGCAATCCGAACTAGGAGCAAGAAAACTACATAACCTCTTCTTGAAGGCTTAGACGAGAGGTGACGGAGGAGAAGAATCCGTACATCTAGAGAACTTTTTCTTTCTCCGGAAACTCTGTTACAACCATCACCACAAAGTTCTGACCATAGCATTGAGGAGATGGAGAATAATAATATCAGACGAACTCTTGCTGATTATACTAATGTAGTTGGACCTTAGCATTTCAATAGCATAGCAAGACCAAGAGTCAATGCGGCTAATATGGAGGTGAAACCAGCATTAATCCAACTGGTTAAGACTAACCAATTTAATGGGTTGTCTCACGAAAGCCCATATGAGCATCTCATAACGTTTAACGAGATTTGCAACACAGTAAAGATAAATGGGGTGCCGAACGAAGTAATCAAACTTAGCCTGTTTCCATTCTCATTAGGAGGCAACGCTAAGCTTTGGTTGAACTCTTTCCCAGAAGGAAGCTTTACAGAGTGGGAAGCAGTGGTGACAAAGTTCCTAAACAAATACTTTCCACAATCAAAGGTAAATAAAGGAAAGCAAGAGATTTCATCTTTCAGGCAAGGTATGGAGCAATCACTAGGTCATGCATGGGACAAATATAAAAGCTTACTAAGAAAAACTCCCACGCATGGTTTTGACGAAGTGGAAGTAGTCTTGATCTTCATTGGAGGTCTTGGTTCACAAACCAAGATGATGCTTGACGCCTCAGCTAGAGGAAATATCAAATGGAAAACTCTAGAGGAAGCTACAGAAATAATTGAAAACATGGCTACTAGTGATAATGAGCTGAACAGTGAAAGAGGAGCTCCTATTCAACAAAAAGGAGTTCTGCAGTTGCAATCCAATGACGCCTTGCTAGCACAGAACAAGATACTAACTCAACAACTGGAGACTCTCACAAAAACACTTGCACAACTGCCAAAAGAGTTAAAGACTGTTGCATAGGTTCAATCACAGTTGTGTGAATTATGTGGAGGTGACCATATCAATGGTCAATGCGCCTTTCCAGCAGAAGCTTTAGAGGATGTTAACTTCATGGCCAATCAATTTCCATACCGTCAGGGGAATTTCAATCAAGGGTGAAACCACACCCAAGCATTGGTCAAGGACAAAGTGGGCAAGTTGGACAAAGTGGGCAATTTAACAAGCAACAACAACAACCAACCTTATGGCAACAAATTTCTATACTTAATGAAAGATCAATAAGGATGGAAGAAACTCTTCAGCAATTTATACAGAAAACTGAATCTTCTCAAAAGAGCACTGATGCTGCTATTAAGAACTTGGAGATTCAAATGGGTCAGATTACCAAGCAGTTGGAAGAAAGGCCTGACAAAAATTTTGGGGCTAATACTGAGGTTAACCCCAGGGAAGAATGTAAAGTGTTGGAGAGTACAAATGATGAAACAATTGAGTTAGACAGAGAGAAAGAAAAAGGAGAGGAAGAAAAAGAAGAGAGAGAAAAGAGAGAAAAAGAAAAAGAATAGAGAAAAGAGAAAGGAGAGAAAAGAGAGATAAAGAGTAAAGATATTTTTCCTTTTCCAATAAATCATGAGAAACAATTTTATTTTACAGAATTATTCAATATGGTGGACAATGATGTACCTTGGAAGGAGATATTACAGCATATTGCAGTTTATACTAAACCTGAGGAAGAAGTATCTACAAAGAAAAGACGTAGAGATGTTGATACAAAGAAGTATAAAGCTGTTAAAAAGGAGCCATTCCCTCCAAAAGCAAAAGATCCAGGAGGTTTCTCCATTCCATGCACAATAGGGAAGAAAAGGATAAAGAAGGCTTTACTTGATTTAGGATCAAATGTTAACTTGATACCTTATTCTTTACTTGAACAGATTGGTGATGTGGATGTGAAGCCTATAAAGGTTAACTTAGTAATGACAGATGGATCCTCGAAGAAACCTTATGGAATAGTAGAGCATATTATAGTTTGTGTAGGCAAACTACAGTTCTTGGCAGACTTTGTGGTGATGGAGATGGAGACTGAAAAGATACCCATTATTCTCGGAAGACCGTTTATGAAAACGGCCAAAGCCATCATTGATGTGAACGAAGGTATAGTGATGCTCCAAGACCGAGAAGAAAGGGTTGTTGTAGATGTCTTCAAAGAAGAGAGACAGATGCAGGAGGAAGAAGCTAGTCATAAAGCTGCATTTCAAGATGTACTCATGACCAGTCCTGAAGATGAAAAGCCCAAGGTTAAAGGTAAACATTGTTTGTTGTTTCAGGTACATGAAGAAGAAAAGATTGGAAGAGGAAGAAAAGTTCATGATGACTGGATGAAAGAACGACTCCAACTTGGTACACCTGTGAGATTCAAAAACAAGTTGTGGGTTGTGAAAGGCTACAAAGAGAATGAGATAATAGAGATAGAGTCTCCACATTCTAGAAAAGCCAAAAAAGTGTACCGGAAGCAGTTGAGGAGTTGGTGGGATATGAACATCAACCATGAAGAAGGAACTTGAACATTATTGGGTCAAGCTAATGACGTTAAAAGAGCGCTTGCTGGAAGGCATTCCAATGATTTGAGGACATTTTTTCTTTTGATTTTATTTTGGTTTTGTAATTTTTAATCTGTTGGACATTATTTCTGTAAAATTTGTTGGGTATAGCATCTACTGATGGATGTTAGGCGGAAGAGTATCTACTGAACGATACTATGTTTGTATACACCTACTGATGGGTGTTGGTAAGAAAGATTTGCATCTACTGAAGGGTGTTGGAGAATTTTGGGTCAGGCTCGTGACGTTAAACAAGCGCTACCTGGGAGGTAACCCAGTTGATTGATTATATTTTTGTTTGTTGCATAATAGGGTTGTGCATGAGTGATCTGAGAATTTTATTGCAGGGAGCCAGTTAGGGGTATGTTTAGGACGCATTTAGGTTAAGCTAAGGAGAATGAGGGCACTTCCCGTAAGTGCCGCTGAGCGGCAAACTACCGTTGAGCGGTAGTGTCGCAGATTGGGCTTAGGTTGCCCCTTAGCGGAACCCGAGCCCATTAGGGTATTTTTATACCCTAAGCTGCGCCTTGGCCTCTCTTTTCAGATTCTTCTCTGCACACACACTCGTACATACTTTTCCAAGGTTTTCTACAACTTTTCCCTCATCCCTTTTGAGAAAATCTCTTTTCCACTCACTTGTTGTCCATCTAAGTTTGGGGTTGGAAGAGAGCATCATCGCTTGAAAGCATTCTCCATTCATCTAGCATCTCCACCCAAGTAAGTCAAGCATTTTTCATTCTAGGGTTCTTGAGTATGAATTTAATTAGTGAAGCATGAAATTTTAGGGGTTTTGATTTTTTTGCATGATTCAATGATTTAATTGATGTTTGAACCGATTGAACTGTATGATTTTGATCTGAAAAACTGAAAATTGCATTTGGGTTGAGTTAGGACAGGTTAAAAATGCATTTTTCAAAAATCTGCAGAGTCACTGCTCAGGGGTAAACTGCCGCTGAGCGGCACTCTGACAGACATGCTGTTTTTGCTGAGTTGTGTACTGGATTACTGTGCTGGTGGCGCTGAGGGGTGATTTTGACCCTCAGCGGTGGTTTAGCTTCGAAATAAGGTGTTGTTTATGGTTTACTAATGATTAACAAAAGGTTTTGTGGTTTTGTAATCTGTGTTTGATGTAGGAATGGCATCCTCTTCAGGCAAAAGAATGAAGACCATGGCTTCCAAAAGAAAAGAAAAGGAACCAGAACAACCCCATTCTAGTAGGTTCCTATCTCGCAAACATGAGAAGCACTTTAAGGTGGTCCAAGATAGGAGACTCCTTATGGAGAGGAAGGTTGGAATGATCCCTAACTTTGCTCCTCAATTTGGAGAGCAATTGTTGGGAAATGATTGGGGGAAGCTAGCCACATATCCTACACCTGCCAATATAGCTGTGGTGAAAGAATTCTACGCTAATGCAAGGAAGATTGGTGATTATCCAGCTGAGAATTACCTAGGCTATGTTAGAGGCCATGCTATTAGATATGATCCTGATTCCATCAACAACTTCTTGGACATTGTGTGGGCTGGTGAGCAGTGCCAGTTTGCTCTATGTATGGAAGAAGGCACTGATTTTGATGATGTGGAGAGAGTTTTATGTATACCTGGAGGACATTTTCAGAGGAATAGAACTAGCTCTATGGTAAACATTAGGAGGACTGATTTGACTCCTCTTGCAAAGTATTGGATGGCATTTTCTCATGCCAACATTTAGCCATGTTCTCATGTGTCAGACATCACTCTTAGCAGGGCACTCCTCCTTTACTGTGCAATCAGGAACTTGAATGTCAATATTGGACAGGTAATAGCTGATGAGATAAGGATGTGTGCCAACACAACAAACAGCAAAGCACCCTTAGGACATCCTTCTTTGATTATACACCTCTGCAAGATAACTGGGGTGGATACTTCTGCTCCACCATTTGAAAGGCCAAGGAAAGCAATTGATGAGGCCTATTACAGACAATACTGTGGAGGTGAGGAGGCAGCTTAGCCAGTTCCACCACGCCGTACTCGTAGAGAAAGAGGCCAAGCACAGAGTCAGGCATCTGCTGAGACACATGAAGCAGAACCTTTCCAGATGAGGGACATGTACATGTCTCTTATAGGTGCACAGTTACAGTCTATCCATAGAGGGCATGTGGCCACTACTGAGATGATTGTTGGAATGTATGATACACCTCCAGCACACAGGGGGACTATGGAGGAGTTTCATAATGTGGTAGCCTGGCCAGAAGAGCAGGTACAAGGAGACAAAGCTGAAGCTTCAGCTATGGAGATGGATGAAGATAATGCTGATGATGATGAGGATGATGCATTTGAGGATGCTGAAGATGAGGAAGAAGAGGAGGATACAGATGACAACTCAGATTGATGAGGAGCTGAGATAGCATTTACCGATGAATGTTATCATAACTAAAGCAGGACTTATGTTTTTGTTTGATTTTCTGAACTTATTTATTTGTGTTTTTAGAATAGGGTTTGATGTACTTAATTGGAAACTTTGTCTGTTATGATGGTTTGCTTATGATTGTGATTGTTTTATAAGTATTGCTTGATGATGCTTTGATATGGATTGATGTTGAGATGTGCACATTACATGCTTATATAGGTGGTTCACAAGCTTCGTGAACAAATGCAAGTTATTGTGATTGTGATTGTGATATTAAGCAGGATGTGTATGTCAAATGTGAATGAGCTTATATGTGAGGTTTTGAGCTCCAAAGTTTTGTGATTGAGTGCTATTACTTTGAAAGCATGAATGACTTTGCCCAGGTTTTCTATGATTGAATTACTAGCTTGTTTGCATCATATGATCAAGGCCGTTTGTTGGTAGCCCATATATTAGCCAAGTTGCATGAAATAAGCCACTAAAAGAGAACACTATGTGTTCTATCATTTGAAACCTTAGCCTTGAACATAAATTTAAAACCCTTGTTGAAAGCTTTACCTTGAGTTAAGTAGAAAATATTTTGTGGTATTGACAAATGTTCAAGTTTGGGGTTGTTGGAAAATAGAAAGGGAATTTGAAAGCATTGAGCTAAGAGCTAAGAATTAAGTATGTGAAAAGAGAAAGAAAAAGAGAAAGAAAAGAAAAGAAAAAGCAAAGCTCAATGCAAAAGAAAGTTGGGGAAAAGTAAGAATGATTGTGTTTATATGATTCTCTTAACTCAAGGGTTTTGTGATCTAGAAAAACCAATTTTCTTGTTAGCCCAGCCACATTATAAGCCATTGAAAAGTCTTTGTGATGATGCATGCGTGTGAATTTATTTGATTGTGGTTAAATGAAAGGCAAAGTCAATTCATGTGACATTGTGATAGTAGAGCGAATGGGTGATTATCTCTTATACACTTGTATTTGAGTGAAACACTTTACTTAGTGAGGAAAGATTCCATGAACACATGAACATCCATGCTTAGTTGATTGATCATTCATGAAAAATAGCATTTGTTGGATATTAAGTGACTTTGTGAACACTAAAGCATGTGTATGTCTTGATTGAAGTCTTTGTCATGAGCTTAATTGAAGTTTTTACTTATCTTGAAAAGAGGATTTTTGAATGGAGTAAACCATTGTATTGATTAGGGTTGTGATAACAGTTGAAAAACTGTTATTTTCATGATTAAAATTGATACTAAAAGCAACCTTGAACACTTAGAAACTAGCTTGGAATCATGCTTTTGTTCATATTTTTGGAAATAAGAGAGCTGGACAGGTTTATGCTTGATTTCAGTGTTTTATGCAGGTTTTAAGGTGAATTTAGTGAAAGAAGTGAAGAAGGATAGAGATGGAATCAGAAAAGACATAAAAAAATGCAAAAGGAGAAGTCGCAACTACCGCTCAACGGCACTCAGGAACTCACGTTGGATCCGCTGAGGGGTGAAAATGCCGCTGAGGGGAAGAATCAACTCACGCACTTACCGCTAAGCGGTAGTTTACCACTGAGTGTTCCTAGGGTTTGTATCTTTGGCTGGAGACGAAGCAAACACATACTTTTCCACCCCTTAGAGGAAGATCTTGGATGCTTAGGCTACCTTCTCATCTTTCTAGGGTTCTATCTTTCATTCTTTCATTATTGTTCATCTAGATTCACCATGAATATGGTGAACTATATCTTGTATTGTTGTTGGGGAATCAATGTAGTCTTGTGAAACTCTCATATATGGAATTAATGTTTTAACATCTTATTTTAAGATACATGCTTTCTTTCAACATTAGTTAGGGTTTTTCCTCCTTGCTTAAAGCTTGCATTGTTTAACTCATTCAATGCCATGATTATTGATTTTGTCGATATGGGAACGTACGGGAAAATCTAGATCCAGGGAATTTCTCCCAATAGCATATTGCCTAGGCATAGGAGTATGAGGGTTGGTTGCCGTTAAGCTTCTGCACTTCAGAATTAATTATTAGGGATGATAGGAATTGTAGGAACTCGTAATTAAGGATAGGCCTTCTTGCAAGGTGATTTAGAGAGTGGCATTAGCTTTTAATGAAAAGAATGATGTATTCCTAAAGTATATGAGAGTGAATAAGATGAAATTGATAACCCCAACAACATACTCATCCATCTAATTCATTAAAGTGTTTGTATTCCTCTTTTCCATTGATCAATTTCATGCATACATGTTTAATTACTGTCTTTTGCATTAAAAACCTAAAATCAATTGTTTACAAGTCTTAAATAATCAACAAATCATATAGCTACCTAGGCCGTGAGTCCTTTGGGAAAACGATACTTGGTCTTACCTAGTTTTATTACTTGATACGATTCGGTCACACTTGTCGAGGGTTAAACAAGTTTGTGGCCCCGTTTTTCGGTGTTCATAAATTTGTCATCAATCTTACATTTTGGAGGAAGTGGTTTCTCCAAAATAACTCTTCTTTGCGAGGATTTGCTTCATGTGCTTTGCATAAGCAGGAATTTGTGGTAGTGCTTCAGTCAAAGGTATCTTAATCTCCAATTGCTTGGAGATCTCTTTAAAACACTTATATTGTCTCTCTATATCAAATTTTTCACTCCCCTTAGGATAAGGAAGAACTCTGATAGAAGCAGCTCCTCGAACCAGAAAGTGGCAGAGAAATGGGAGAAGTTGATGGCAGATCTGGTGCATGCAAGGTGGTTGAGAAAATGTGTTTCGGTGTTTGGAAGTGTGTAAGTGAAGTTTCTAACTCAGATAGCCTTCCAACGGGGAAGGGAGCTAGAGGAAGAACAAGCTAAAGCAGCTGTAAGTTTTGAACTCGAAGAAGTAGTGGCTGAATGCATTTTAACAGCATAACACTATATCAATTCAAGTTATTTTTACCAGAAGATTGGAGCTCTCTTTTATAGATGATGAGAAGCTCTCCAACGTGCAAAGAAAGATACATATATCAAACGTGAATGAGCTTATGTGAAGTGTGCAGAAGATGCTGCAATGGTTGGCCGTGTGTTCCATGTGTAACATAATGCAAACGTGCTCAAATAGAAGGAGCTTCACGGTTGGCTTGTGTTCCACATGAGAAATATGTGAAATGTGCTCCAAAGAAAGAAGATGCACGGTTGGATGTGTTTCACATGGAAAATGTGGAAAATGTGCTTCATGGCTGGCTGCAACATGCACTCCTACTTGCTTCCTTATCTCTCCTTTTCTTGGAAAACCTTCTAAGATGTATATGCATGGGTTCCCACCTTTATTGGTGACCTACAAAACAATACAAATGTTATTTAGCAAAGTATATCTATCTAAGACTTAGATAAGGAAAGTACTTTTGTTGAAAGTCTTTTATTCACTTCCCTTTTTTAGTCTTAGTGTAAGTTGATACTTCTTTGGATGGGAAATCCTTAAAGGAGTTGCCATCATTCCCTCCCTCTTTAAAAACGATTAGTCCTCAAATCGGGAAGAAAGAAAGAAGCACAACTTTGGTTTTTGTTGTCCTCTTGGATCAAAAATATATGTACAAAAGGTAGCAAAAATTTGTATGATTAAGGAGATATATGCAAAGATAATAAGAGAAAAGGATGGCCTTTTGACAAAAAGTTTATGAGAAGAAGTCTTGGCTTTTAATATATTTGTGGTTTCACTTTATTTTGAACATTCCCCAAGAGAAAATGACGAAACAAAGTGATGTTTTTGAGTAGAAGAGTCAAGGTATTTACCTGTTCATGAAGAAATTAACAACATGCATACCTTTGTCTCCTTCTTCTTTTCTTGAGAAAGTTTCTTTTCCAACCTATTTTCTTGTTTTCTTTCTTTTTCAATTTTTCTTTGATTTTTATCTCATCCTCTTTCACTTGTTCAGGTGTAAGAGGAATCAATGTGATTTTATTTCCTTTATGGAGGAAAGTTATTTTGTTGGTATAGCCATCATGAGTGGAGTTATGATCATATTTCCATGGCCTACCAAGTAATACATGCCCAGCATCCATTGGAACAACATCACATAAAACGTTTTCTTCATAGTTGCCAATGGATATTGGTATGATTACTTGTGTCTTGACTACTATTTCTTCATCTTCTTTTATCCACTAAAGCTTATAAGGCTTGGAATTAGGAATAGTAGGTAAGGCCAAATTGTTCACCACTCTAGAACTACAACAATTGCAAGAAGAACCACTATCCATAATTAATGAGCAAGTGTTTTCAAAAATCTTGCATCTTGTGCGGAATAGGTTCTCCCTTTAGGATTGTTCTAGTTCTTTGGTTTGACTTCCAAGAAGTCGTCTAACCAATAATAACTCCCCTTCACAAGGTAAGGCTTCTTCCTCAGATATGGAAGTATCTGATTCTCTTGAAGAATCCTCATTGTCACTCTGATGGTCTAAGATATAAGTAGACCTTTGTGAGGACATTCAGAAGAAGAAGGTCCTCGTTCTCCATATTTAAAACATCTGGTCTCTCTACCCCTTTTTTTCCTTTGAAGGTTCTTTTTGAGAGGGATTTCTCTCTCGCTCTCGCTCTCGCTCTTTCTCTTTTTCTTTTCCTCTCACTCTCTCTTTCTCTTTTTCTCTTTCTTTTCCTCGAGGTTCTTCATACCTCGATGAACTACCTTCCCTCTTAGGATATTTCCTATACTCGGAGGTGGTAGGGTAATTCCTTTTAGTGGAAGCTTTTCTTCTAATTTGTTCTTCCACTCTCACACATAGCTGCACAAAGCCATTGAGATCTAAATAAGGTAAAAGTTCTACCTTATCTCTGATCTCATAGTTAAGGCCGCTTTGGAACCTAGCTATGGTGAATCTCTCTTCTTCTTTGACTCTAGTTCTTAACATGAGTAATTCCAGCTTTTATCGATATTCCTCAACACTCATGTTTCTTTGTTGAAGTCGATGGAGCTTGTCCATGACCTCCCTTGCATAGTATGCTAGAACATGTCTCCGAAGCAAGGCTGCTCTTAACTCATTCCAATATTGGATGGTGTAATCGCCATGCATATTTTGATCTCTAATGATAGAGGTCCACAATAGAGAGCTGCACCTTGAAAGGTCAAGGTGGCCAGGGTCACTCTCCGCCTATCATCTATGTGGTAACACTCAAAAAAATTTTCAACCTTCATTTCCCACTCAAAGTATTCCTTTACATTGTCTCTACCATAGAAGGGAGGAAGGTCAAGCTTTAGTTCCACATGATGCTCTCTATGATTATGGTGTTTCCTAGGTGGACACTGATAGTGATCATAAGGATGAATACTATGTTGATCACTATAGTGGGAAGGTTCACCATGATCATTGTTTTGCCTATGCGAGTGGTCATCATGGTTTTGACCTCTCTGAGTGAGAGTGAGGTTAGTAACCATCTGTCGGAGTTCATTGAACTCATCTCGAGTTTGATTAAGCTTAGATTTAGTCTTGTTAAGTTGAGCTTGAGTTCTACTAAGTTCCTATCTCAATTGTAAATTTCCCTGGTCATTATGAATTGTACCTTGAACACTAGAGTGATTCATACTTGTGAAGTAGAGAAAAAATTTTCACAAGAGTTTTGAAAGGCTGGCACAAGTATAGAGTCAAAAACTTTTCAAAAACTGTTTTTAGATTTTTGGTGAATGATTTCTAAAAAGATTCTAGAGGTAAAAGAAACCGAATAACTCCCAGGAAGGAGAGGTGAGTCAAAATGGACAGGCTTAAGAACCTTGTCCTTCCTTAGCCAGAGCTTCTCTAGTTGTTTCTTACCCTAGTCTCTAGGTAGAAATCTTTCAAAAGCTTTTTTAAATGCAGGAATGAAATGCACCTAGAAACCAAACGAAGGTTTATCTATATGAAACGCGCTCCTAAGTACCACAGAGACTTAAAACATAAAAGTCAACAAGCAATTTAAAGGAAAGCAAATGGAAATGAAATAAATGAGACACAGCCCTAAGTAAAAGTGCAAGTGACACTTGGAGCCACTTGACACACTTTCACACTAAGATGCGTATACTAGACTATTACAATGTTCAATGGTGCTCTTGGAATTGCTTGAAAAGCATTTTCCCAAGGTACTTTAAGTTGGAAATGAAAGAACAAAAAGTAATGAAACTACAAAGGTTCCGTGATACAAAGCAAAATTACAATTAAAAAAAATGTGTACAATTGAACAAGGCCAAGTGTGGATGCTGTTTCAGATTGGTGGAATGCCAAAATTGGTGTGTTTTGCTGCTGAAATTGGTGCTGGACTAGCAAGAAAAAATGCTCTTGGAGTTCACACTTGTAGCCAATTTAACAAGTCTTCCACTCCCTAATATGCTACCCCTTTGGATAAGCTATCTGGATGTTTGGAACTTCACCACAGCATCACAGCCAAACAAACCAGCAAACAGTGAGCATAAACACACTTTACTGCACCATAATTTAGTCATTCAAACAGGATGCACCATTGGCTTTTTATCAAACAGATTAGGTGCAGGAATTTCAAACAAGTTAAAGCAAGCAATTAAGGGCTGGCAACGAGAGATGGCAGCCAAAATGAACCTAGGAGAGGGTCTATAGTGGATTTAAAACACAAAAAACAATTATGAAGTGCAACTATAGCCAATTTAGAACTAAACTTGAAATAGGCAAAAGTGTTTGATGAAATGCCTAAGAGAGTTGCAGTCAAATGTGCATAAGATTTTTGAAACTTTTTGTTTGGCACTGGTTCACACAGCTTTTTGCAATGCAATGTTTTGTTAATTTGAATTGTGCACTTCTGTTTTAAGCACTTGAACCAAGCTTTTGCTACCAAATTTATACTAAATGTGATGCAGTAACCACAGCAAGCAGGCAATACCAAAATGTTGCACTTTTACCATAAAAAGTGTTGAAAAATTGATGGTTTGAATGGCAATTTTGCACAGACACGTTTGGACACTTAATTTGATGCTTTAAGTAACTTTGAATCATCAATGTGAAAGTGTTTAAACATTGAAACAACAAGGAATCTCACTACAGCAGAAAAGCACTAGTTCACTTCCAATTTTAGGCAAAATTGATGGTTTAAGAAGTGATTTTGCATATTGGTTGGAAAATGACCAAATGAACAGTGTGCACAAGTTTTAAATGGTAAAATAAACTTGCAGACACTTTGAAAATGCACTAGCGGAGACAGATTCGCAAAATCACCTTACTAGTTGCCAAATTATGCAGAAAAAAGATAAAACTGCAATAAATTTATGAAGAATTTCACTGGAAGCAAAGTTGGAAAGATCAAACAAGTGAGTAAGAAGGTCCTAAATCTAGATCTAGCTTCAGAAATTAAGCTAGGAAATGTAAATGTCCTAAGACACAACCAATGAAAACTGCACGGTGCAAAGCTGGATTATCCAGTACAAAAACCAAATTTTCACACAACTCAAACACTCATTTTTGAATTAAGCACTTAACAACATTGACAATCATTTGAGAACTGGTCAAACACATTAAACAAACTTGTGCAAAGCTGCAGAATCAGAAAATCTGGACTGAACGATTTATTAATTGTTAAACCAGAAATTAAAATTTTCTGCAGAATTTTGTTGTTGGAACACAGTGTGCACTACTGTTAGCTCAAATGATCAAAGTTGAACTTGATGTCAATGCTTTATATGATCAACATATAGCTAGCAAATGCATAGGACTCAATTACAAACAAAAATTCACAGCTAAAACAGATTGAAACACAAATGACAGATTAAAAACTGCAAAAAAAAAATGCACATGACCGTGGACAATACGGGAATGATAATAAAGCTTGATTTGAACTCAAACAATCAAAGTGCACCAATTAAAATGAATAAGAAATGCTATGGAACAGTGAATGGAATCAAACATTCACAGGAAACACGCAAATCAAACAACAGAACTGGAAGAAAACAAATCAAACACATTGACAATGGAACAGTACAACACGATAGTGACTAAAATAAAAAGAAGAGTGGCTTAGCTCTTGGAGTAAGGCGCGGACGTGCTGGCTCTTGATGCCAAATGATAGAAGCAACTCCAATCTTCAAGACTGAGCAGCTCCTCGAACCAGAAACTGGCAGCGGAATGGGAGAAGTTGATGGCAGATCTGGTGCATGCAAGGTGTTTGTGAAAATCTGTTTCGGTGTTTGGAAGTGTGTAAGTGGAGTTTCTAACTCAGATAGCCTTCCAACGGGGAAGGGAGCTAGAGGAAGAATAAGCTAAAGCAGCTCTAAGTTTTGAACTCGAAGAAGTAGTGGCTGAATGCATTTCAACAGCATAACATTATATCAATTCAAGTTATTTTTACAAGATTGGAGCTCTCTTTTATAGATGATGAGAAGCTCTCCAACGTGCGAAGAAAGATACATATATCAAAGGTGCATGAGCTTATGTGAAGTGTGCAGAAGATGCTGCAATGGTTGGCCGTGTGTTCCATGTGTAACACAATGCAAACGTGCTCAAATAGAAGGAGCTTCACGGTTGGCTTGTGTTCCACATGAGAAATATGTGAAATGTGGTCCAAAGAAAGAAAATGCACGGCTGGATGTGTTTCACATGGAAAATGTGGAAAACGTGCTTCATGGCTAGCTGCAACATGCATTCGTACTTGCTTCCTTTTTGCTCCTTTGCTTGGCAAACCTTTTAAGATGTATATGCATTGGTTCCCACCTTTATTGGTGACCTACAAAACAATACAAATGTTATTTAGCAAAGTATATCTATCTAAGACTTAGATAAGGAAAGTACTTTTATTGAAATTCTTTTATTCACCTCCCTTTCTTAGTCTTAGTGTAAGTTGATACTTCTTTGGATGGGAAATCCTTAAAGGAGTTGTCATCAAACTCTTTCACTTTTCTCAAAATTTTTCACTCCCGTCTTCTTTTCTTTCTTTTTTTTCTCATCCTCACCTTTTTTCTCTTCGTTTTCGTCTCTCTTTTCTAACTCAACTCTCTCTTTTTCATCCACCCTCTCATCACATATACTCACAATAGCTTTAAACTCTTCCTTTGGGTTAACCTCAGTATTAGCCCCAAAACTTGTGTCAGGCATATCCTCCAACTTCTTAGCCATTTGGCCAACCTGGATCTCCAGATTTCTAATTGCAGCTTCAGTGCTCTTGTGATTGAAGATAGTCACCTGAATAAATTGTTGAAGAGTTTCGTCAAGCTTTGTTGATCTCTCATTTAGCACATATACCTGTTGCCATAGTGATGGTTTTTGTTGTGGTCTATTAACTTGTCCAGCTTGTCCATTTTGACCTTGAACCATGCTTGAGTGAGGTTTCCACCCTTGGTTGAAGTTCCCTTGGCGGTATTGAAATTGATTTTGAAATTGATTGGCCATAAAATTGACATCTTCTAGGGCCTCCACTGGAAAAGCACATTGACTTTTGATATGGTCACCACCACATAATTCACAAAGTTCTTGTTGTTGAACCTGAGAAACGTTCTTCAACTCCTTTGGCAACTAAGCGAGTGTCTTTGTCAAATTCTCCAACTGTTGAATTATGATTTTATTTTGAGCAAGCAAGGCATCTTGAGATTGCAGTTGTAAGACTCCCTTCTGTTGAATTGGAGTTCCTCTTTCACTATGCATCTCGTTCTCATTAGTAGCCCATGTTGTCTATAAATTCAAAAGCTTCCTTTGGAGTCTTGCATTTAATATTACCTTCAACTGAGGCATCTAGCATCAATTTGGTTTGTGAACCAAGACCTCCAAGGAAAAGAATGACTATTGTTGCTTCATCAAAGCCATGAGTGGGTGTCTTTCTCAACAAGCTCTTATATCTATCCCATGCTTGACCTAGCGTTTTCTCCATGCCTTGTCTAAAAGAAGAAATTTCTTGCTTCCTGATAACAATTGAAAAACTGTTATTTTCATGCTTAAATTTGATACTAAAAGCAACCTTTAACACTTAGAAACTAGCTTGAAATCATGCTTTTGGTTATATTTTTAGAAATAAGAGAGCTGGACAGGTTTATGCTTGATTTCAGTGTTTTATGCAGGTTTTAAGGTGAATTTGGTGAAAGAAGTGAAGAAGAATAGGAATGGAATCAGAAAAGACATTAAAAAATGCAAAAGGAGAAGCCGCAACCACCGCTCAGCGGCAGTTTACCACTGAGCGGCACTCAGAAACCCACGTTGGCTCTGCTGAGGGGTGAAAAGGCCGTTGAGGGGAAGAAACGAACTCGCGCACTTACCGCTGAGCGGTACTATTTTGGGCTTGGGCCTAATTTTCTGTAATTTTACGAATAATATATAAGCTTTAGGGTTTCCTAGGGTTTGTATCTTTGGCTGGGACGAAGCAAACACTCTCTTTTCCACCCCTTTGAAGAAAGATCTTGGATGCTCAGGCTACCTCTCTACCTTTCTAGGGTTTTATCTTTCATTCTTTCATTATTATTCATCTAGATTCACCATGAATATGGTGAACTAAACCTTGCATTGTTGTTGGGGGATCAATGTAATCTTGTGAAACTCTCATATATGGAATTTGTGTTTAAACATCATATTTGAGATACATGCTTTCTTTCATCATTAGTTAGGGTTTTTCCTCTTTGCTCAAAGCATGCATTGTTTAACTCATTCGATGTCATGATTATTGATTTTGTCAATATGGGAACGTACGGGGAAGTCTAGATCCGGGGAATTTCTCCCAATAGTATATTGGTTGCCTTTAAGCTCCTGCACTTCAGAACTAATTACTAGGAATGCTAGGAATTGTATGAACTCGTAATTAAGGATAGGCCTTCTCGACCAGGTAATTTAGAGAGTGGCATTAACATTGATGAAAAGATTGATGAATTCCTAAAGTATATGAGAGTGGATAAGATGAAATTGATAACCCCAACAACATACTCATCCATATCATTCATTATGTGTTTGTTTTACTCTTTTTGCCATTGATCAAATTCATGCATACATGTTTAATTACTGTCTTTTGCATTAAAAACCTACAATCAATCGTTCACAAGTCTTAAATAATCAATAAATCGGATAACTAACTAGGTCGTGAGTCCTTTGGGAAAACGATACTTGGTCTTACCGAGTTTATTACTTGATACGATTCGGTCACACTTGCCGATTGTTAAACAAGTTTGTGGCGCCGTTTTCGGTGTTCATAAATTTGTCATCAAGTTTTTGGCGTCGTTGCCGGGGACTCGTGGTTTAACTAGTTTATTTGTTTGATTATTGATTATCTTGGACTTGAATTTTGAAATTTGAATTTCTGTTTTTATTTTCTGTTTTTATTTTTCAGTTTTTATTTTATTTTATTTTTCTGTTTTTATTTTTTCTGTTTTTATTTTATCTTCTTATTTTTGATCTTATTTCTTCTATATCTTTTTGTGCTAACCAATTCTTTTAGGGATTTGTTTTCTTGTGTATGCAGGTAGCAATCCGAAATAGGAGCAAGAAAACTGCAGAACCTCTTCTTGAAGGTTTAAACAAGAGTAGACGGAGGAGAAGAATCCGTACATCTAGAGAACTCTTTCCTTCTCCGGAAACTCTGTTACAACCATCACCACAAAATTCTGACCATAGTATTGAGGAGATGGAGAACAATAATAATAGACGAACTCTTGCTGACTATACTAATGTAGCTGGACCTCAGCATTTCAACAGCATAGCAAGACCAAGAGTCAATGCGGCTAATATGGAGGTGAAACCAACACTAATCCAATTGGTTAAGAGTAACCAGTTTAATGGGTTGTCTCACAAAAGCCCATATGAGCACCTCACTACATTTAACGAGATTTGTAACACAATCAAGATAAATGGGGTGCCGGACGAAGCGATCAAACTTATCTTGTTTCCATTCTCACTAGGAGGCAACGCTAAGATTTGGTTGAACTCTTTTTTAGAAGGAAGCTTTACAGAGTGGGAAGAGGTGGTAACAAAGTTCGTAAACAAATACTTTCCACAATGAAAAGTAAATAAAGGAAAGCAAGAAATTACATCTTTCAGGCAAGGTATGGAGGAATCACTAGGACATGCATGGGACAGATATAAAAGCTTACTAAGAAAAACTCCCACACATGGTTTTGACGAAGGGGAAGTAGTCTTGGCTTTCCTTACAGGTCTTGGATCCCAAACCAAGATGATGCTTGACGCCACAGCTGGAGGAAACATCAAATGGAAAACTCCAGAGGAAGCTACAGAAATCATTGATAATATGGCTGCTAGTGATGATGAGTTAAGCAGTGAAAAAGGATATCCTAGTCAGAAGGAGTTGTTACAAGTAGATGATGCTCTGCGTATTTAAAATAAGATTCTTTTTCAACAGTTGGAAGAAGTAATTATGAAACTTTCTCAATTACCACAGGAAATACAAAAGGTGTCAATGGTACAACAGCAACAGCAAACATGGCAAATGCAACCTACTCCATCTAGGAAGACAACAAAACTAGACGAAACCTTTCAACAATTCTTGAAAACGAATGCAGCTTATTGTAAGAATGTGGAAGCTGCATTTCAAAATATGAAGACCTATATTGAGCGAATAGTTGACAAGATGAAAACTGATAATCTCAGAAAGGAGTGTAAGACTATTGTGACCAGAAGTGGTAAGGTGTTAGAGGAGAGAAAAATAGAAAGAGAGGAGAAAGAAAATGAGAGTGAAAAAGAGACCTGTGAGTGGAAAGAAAGAGTTGAGAGAGAAAAGAAAGAAGAAGAAGATAAAAAGAAAGAAGAAAAAGAGAGAGAAGAGAAAGATGAGAGAAAAAAAGAAAGAGAATTTGAAAAACCACTTCCTTATCCAAAAAATATTTCAAGGAAGGAGAAAGAAAAACAGTTGGAAAGATTCATGGAGTTATTTAAAAAGTTGGAGATTACTATACCATTCTCTGAAGCATTGCAACAGATGCCAGCATATGCAAAATTTTTTAAGGAACTCCTTACAAAGAAAAACAAGTACATTAAGAAGGAGACTATCCAAATACAGGGTAACTGTACTGCAATTATATAAAAAGTACCTCCTAAGCTTAAAGATCCAGGAAGCTTCAATATTTCGTGCACCATAGGAGACTTGGAAGTTGGAAGAGCATTGATTGATTTGGGAGCTAGCATTAATTTAATGCCGCTATCTATGTGTAAACAACTTGAGGGATTGGAAATCAAACCTACCAGAATGGCTCTTCAACTGGAAGATAGATCTCTTAAATATCCATATGGAGTGGTTGAAGATGTGTTAGTGAAGGTTGATAAGTTTGTATTCCCAGTAGATTTTATTGTAATGGAGATGGAAGGGAATAGTGATGTACCTCTCATTCTTGGGAGACCTTTTATGAAGACTGCTAGAGTTTTAATTGATGTGGAGAATGGTAAGCTGAAATTGAGAGTTCATGATGAAGAAGTCACTTTTGACATATTCAAAGCCATGACATATCCGAATGATGATAAGGCATGTTTTCAATTTGACGAACTTGATGAAGTTTGTATGATACAAGAAAAGATGGTGAGATCTGTTTCTCCATTAGAAAAAACTCTTATTGATGCTTGTGAAGATCTAGATGAAGGAGAAGAAAGATTAGTTGAAGAGTGTTTGATGGACTTGGAAACATTGAAGAAGATTCCATTGGAAGATACAAAATTTGAAATAATTGATAAGGAAGAAGAAGTCACAGTAAAGAAGCCAGAATTAAAAAGACTCCCAGCACATCTGAAGTATGTTTTTCTAGAAGAAGATGAAAAAAAGCCAGTTATTATCAGTAATTCTTTGTCTCTACAAGATGAAGGACAGTTGATTGAAATTCTGAAAACAAATAAAGGAGCAATTGGGTGGTCAATATCAGATCTCAAAGGTATTAGCCCAACTTATTGTATGCATAAGATTTTTATGGAAGAGGATTATAGACCGAGTGCTCAACCACAGAGAAGGTTAAACCCTGTAATGAAGGAGGTGGTCAAAAAAGAAGTGTTGAAACTTTTAGAAGCTGGTATTATCTATCCAATCTCTGATAGTGAATGGGTAAGTCCAGTTCAGGTGGTTCCAAAGAAAGGCGGAATGACAGTAATTCACAATGATAAAAATGAACTTATTCCCACTCGGACAGTTACTGGATGGCGTATGTGCATTGATTACAGAAAGCTAAATAAAGGTACTAGGAAGGATCATTTTCCTCTTCCTTTCATGGACCAGATGTTAGAAAGATTAGCAGGTCAAGCTTTCTATTGCTTTCTAGATGGATATTCTGGATACAATCAAATTGTGGTAGATCCAAAAGATCAAGAGAAGACAGCTTTTACTTGTCCTTTTGGTATCTTTGCTTATAGGAAGATCCCATTTGGATTGTGTAATGCTCCAGCTACCTTTCAAAGGTGTATGCAGGCAATTTTTTCAGATCTCTTAGAAAAATGTATTGAAGTCTTCATGGATGATTTTTCAGTCTTTGGAAATTCTTTCCAAAGGTGTTTGGTGAATTTGGATATCGTTCTTAAAAGATGTGTTCAGACAAATCTTGTTCTTAATTGGGAGAAATGTCATTTTATGGTAAAGGAAGGAATTGTGCTGGGACATAAAATTTCTGCTAAAGGAATTGAGGTTGATAAAGCAAAAGTGGAAGTCATTGAGAAATTACCTCCACCAACAAATGTAAGGGGGATCAGGAGTTTTCTAGGTCATGCTGGATTTTATAGAAGATTCATTAAAGACTTCTCAAAAATTTCTAAACCATTGAGTAATCTTCTTATGAAGGATGCTTCTTTTGTGATGAATGAAGAATGTTTGAAAGCTTTCGACATATTGAAGAGCAAATTAGTGTCAGCTCCAGTAATTATAGCTCCAGATTGGAATAAAAATTTTGAGCTAATGTGTGATGCAAGTGATTATGCAATAGGAGTTGTTCTTGGCCAGCAAACAGAGAGGATTTTTCATCCAATTTATTATGCCAGCAAAGTTTTGAATGATGCTCAGTTGAATTATGCTACCACAGAAAAAGAATTTTTAGCCATAGTGTATGCTCTAGAGAAATTTAGACCTTATCTTATTGGGTTTAAGGTGATTATTTATACAGATCATGCAGCTATTAAATACTTGTTGACAAAGCCAGATTCTAAGCCACGTCTGATTAGATGGGTACTACTCTTGCAAGAATTTGATGTGGAGATCCGTGATAAGAAAGGGAGTGAGAACTTGGTTGCTGATCATTTATCACGATTAGTCAACAAAGAGGTCACTAGGAAGGAATCAAAGATCTGGGAATCTTTTTCAGATGAAGCACTCATGTATATTCAGTAGAGGTCGTGGTTTGTTGATATGGCTAATTTCAAAGCTACAAGGGTCATGCCAGAAGATTTAACATGGCAATAAAGAAAGAAATTTTTACATGATGCCAAGCAGTTCGTCTGGGATGATCCTTATTTGTTCAAAATTGGAGCAGACAATCTTCTGAGGAGATGTGTGACAAATGAAGAAGCAGAAGGGATTCTCTGGCATTGTCATGATTCACCTTATGGGGGACATTTTAATGGAGAAAGAACAGCAGCAAAAGTTCTTCAATCAGGATTCTATTGGCCAACTTTATTTAAAGATGCTCATAATCATGCTAAAAATTGTGATAAGTGTCAAAGAGCAGGGACAATCACTAAACGTCATGAGATGCCATTACAAGGCATTTTAGAGGTTGAGATTTTTGATTGTTGGGGTATTGACTTTGTGGGACCCTTTCCTCCATCTTTCAACAATGAATATATTTTGGTAGCAGTAGATTATGTGAGTAAATGGGTGGAAGCATTAGCTTGTCCTAAAAATGATGCTAGTACAGTAATTAAATTTTTGAAGAAGCAGATATTTTCACGTTTTGGAACTCCAAGAGTGTTGATTAGTGATGAGGGATCTCATTTTTGCAATTATCAACTAGAAAAAGTACTTAGACATTATGGAGTGAAACATAAGGTGGCTGCACCTTATCATCCACAAACCAATGGACAAGCTGAGGTATCTAACAGAGAAATAAAAAGGATCCTAGAAAAAACAGTGACTTCATCAAGAAAGGATTGGTCACTAAAGCTAGATGATGCTCTTTGGGCTTATAGGACGGCAATGAAGACGTCTATGGGATTATCACCATTCCAATTAGTTTATGGGAAAGCATGTCATTTACCAGTAGAATTGGAGCATAAAGCGTTGTGGGCTTTGAAATTTTTGAATTTTGATCCTCATGAAACTCAAAGCACACGCAGAAGGCAGATTCTGGAGCTTGAAGAAATGCGATTACATGCATATGATTCATCCAAGGCTTATAAAGTTAAGATCAAATTCTATCATGACAGGAAGTTGGTAAATAAAGTTTTTAATCCAAGACAACAGGTACTATTATTCAATTCAAGATTGAAGATATTTCCGGGAAAATTGAAGACAAAATGGTCAGGACCATTCGTAGTAAAAGGAGTGCATCCACATGGAGCAATTGAAATATTTAATCCAGCCGCTGATGATGCACAGAAAAGCTGGGTGGTGAATGGTCAACGTCTCAAGCCTTACTTAGGGGGAGAAATGCAACAATTGTCCACAATGATGCAGTTGGTTGATCCTTGAAATTCTGGGTCAAGCTAATGACGTTAAAAGAGCGCTTGTTAGGAGGCAACCCAGTGATTTTAGAACTTTTTAATTTTTGGTGATGTAATTTTGAACTTTTGGATATTGTTGTTATAAGTTTGTTACAGGGTTTACATCTACTGATGAATGTTAGGCGGAAGGGTAGCTACTGAAGGATACTATGTTTGTATACACCTACTGATGGGTGTTGGTAAGGAAAATTTGCACCTACTGAAGGGTGCTGGAGGATTTTGGGTCAGGCTCGTGACGTTAAACAAGCGCTACCT
Source organism: Vigna angularis (assembly GCF_016808095.1). Taxonomy (NCBI): domain Eukaryota; kingdom Viridiplantae; phylum Streptophyta; class Magnoliopsida; order Fabales; family Fabaceae; genus Vigna; species Vigna angularis. Next base: position 16,605,684 of record NC_068980.1, read on the forward strand.
AGGAGGCAACCCAGTTGATTGATTTTTCTGTATAAATTTTGTTTTGATCCTGCTTTTAGTTGCATAATAGGGTTGTGCATGAGTGATTTGAGAATTTTATTGCAGGGAGCCAGTGAGGGGTATGTTTAGGACGCATCTAGGTCAAGCTAAGAAGGAGAGCACTTCCCGTAAGTGCCGCTGAGCGGTAGTATCGCAGAAGGGGCTTTGGTTGCCCCTCAACGGAACCCGAGCCCATTAGGGGTATTTTTATACCCTAAGCTGCGCCTTGGCCTCTCTTTTTAGATTCTTCTCTGCACACACTCCTACATACTTTTCCAAGGTTTTCTACAACTTTTCCCTCATCCCTTTTGAGAAAATTTCTTTTCCACTCACTTTCGCACTTGTTGTCCATTTAAGTTTGGGGTTGGGAGAGAGCATCATTGATGGGGATGAGTTTTTCAAAGCACTAGAGCAGGATTTGTTTTATAATTCATTGTCATTAGAATAGGGTTTGATGTACTCAATTGGAAACTTTATCTATTATGATGGTTTTCTGATAATTGTGAATGTTTGATAAGTAATGCTTAAATGATGCTGTGATATGGATTGATTTTGAGATATGTACATTACATGCTTATACAGGTGGTTCACAAGCTTCGTGAACCAATGCAAGTTATTGTGATTGTGATTGTGATATTGAGCAAGATGTGTATGTCAAATGTGAATGAGCTTATATGTGAGGTTTTGAGCTCCAGAGTTTTTGTGATTGAGTGCTATTACTTTGAAAGCATGAATAACTTTGCCCAGGTTTTCTATGATTGAATTACTTGCTTGTTTGCATTATATGATCAAGGCCGTTTGTTGGTAACCCTTATATTAACCAAATTGCATGAAATAAGCCACTAAAAGAGAACACTAGGTGTTCTATCATTTGAACCCTTAGCCTTGAACATAAATTTAAAACCCTTGTTGAAAGCTTTACCTTGAGTTAAGTAAAAAATGTTTTGTGGTATTGACAAATATTCAAGTTTGGAGTTGTTGGAAAACAGAAAGGGAAATTGAAAGCATTGAGCTAAGAGCTAAGAATTAAGTATGTGAAAAGAAAAAGAAAAGAAAAGAAAAGAAAAAAGCAAAGCTCAATGCAAAGGAAAGTTGGGAAAAGTAAGAATAATTGTGTTTATATGATTCTCTTAATTCAAGGGTTTTGTGATCTAGAAAAACCAATTTTCTTGTTAGCCCAGCCACATTATAAGCCATTGAAAAAGTCCTTGTGATGATGCATGCTTGTGAATTTATTTGATCGTGGTTAAATGAAAGGCAAAGTCAATTCATGTGACACTGGGATAAGTAGAGTGAATGAGTGATTACCTCTTATACACTTGTGTTTGAGTGAAACACTTTACCAAGTGAGGAAATATTCCATGAGCACATGAACATCCATGCTTAGTTGATTGATCATTCATGAAAAATAGCATTTGTTGGATATTAAGTGATTTTGTGAACACCCAAAGCATGTGCACATCTTGATTGAAATCTTTGTCATGAGTTTGATTGAAGTTTTTACTTATCTTGAAAAGAGGATTTTTAAATGAGTGAACCATTGTACAGATTGGTAGAAGATTGAGTTACATTTTGTTTGCTTGAGGACAAGCAAAGTTCTAAGTTTGGGGTTGTGATAACAGTTGAAAAACTGTTATTTTCATGCTTAAATTTGATACTAAAAGCAACCTTTAACACTTAGAGACTAGCTTGAAATCATGCTTTTGGTTATATTTTTAGAAATAAGAGAGCTGGAAAGGTTTATGCTTGATTTCAGTGTTTTATGCAGGTTTTAAGGTGAATTTGGTGAAAGAAGTGAAGAAGGATGAGGATGGAATCAGAAAAGACATTCAAAAGTGCAAAAGGAGAAGCCGCAACCACCGCTCCGCGGAAGTTTACCGCTGAGCGGCACTCAGAAACCCACGTTGGCTCCGTTGAGGGGTGAAAAGGCCGCTGAGGGGAAGAAACGAACTCGCGCACTTACCGCTGAGCGGTAGTTTACCGCTGAGCGGTACTATTTTGGGCTTGGGCCTAATTTTCTGTAATTTTACGAATAATATATAAGCTTTAGGGTTTCCTAGGGTTTGTATCTTTGGCTGGGACGAAGCAAACACTCTCTTTTCCACCCCTTTGAAGGAAGATCTTGGATGCTCAGGCTACCTCTCTACCTTTCTAGGGTTTTATCTTTCATTCTTTCATTATTATTCATCTAGATTCACCATGAATATGGTGAACTAAACCTTGTATTGTTGTTGGGGGATCAATGTAATCTTGTGAAACTCTCATATATGGAATTTGTGTTTAAACATCATATTTGAGATACATGCTTTCTTTCATCATTAGTTAGGGTTTTTCCTCTTTGCTCAAAGCATGCATTGTTTAACTCATTCGATGTCATGATTATTGATTTTTTCGATATGGGAACATACGGGGAAGTCTAGATCCGGGTAATTTCTCCCAATAGTATATTGGTTGCCTTTAAGCTCCTGCACTTCAGAACTAATTACTAGGAATGCTAGGAATTGTATGAACTCGTAATTAAGGATAGGCCTTCTCGACAAGGTAATTTAGAGAGTGGCATTAACATTGATGAAAAGATTGATGAATTCCTAAAGTATATGAGAGTGGATAAGATGAAATTGGTAACCCCAACAACATACTCATCCATATCATTCATTATGTGTTTGTTTTACTCTTTTTGCCATTGATCAAATTCATGCATACATGTTTAATTACTGTCTTTTGCATTAAAAACCTACAATCAATCGTTCACAAGTCTTAAATAATCAATAAATCAGATAACTAACTAGGCCGTGAGTCCTTTGGGAAAACGATACTTGGTCTTACCGAGTTTATTACTTGATACGATTCGGTCACACTTCCCGATTGTTAAACAAGTTTGTGGCGCCGTTTTCGGTGTTCATAAATTTGTCATCAAGTTTTTGGCGCCCTTGCCGGGGACTCGTGGTTTAACTAGTTTATTTGTTTGATTATTGATTATCTTGGACTTGAATTTTGAAATTTGAATTTCTGTTTTTATTTTCTGTTTTTATTTTTCAGTTTTTATTTTATTTTATTTTTCTGTTTTTATTTTTTCTGTTTTTATTTTATCTTCTTATTTTTGATCTTATTTCTTCTATATCTTTTTGTGCTAACCAATTCTTTTAGGGATTTGTTTTCTTGTGTATGCAGGAAGCAATCCGAACTAGGAGCAAGAAAACTGCAGAACCTCTTCTTCAAGGTTTAGACAAGAGTAGACGGAGGAGAAGAATCCGTACATCTAGAGAACTCTTTCCTTCTCCGGAAACTCTGTTACAACCATCACCACAAAATTCTGACCATAGCATTGAGGAGATGGAGAACAATAATAATAGACGAACTCTTGCTGACTATACTAATGTAGCTGGACCTCAGCATTTCAACAGCATAGCAAGACCAAGAGTCAATGCGGCTAATATGGAGGTGAAACCAGCACTAATCCAATTGGTTAAGAGTAACCAGTTTAATGGGTTGTCTCACAAAAGCTCATATGAGCACCTCACTACATTTAACGAGATTTGTAACACAGTCAAGATAAATGGGGTGCCGGACGAAGCGATGAAACTTAGCTTGTTTCCATTCTCACTAGGAGGCAACGCTAAGATTTGGTTGAACTCTTTTTCAGAAGGAAGCTTTACAGAGTGGGAAGAGGTGGTAACAAAGTTCCTAAACAAATACTTTCCACAATCAAATGTAAATAAAGGAAAGCAAGAAATTACATCTTTCAGGCAAGGTATGGAGGAATCACTAGGACATGCATGGGACATATATAAAAGCTTACTGAGAAAAACTCCCACTTTCCACATTCTAAGTGGGCTTGGACCGGTTTTCTTTTGTTTTTATGGGCTTGGACTTGTTTTATGTTATTTTTATGCCCTATTTAAGGACTTGCACGTCCTAGGGTTTGTATCTTTGGCAGAAACAAGGCAAACACTCTCTCTTCCACCCCTTTGAAGGAAGATCTTGGATGCTCAGGCTACCTCTTCACCTTTTTAGGGTTTATTCTTTCATACTTTCATTGTAATTCATCTAGGTTCACCATGAATATGGTGAACTAAACTTTGTATGTTTGTTGGGGAATCAATGTAATCTCTTGAAGCTCTCATATATGGAATTTATGCTTGCATCTTAATCTAAGATTTATGCTTTCTTTCATCATTAGTTAGGGTTTTTCCTCTTTGCTCAATGCTTGCATAGTTTAACTCATTCAATGCATGATTATTGGTTTTGTCGATACGGACACGTACGGGGAAGTCTAGATCCGGGGAATTTCTCCCAATATTATATTGGTTGTCGTTAAGCTCCTGCACTTATGAACTAATCATTAGGAATGCTAGGAATTGTATGAACTCGTGATTAGGGAGAAGCCATGTAGAATGGTACTTTAGAGAGTGGCATTAACAATGATGATTTGAATGTTGAATTCCTAAAATGTATGAGAGTGGATGAGATGAAATTGACCCCCAACAACATATTCATTCATATATTTCATTGAAAGTGTTTATCTTTTGTCTTTGCCATTGATCAAATTTCATGCATACATGTTTATTTTCGTCTTTTGCATAATATAATCCAAATATTTCGTTTGTAAGTCTTAGTTAATCAAGAAACCACACAACTAAACTAGGCCGTGAGTCCTTTGGGAAGAACGATACTTGGTCTTACCAAGTTTATTACTTGAACGATTCGGTCATACTTGCCGATTGTGAAACAAGTTTGTGACATCATATTTTGGTGCTTACAAATTTGTCCATCAGGAGCTAGCATTAATTTAATGCCGCTATCTATGTGTAAACAACTTGAGGGATTGGAAATCAAACCTACCAGAATGGCTCTTCAATTGGCAGATAGATATCTTAAATATCCATATGGAGTGGTTGAAGATGTGTTAGTGAAGGTTGATAAGTTTGTATTCCCAATAGATTTTATTGTAATGGAGATGGAAGGGAATAGTGATGTACCTCTCATTCTTGGGAGACCTTTTATGAAGACTGCTAGAGTTTTAATTGATGTGGAGAATGGTAAGCTGAAATTGAGAGTTCATGATGAAGAAGTCACTTTTGACGTCCAATAACATTGGTGTAATCCGCTAGAGTGCGTCTACCATTGGTCTCTCCGGCCATCTCTTCAGTAATTTGGTTAGATCTTTGTGGTGAGGGTTGTAGAAGTTTCTCTGGAGAAGGAAATAATTCTCTAGAAGTTCGAACTCTCCTTCTCCTTCTACTTTCGTCCATTCCTTCAAGAAGAGGTTCTGCTGTTTTCTTGCTCCTAGTCCGAAGTCTCTTATCTCCAAAAACTTAAGCAAAAACATGATTTCAAGCTAGTTTCTAAGTCATAAAGGTTGTTTTCAATATCAGAATTAAGTATAAAAATAACAGTTTTTCAACTGTTATCAACAACCGGAAAGGATCAACAATAATTTTGCAATAGAAGAATATGGATTTTCGTTATTTGATTTTAATTTTGTAATCAGTGGCTTCTTAAGCCATCTTTTATTTTGCTGGTTGTAATAATCTTTTGAATATTAATGAAATTCTCTTTTGGCAAACATTAGTGAATGGTGATTGAATTGGTTAAATTGATTAAATCACTTGTATGATTGTAATTGAACATTGTAATGTTACATCATTACATTGCATATTCATACTCAATCTGTTATAATGGTTATTGCACAATATACCATTGCACTCTATTATTCTTTTTTTCTTTTAGAACACCAATAGTACGTCGACTGGTAAAGCTACTCGATGCAATATTAATAGAAAAATAAAGTCAAAAAATTATCAAAAATGATATTTGATAAAGAAAGATTTAGAGGGAAGCAAATGCTTGGTGAAGGAGGAGCAACGTTTTGAAACGAAGAGGTTCACGTCAATAAACGTCCAATTCCTTGGGCATGAGATGTATTATTCGTTATCCAGACCCAAAAGTAGCTCCCTTTTTTAATTTTTCCTTTTAAAATTCCACTAGAACGTCGAACTCTAGGGGCTTCGACGTGAATGGTTGTGATGACTCTATAAATTTTATCCTTAACTCTATTCAATTGCACAAATTGATCGTTTTTGAATGATTCAATTTTTAAGTTTTCCTGGTGTTGTTTTCTCCGAAATGATATCCAGTGATTCTATAGAAAACAACTTCAAGAAACTTAAAGATTTAATCATATATATATTGGGACGTCTACTTAATGATGATAAATGTTGTTTGTAAGAACCGAAGAGATTCATGTCAATCATTGGCACCACTCGATGTCTACTTTATATGGGAAAACGTGGTCTATTGGGCTTGATAAATGTCTGTGTTTGAAACAAAGAGGTCCACGTCATATACTAACACCACTCGACATCTAGGTATATGGGAAAAGGCTGTTGGTAGGGCATGATAAATGCTATGTTAAAACGAAGAGATACACGTCCAATATTGACGTTCACGTTATTTGGGAAATACATAGTGACGTCGTTGTCCTTCAGTATTCGACATAAAATTATTTGAAAATTTTACAGAACGTATGTTCATAAATGGAAATGAAACAAAGGAAAAAAATGAAAATCAAACGACGAAAAGATCCGTGGGATTGTTAAAATGAAGAAAGATTTTTTGAATGGAGGTTGTAGCATTTTGAAAGGGTTCAAAATCAAAATCTCTCAACCTTTTTCTTTGGATTTCTATCACTCTTTCAAGCTCTTCGCCATGACAAAGAATCAAACCACAAGGAAATTACTCGCTTTTGTGAACTTGAAAAAGATGAAAGAAAAACAAAGAAAAGCATAATAACACTAAGCATAGGAAAAAAATGAAAATCTAACCACGAAAAGATCCACAAGATAGTTAAAATATAGAAGGATTTTGGTGAACGGATGTTGTAGCGTTTTGAAAGGGTGCGAAATCCAAATGTATGAACCTCTTCTTTGTGTTTGTATCACTCCTTCAAGCTTTTCAACATGACAAAATATCAAAACCACAAAGAAATGACTCGTTTTTGTCACCTTGAAAGAGCATATTCACGTCAATTATAAACAAAATTCGACGTCCGCTATAAAGTCTGTATTTTAAATTCATAAATGTTAACATTTTCCTCTGGTTTCCTACCATGCCTTCATCTTTAACAAAGAAATGTCTTCGTTTAGTGGAGGAATGGATAGCAAACCAACGGAAAAAGTTAACATGAATTTGGTTACGGAAGTTCTATAGTTTAGTGAAGGAGGAGTACCGTTTTGAAATGATGCGAAATCCAAATCTATCAACCTTTTCCTTTGGTTTTCTATACTCCATCAAGCTTTTTTGTGTCGTGAAGGAGATAACAGAAAACACAAAGAAAAAAAATTAACAGATGAAGTTCATAGCAGAAATTTTATAAATGGATGCCTAAGGCTTTGAAACTGTATTTATAGAAAAAAAAAATTACTGTTGAGAAAGGCCTGATATGGGGTGACGTCCAACCTCAACTCGCACGACGTTCTATATTGGTTTAAACGTCGAGCCCATAAAGCTGGCGATGTTCTTGTTTGGTTTATAAGAGAAAAGAAATAAAGAATACAAAAGGGATTCACTTGCTGGCATATAAAACGTCGGATATTTGTCATGGTTGACGTCAAATGTGGGTAGGAGTAATACTTACTGGAAGCAAACCACTATTTGGGTATATTTTTATTTTGAATTGAATGTCAGATATTTCTTAAGTTGACTTTATTTGATTCTAAGGTCATTGTTTTACGTCAATCTGGGCCTTGTTTGACGTTATGTGATTCTAAGGTCATTGTTTTACGTCAATCTGGGCCTTGTTTGACGTTAATACATTTTAGACGGCGAACTGTTTTAGTAAATGACGTGGATATTGAGTGGTTGGTCGTTGAATGTGTGATGCGTATAGCGGTTTTTGCACTAGTGTTCTTTATTAAATGTCAATGTCACTTTCTAAATTACTTAGAACCCGATGTCTCGGCGAAAGAAGCCTATCCTCAATTACTAGACCACAATGTCTTGCATCCCTAATAATGAATTCTGCATTATGAATGAAAGCTTAAGACAACCAAGTGTTATATCCCTATGTCTAGGCAATAGTTCCCTTGGGAGAAATTCTCCAAGTCATGAATTGTAAGATATCTGTCGATACTCACACAAATCAAATATCATGTCGTGAATGAGTTAAACATAACAAGCCTTGAGCAAAGAAGAATAACACTAACAATTAATGAAAGAAGCATATATAAATCAAAATCAATTCAAATACATGACAGTTTAGAGGTTACATTTTCCCCAACAACAAATGAATTTAGTTCTCCATTGTCATGGAGAAACTAGATGTACAATGGAATGAGAATGAAAGATAAACCCTAAAAACTGAAGAGGAGAGCTCCCACATTCCCAAATCTGCCTCCAAGGGGCAAAAAGTGTGTTTCTCTGCTCAAGCCATCAAGAGATACAACCACTAGGGCGTGCAAGTCCTTAAATAGATCAAAATTGCATCATGAGCCAATGTTGCTGGCGCTCAACGCCCTAAGTGGGGGCAAGCTGGCGAAACTGTGAGAAAACTGGCGCTCAGTGCCCCTGGAAGGGCGCCCAGGCGGTGTGCGATACATGAAACTGGCGCTCAGGGCCCTTGGTTGCTACTTAGCCCTGACTGGCTGGCGCTTAGGGCCCTTGAGGAGGCCCTCAGCTTCAGCTTGACTTTTGTACACTGTGTCTTTTTCTCTTTTTCTACATTCCAACTCCTTGGTACTTTAACTCCTCTTTCAAATCATTCCAATAACCTACAAAATCAAGGGAATTTAGTGATAAAATCATCAAGTATACCCTTTATTCACTTATTCACAAAACTAAACTAAAAACATGAGTTCAAGCAAGCTTCTAAGTAAAAAAAGGATTGATTTAGTATCAAAATTGCATGACAGATAACGGTATATTCAACCGTTATCACAACCCCAAACTTGAAACTTTGCTTGTCCTTAAGAAAAATGGAACTTGGCTTAAAGAAAATAATCATACTACAATGGTCTAGCACACCAAAAAACATTTTCCTCTAGGACAAGTAAATCACTCATGTCTACTCATAATAGAAAGACTAGTCAAGAAATAATGATGCTTTAGCCAATCAAGCTCAACTATGGTTCTCACATATTCACAATATATAACAGATGCAAACTCATGAGTGATCAACAACCAAACAAGAATGCTATCCTATAATGCATGGAACTATTCCTCACCCAGAATAGTGTTTCACTCAACTCAAAGGTGTATAATGAGGTGACACTCTTACACTCTATCATCACAATGTCACATGAATCAACTTTTCCTTTCATTTAACCACATATCAAACACCCTCACAAGCAAGTTCTAACCACAAGGAATTTTTGAGGCTTGTATTGAGGCCAGACTAAGAAGAAAATTGGGTTCTAGACAACAAAATCCTTGAGTTAAGAGAGTGCATAATTCATTTATTCACATTAACAATAATCTCTTTTTCTCCTTTTATGTGAGAAACCAATCTTCAATTCATTCCCAACTTTCCTTTCATTGAGCTTAACCTTTTCTTTTCTTTCTTTTCTTGTCTTTTCTTTTTCTTTTTCTTTTTCTCAATGCTTTTTAAAGATTTTCACAAAGTTCTTTCCAGTTTCCCTCAACCCCAAACTTGAACCATTCTCCATTACCATATAAACATACTCTACTCAACTCAAGGCAAGGATTTAAAAAAGGTTTTTTCAAATTTCAAATTTAGGCTCAAGGTTCAAAGGATAGAAAAAAATATTGTTCTTTGTTGGTTTCTTAGGCAAAATCAATCATGCTTCCAAAGCAATAGCGTTCAATCAATCAAAAACTCTGGAGTCCAACCTCTTACCGGTTAATTCAAGCTCCATAATTTGATAAACATCCTGCCCAGCATATTAATCACAATTGAAATCATGCATCTATTTTTTAACAAAACCATGAGAAACCACCATCTATGCTTAAAAGCTTCACCAATCATTAACTTAACATGCATCATAGAATAATAGAGCAAACACAAGAATATTAGTCATCACAAACAACAATTTATCACATCATACCAAACCACTGCAACACAATTCATTAAACAAAGTACATAAGCAAGCTAAAATAAAAAAAAATCAAATAAGCTTAAAAATAAAGCAAAATAAATCCTGATCTAGTAGCATCCATCAGTAGATGTTTTCAGTAGCATCCATCAGTAGATGTCCAGTAGCATAGCATCCATCAGTAGATGCTCTGATGGAAACTAATTCCCAGCTGGAAACGTGCAGTCAGAGGCTCCAGACCAGAGGAAACCAGTAATGAATGATGATGCAGCGGATTGATGAAATGATGCAGTGTTTGAGGTGTGTTAATGGAGGAAAGGTGTATGGGTGAAGCCTCACAGCTTAGAGGGCCTTCCTACAGAGGAAGGAAGCTTGAGGAAAGGAGAAGTAGTAAATCAAAGGTGACTTAAGAGCACAAAAGCTGGAAAACAAATTCTGCAGCATATCATTAAGCTCAAAAGTGAGAAAATACAAAGAAAATGCCCTCTTATTTATAGGTGAAGAGGAGCCTAATTTCTGATTTAATTCCCTCCTAAATTCAAATTATTTAGCATAGAAGGCACATTCATTTTGATCCAGCAAGGTCCATGCCTCATTCCAGCTCAGCCAGCAAGGTGCATGCTTCATTCCAAATCAGCCAAGTCACGTGGATTGGTCTTCTCTTGGGTGAAAAATGCTGGTGCATTTCCCATTCCGCAAGCACCTCCCTTTTTGGCTCCTTTGCTTGCCTTTATTGATTTAACTTCTTGGATGGCTCAATCATGGTCTCCAAGATTTATTAGTTCCTACAAAACAAAGTATAAGTGCTTTAGCTAAGAGAAGAAGGATTTTTATAAGTAACCTTCCATAGAAGTAAAATGTTAGGTGATCCTTCTTCTTCTTGAATCTTCCTTGCCATGGCTCTAGTAAGAGGTCCAATGTGATTTCTTGATGGTTTTCCATCAGACCCTCCCTCTTGAAAAGGAGTTGTCCTCGGATCTACTTCATCCTGTTGATCATCTCTTGTTAAAGGAATTAAATCGCAGATGTTAAAAGTAGGACTGACACCATAACTTTCAGGAAGGTCTAATATGTATGCATTATCATTTATCCTTTTGACCACCTTGAATGGACCATCTCCTCTTGGACTAAGTTTGGATTTCCTTTGAGAGGGAAATCTTTCCTTTCTCAAATGAAGCCAAACTAGGTCTCCTTTTTCAAAAACTATTTTCTTTCTCCCTTTGTTGTTGTATTCTGCATATTTTTGAGTTTGTTTTTCAATTTGGATTTTGACTTTCTCATGTAACTTCTTGATAAACTCTGCTTTAGAAGCACCTTCTTTATGAAGAAAAGAAGATGATTCTGGAAGAGGTAGTAAATCAAGAGGTGTGATAGGGTTAAAACCATAAACAACCTCAAAAGGAGAAAGATTAGTAGTCTTGTGGACTACTCTATTATAAGCAAATTCAATATGAGGTAGATGTTCATCCCAAGATTTGTTATTTCCTCTTAATATTACCCTTAATAATGTAGATAAAGATCTATTTACTACTTCAGTTTGCCCATCAGTTTGTGGGTGACATGTAGTAGAAAATAGAAGTTTAGTTCCAAGCTTTTCCCATAAAGTTTTCCAAAAATGGCTTAGAAACTTCACATCTCTATCAGACACTATAGTGTTGGGTAAGCCATGCAATCTCACTATTTCTTTAAAGAAGAGTCTAGAGATATAGCTAGCATCATCTACTTTGTGGCAGGGTATAAAATGAGCCATTTTACTAAAACGATCTACTACCACAAATATAGAATCATACCCCCTTTGAGTTCTTGGCAATCCTAAGACAAAGTCCATGCTTATGTCCTCCCAAGGGGTATTAGCTGTAGGAAGAGGTGTATAGAGTCCATGAGGCATAATTTTGGACTTAGCTTGTAAACAAGCTATACATTTAGAACAATGCCTTTGAACATCTATTCTCATGTGTGGCCAATAAAATTTACTTTTCAAAATGTTTAGAGTTTTATCAACTCCATGATGGCCCATGAGTCCTCCTCCATGACTCTCTTTGATAAGAAGTTTTCTAATGGATCCTTGGGGTATACAAAGTTTTCCTTTATTAGAAAGATACCCCTCAGAAAGATAGAATCCATCAAAAGGCTTCTTAAGACATGATGAATAAGTGGATGCAAATGTTTCATCATTCTCATATAACTCTTTTATGTCATCAAATCCTAATATTTGGGATCCTAGGGTTACTAATAATGCATGTCTTCTAGATAAAGCATCCGCAACAACATTAGTACTCCCCTTTTTGTGTTTGATGACATAGGGAAATTGCTCAAGGTATTCCACCCACTTTGCATGTCTTTTGTTTAGCTTTGCTTGCCCTTTAATGTACTTGAGAGATTCATGGTCAGTGTGTATGATGAATTCTCTAGTTACCAAGTAATGCTCCCAAGTTTTTAAAGCTCTAATGAGGGCATACAACTCTTTGTCATAGGTAGGATAGTTCAAGGTAGGCCCCCTAAGTTTTTCACTAAAGTAAGCTACGGGATGTCCTCCTTGTATTAAAACAGCTCCTATACCTACCCCAGATGCATCACATTCTAGTTCAAAGGCTTTGGAAAAATCAGGCAAAACTAGAATAGGTGATTTTGTTGGTGACTCCATCATGTAGAGCTTGCTTATCATATTGCCAAGGTCTTCCAAGTAATATGTGTCCAGCTTCCATTGGTACTATATCACAAACAATTTGATCTTCATATTTGCCAATGGAAATGGGTACTCTTACTTGTTCTTTAACTATTATTCCATCATCCTCTTTGATCCATTGAAGTTTGTAAGGTTTAGGATGAGGAGTAGTGGTTAAGCCAAGCTTCTCTACCATTCTAGAACTACAACAGTTGCAGCAAGAGCCACTATCCACAATCATTGAACATGTCTTTTCCAAAACTTTGCATCTTGTGTGGAATAGGTTCTCTCTTTGTGACTGTTCTAATTCTACATGTTTGCTTTCCAGGAGTCTCCTTACCATAAGTAAGTCACCATCACAAGGTAAAGTTTCTTCTTCTTCAGAAGTGGATGTTTCAGACTCATTATATGAAGAACTCTCACTTTCACTCTCATGTTCAAGAATGTAAGTTGACCTTTTATTGCGGCACTCAGATGCATAGTGCCCTTTTTCCCCACATCTAAAGCACTTAGTCTCCTTACTTTTATGGTCTCTTGAAGGTTCTTTAACCCTTTCTTTTTCTCTCTCTCTTTCCCTAGGCCCATCATACCTTGATTTAGATAGACTATCCTCCCTCTTGTATTCTCTCTTAGAACTAGTAGGGAAGTCCTTCCTAGTGGAGCTTTTCCTCTTGAGTTGTTGCTCCACCCTCACACAAAGTTGGACTAATTCATTGAGATCATTGTAAGGTAAGAGTTCTACCTTATCTCTTATATCATAATTAAGTCCACTTTGGAACCTAGCAATTGTTATCCTTGGTTCCTCTCTTATCCCAGCCCTCAACATGAGTAACTCCATTTTTTGCCTATATTCTTCAACACTCATGTTTCTTTGTTGGAGTTTATGGAGCTTGTCCATTAACTCCCTATCATAGTAAGCTGGCACATGCCTTCTTCTTAAGGCAGACCTTAACTCATTCCAATACCTAATGGAAGGTAGGTTTCTCAATCTCAGATCTTTGACCAAGGTTGTCCACCAATATAAGGCATAGCCTTGAAAGCTTAAAGAGGCCATAGTTACTCTCCTCTCATCATTTATTTGGTGACACTCAAACAATTGCTCAACTTTCATCTCCCATTCCAAATATTCTTCCACATCATCTTTTCCATGGAAAGGAGGAAGATCAATTTTGGGTTCCCTTGGGTGATGCTCTCTCACTCTATTATTTCTCCTAGGAGGTATTTGATAGTGGTCATCATTGTCATGACTACTATAATGTTCAGGTTCACTAGGTGGAGAGGATGTATCTCCAAGGTATTCTCTTTTTCTATGTGTAGACCCTTCTTTCTTTTTACCCTTGTTTTGATTGATCAAAAGTTGACCAATCATATCCTTGAGCTCACTAATCTCTTTGTCCCTTTGTTGGAACTTTTGCTCAAATTCCTCTTTTAGTTGTAAGCTCTCACTTTTAGGTTTTACACTTCCTTGGACACTAGATTGACTCATTCTTGACAAGTAGGTAGAAATTATTTTCACAAGGTTTTCAAAGACTTGCACAAGTAATGAGTGAAAAGATTTTCACAAGCTTTCTTTGTTTTTGGTGAAAAATTTCTATAGAGATTCTAGAGACAAAAGATGTTTCTAAGTAGCTCCCAAGAAGAAGAGGTGAGTCACAAATGGACAAGCTTAGAAACCAAGTTCTTCCTTAGCCAGAGTTTCCTTAGAGTTATCTTTTACCTTAGTTTCTAAGTAGAAATTCTTCAAATTCTTTTCAAATGTTATGAAATGAACCTAAAACCAAAGAAAGGTTGACTAAATGCTATGCAATCCTATATACCACGGAGACTTAAAAAAAACAAAAGGATTAAGCAAGAAATTAAAGAAAGCAATAAAGATGCAAGAATGTAAATGCTAGACGACCCTAAGTGAAAGTGCAAGTGACACTTGGAGCCCCTTGACACACTTCCACACTAAGAAAACGAAATTGCACTATTACAATGTTTAAATGTGATCTTGGAATTGCTTCAAGAGCATTTTCCCAAGTCACTTAGCCAAGAAATGAAAATCAACTTTAAACAGCAAAGGTTCCGTGATATATGGTGTAAACAAAATTAAAAGAAGGCCTAAAACTAATGTAAGCTCCACTCTCTTGCTGCTGCAGATTGCTACTCCAAAACAGGTTGCACTTCAAGCTTTTCTTGTATATTTTTAGCTGCTGGAACAGCAGAGTTACAGCTGCTCAAAAACTCCCTGTTTGTTCCCACTTCAGCCCCTTTTTCACTTCCTAATATGCTACCTCAGTAGGTGAAGGTTTCTGCTTCTGGATTCCTCACAATAGTTACCACCGCACCTCAAGATTCCACTCAAAACACACCAAACAAAATTAGCACACTGCACCAGAATTTCAAACCAGATTTTTGAATGTTTGATAATTTGGAAGCCAAGAATGGGGAAATCAAATGGGGACAAGGATGGAATAACAGAAAGCACCCAAAAGGAACCTAATAATGGCACTAGAACAGATTAAGAAAGCAACAAAAACAGAAATAGCATATCACAAACTCATCCAGACCAAACTGTTTGATATTTTACCAAAGTGTTTGTTAAAATGCCCCAATGAAAACCAGATTTTCTGTTTTGGGGTTTTTAACTGCTTGAAACTGGATTGCACGGTTCAACAGGCTTTTTAACACTTGTTCTGACTTATTTTGATCATTAATTTTCAATCAAAAACAATGAACCAGCTCATGCTACAATCCAAAAATAATTCTGCACAACAATACCAAAACAGTGGCTGTAACAGCAGTCTGCACCAAAAAAAATGACTGAAAATGGTGGTTTTGAACCCAAAAGCAAATGGAAGTGATTCAACAGCTCATGTGAATGACCAAACAACTTTGCTTGATGATTTTAAGCATTTTCAAACTCTTAAACAACTCAGAAAATGATTCCAACCAAAAATCACTGGTTCACTTTCAATTTAATTGACAAAAAATGTTGGTTCAAGATGTAAATCTGCATATCAAGTAATTTTTGACCAAATGAACAATATGAGCAATTTTCAATCATCAATTTATACTTGCTCAAGCTTTCCAAAAGCACAAAAATAACAGATTCCGAAAATCACCTCTGGTATATCAAATTATGCAGTAAAATACATCAATTAAACCAACCAAAGTCAGTTTTCCAGGGATTCAAAGATGGACAGCAAAGAAAAAAATGACTCAAAGAAGTTTCAATACATTGAACTAAGCTAGAATTACAGTACTTAGTATGATTAAACTCGATATAAACCAAACAAGATGTGACAGCACGGTGAAAAGCTGGAACAGAAAAACTGGACAGCAAAGGCTACTGGTTTTTAAGGCAACCAAGCTATGCTAGATGCATTTCCTTACTTTTAATGGTCTGCCAAACCTTTAGCCACTTCCAATAACAGCAAACAAATTTTTGCCAAGCAGCAGAATCAAATAAAACCATCTGAAACAGATTTCAAATTTTAAAACCAGATTTGAATTTCTTGAGCAGATTTGAAACCAGAATTAGTTTCTAGTGCTTTTGCTTCTATCACCAAGGCTAGAACATGTTCTCATTGCCTTATTTGGTTGATTTAAAAGTTTTCCAACACTCTAAACTCAAGTAAACCAAAATGAAACCCAGCAGAAAAGAAAACCAAAGTGAAACAGAATTAAAACTGCAAATATGGAATGCACAAGACTAAAAACTTACTGGAATTGAAAAATAAAGCTAGAAGAGACATAAACAAGGATGATTCACCGTTTAAAATGAGTAACAAACATGTATGAACACTGGAAACACTAATACTGCAACAGGAAACACGAAATTAATGACTGGAAAAACACAAAACAGAAACAAAAATTACTCAAAACAGAAATTGGAAAAGCTGAAACAGAAAGCACAACAGAATGTAGAAATGGAGTGCAAAGATGGAGGAATAGCTTAGCTCTTGGTGCGTGGATGACCTAAGCTCATGATACCACTTGATGGAAACTAATTCCCAACTGGAAACGTGCAGTCAGAGGCTCCAGACCAGAGGAAACCAGTAATGAATGATGGTGCAGCGGATTGATGAAATGATGCAGTGTTTGAGGTGTGTTAATGGAGGAAAGGTGTATGGGTGAAGCCTCACAGCTCAGAGGGCCTTCCTACAGAGGAAGGAAGCTTGAGGAAAGGAGAAGAAGTAGTAAATCAAAGGTGACTTAAGAGCACAAAAGCTGGAAAACAAATTCTGCAGCATATCATTAAGCTCAAAAGTGAGAAAATACAAAGAAAATGCCCTCTTATTTATAGGTGAAGAGGAGCCTAATTTCTGATTTAATTCCCTCCTAAATTCAAATTATTTAGCATAGAAGGCACATGCATTTTGATCCAGCAAGGTCCATGCCTCATTCCAGCTCAGCCAGCAAGGTGCATGCTTCATTCCAAATCAGCCAAGTCACGTGGATTGGTCTTCTCTTGGGTGAAAAATGCTGGTGCATTTCCCATTCCGCAAGCACCTCCCTTTTTGGCTCCTTTGCTTGCCTTTATTGATTTAACTTCTTGGATGGCTCAATCATGGTCTCCAAGATTTATTAGTTCCTACAAAACAAAGTATAAGTGCTTTAGTTAAGAGAAGAAGGATTTTTATAAGTAACCTTCCATAGAAGTAAAATGTTAGGTGATCCTTCTTCTTCTTGAATCTTCCTTGCCATGGCTCTAGTAAGAGGTCCAATGTGATTTCTTGATGGTTTTCCATCATGCTCTCATTAACATCCATCAGTAGATGCTCTCATCTAAATGTTCATCATCATAGCATCCATCAGTAGATGCTTTAATTAAGTAGCATCCATTAGTAGATGCTTTAATATAGTAGCATCCATCAATATATGCTATCATATAAATCCTCCTAGTAACCCTCAGTAGATGCTATCATTTGAGTCCTTCTAGCATCCCTATGTAGATGATATCATCTGAGTCCTCCTAGTATCTGTCAGTAGATGTTGTCATTACTGCAAAGCAAAAATCAAATCCAAACCACACAAATAATCAATCAAAAAGAAAATGTCAGAAATTGGGTCCCTCCCAATAAGAGGTCCAATGTGATTTCTTGATGGTTTTCCATCATGCTCTCATTAACATCCATCAGTAGATGCTCTCATCTAAATGTTCATCATCATAGCATCCATCAGTAGATGCTTTAATTGAGTAGCATCCATTAGTAGATGCTTTAATATAGTAGCATCCATCAATAGATGCTATCATATAAATCCTCCTAGTAACCCTCAGTAGATGTTATCATTTGAGTCCTTCTAGCATCCCTATGTAGATGATATCATCTGAGTCCTCCTAGTATCCGTCAGTAGATGTTGTCATTACTGCAAAGCAAAAATCAAATCCAAACCACACAAATAATCAATCAAAAAGAAAATGTCAGAAATTGGGTCCCTCCCAATAAGAGCTTGTTTAACGTCACGATCCTGACACCATTAAGCACAATCTAAATTTTTTATGTTGGTGCTTTTATCTCTTTCATCACACTAACATAACTTCAACAACTTCCTAGTCACCATGTTTACTCTCCTTGAATAAGGAGCCTCAATCTCAATAACTTTAATCACCCATAACCTGTTCTTGTATCTCACTAGTGAACTAACTTCTCTTCATTATCTACCTTCTCCATCTACTATTGGCAGTCTTCTCTACTTCCAGACCTAAAAAAAAAGATTTTGATGATCTTGTGCTCCTAGTACGGATTTTCGGATTTTATCCTGCATACACTAAAGAACACTGCACTAGAGCACCCAATTAGCCCAAAAATAAAAAAATCAAATCAAAAACAAAAATTAAAAACAGAAAAATTAAAGATAAAGTCTAACTGGTTAAGATAAAATAAAACCATTACATTACATATTAAATTTTTAAGCCAAGTAAATCATAAGTTATTCTAGAAACAGAAGCAAATTAAAATTCACAAAAATAAAAAGACAAGTTTAGAAAACTGGGGTACCTTCAGTAGACACATATCTTTATCACGAACAGATACTCTTCCACTAACATCCATCAGTAGATGCAAATCCTTTTCTTCAACACTCATCAGTAAGTGTCTGATAACATAGTATCCTTCAGTAGATACTCAATCACCTGACATCTATCAGTAGATGCAAATCCTTTTCATCAACACTCATCAGTAAGTGTCTGATAGCATAGTATCCTTCAGTAGATACTCAATCACCTAGCATCCATCAGTAGATGTTGTGCTTCTTCTCTTGATGATCTTGTGCTCCTAGTACAGATTTTCGAATTTTCTCCTGCAAACACTAAAGAACACTACAGTAGAGCACCCAATTAGCACAAAGAGATAAAAAATTAAAAGGAACAAAAAATGAAGAGATAGAAAGATAAAAAGATAAAAAGATAGAAAGATAGAAAGAAGAAAAAATAAAAAGATAAGAAGATAAAAAGAAAATAAAAAGATGAAAAGATAAAAAAAAAGAGAAAAAGAGAAAAAGATAAAATGATAAAAAGATAAAAAGATAAAAAGATAAAAAATTAAAGATAAAAAATAAAAAGATAAGAAGATAGAAAGATGAAAAGATATAAAGATGAAAAGATAGAAAGATATAAAGAAATAAAAACATAAAAATTAAAGATAAAGTTTAATCGGTTAAGAATCACACAAATAGAATAGTTATACCACGAGTCCCCGACAATGGCGCCAAAAAACTTGATAAACAAATTTTTAATCCTTGAAAACGGAGTCAAAAACTTGTTAAGACCTCGGCAAGTGTACCAAATCGTATCAAGTAATAATAAATGGTAAGACCAAGTATCGTTTCCCAAGAGACTCCTGACACTAAACAGTTATGTGATTACTCAACTAATTAAGACTCTAAAGAACAAATTTTGGGGTTTTTGGATGCAAATGCAATAAAATAAAGATGCATGAAATTTTATCAATTGAGGCTAAACACAAGAATGAATGGATGAAGTTGATGATATTGTTGTTGGGTTTAGATTTCACCTAATTTACTCTCATGCATATATGAATTCATCTTCTTCATTAATGTTAATGCCACTTTCTAATTTACCTTAAACCCGATGTCTTGGTGAAGAAAGCCTACTCCTAATTACTAGTTCGCAATGTCTTGTCTCCCTAGCAATTAATCATGCATTACATTCACACAAAAGCTTAAAGGCAACCAACCCTCATATCCCTATGTCTAGGCAATACTGCTTTTCGGAGAATTTCCCCAGATTTAGATTTCCCCATATGTGTCCATATCGACAAAATCAATCATCATGCAATTGAATGAGTTAAACAAAGCATGCATAGAGTGTAGAAGAAAAACCCTAACAATTAATGAAGTAAATCATATATAATCAAGAATCAATTCTATACATGAGAGTTTAAGAGATTACATCTTTCCCAACAACAAATAAGGTTTAGCTCTCCATTATTATGGAGAAACTAGATGAACAATGGAATGAAAGAATGGAAGAGATAGAAAAACCCTAGAAAGAGAAGAGGAGAGCTGCCACATCCCCAAAATCTACCCCCAAGGGATGAAATGTGTGTTTCTGTGCTCAAGCCATCAAAAGATACAATCCGTAGGTGATGGACAAATTTGTAAGCACCAAAATATGATGTCACAAACTTGTTTCACAATCGGCAAGTATGACCGAATCGTTCAAGTAATAAACTTGGTAAGACCAAGTATCGTTCTTCCCAAAGGACTCACGGCCTAGTTTAGTTATGTGATTTGTTGATTAGCTAAGACTTACAAACGAAATATTTGGAGTTTATATGCAAGACGAAAAACTAAACATGTATGCATGAAGTTTGATCAATGGCAAAGACAAAAGATAAACACTTTCAAAGGAATATATGAATGAATATGTTGTTGGGGGTCAATTTCATCTCATCCACTCTCATACATTTTAGGAATTCAACATTCAAATCATCATTGTTAATGCCACTCTCTAAAGTACCATTCTAGATGGCTTCTCCCTAATCAAATAGTTCATACAATTCCTAGCATTCCTAATGATTAGTTCATAAGTGCAGGAGCTTAACGACAACCAATATAACATTGGGAGAAATTCCCCGGATCTAGACTTCCCCGTACGTGTCCGTATCGACAAAACCAATAATCATGCAATAGAATGAGTTAAACAATGCAAGCATTAAGCAAAGAGGAAAAACCCTAACTAATGATGAATGAAAGCATAAGTCTTAGATTAAGATGCAAGCATAAATTCCATATATGAGAGCTTCAAGAGATTACATTGATTCCCCAACAAACATACAAGGTTTAGTTCACCATATTCATGGTGAACCTAGATGAACAATAATGAAAGAATGAAAGAATAAACCCAATAAAGGTGAAGAGGTAGCCTGAGCATCCAAGATCCTCCTTCAAAGGGGTGGAAGAGAGAGTGTTTGCCTACGTTCTGCCAAAGATACCTAACCCTAGGACGTGCAAGTCCTTATATACTATTCTAGAGTTACAAAAGATTACAAAAGCCCAAGCCCAAAAAGTGCCGCTCAGCG